>NC_086154.1:93401593-93717047 GCF_035149785.1 Candoia aspera
TTTAATATCATTCCCTCAAGTGAGCAGTCTGGCTTTATTTCCTGGAGTATGGACTGGTTTGATCTTCTTGCAGTCCAAGGCACTCTCAGAATTTTCCTCCAACACCACAGTTCAAAAGCATCGATCTTCCTTCTCTCAGCCTTCCTTATGGTCCAGCTCTCGCAGCCATATGTTACTAAGGGGAAAACCATTGCTTTAACAATGCGGACCATTATTGTCAGTGTGATGTCTCTGCTCTTGATTATTTTATCGAGATTTGTCATTGCTCTTCTCCCAAGGATTAAGCGTCTTCTGATTTCCTGACTGCAGTCAGCATCTGCAGTAAGCTTTGCAAATAGAAATACAAAGTCTTTCACTGCTTCTACATTTTCTCCCTCTATTTGCCAGTTATCAATCAGGCTGGTTGCCATAATCTTGGTTTTTTTGAGGTTTAGCTGCAAGCCAGCTTTTGCACTTTCTCCTTTCACCTTCATCATAAGGCTCCTCAGTTCGTCTTCGCTTTCAGCCATCAAAGTGGTATCATCTGCATATCTGAGATTGTTAATGTTTCTTCCAGCAATTTTAACTCCAGCCTTGGATTCCTCAAGCCCAGCATGTCGCATGATGTGTTCTGCGTACAAGTCAAATAGGTAGGGTGAGAGTATACAGCCCTGCCGTACTCCTTTCCCAATCTTAAACCAGTCCGTTGTTCCGTGGTCTGTTCTTACTGTTGCTACTTGGTCGTTATACAGATTCTTCAAGAGGCAGACAAGATGACTTGGTATCCCCATACCACTAAGAACTTGCCACAATTTGTTATGGTCCACATAGTCAAAGGCTTTAGAATATTCAATAAAACAGAAATAGACGTTTTTCTGAAACTCCCTGGCTGTTTCCATTATCCAGCCGATATTGGCAATTTGGTCCCTAGTTCCTCTGCCTTTTCTAAACCCAGCTTGTACATCTGGCAATTCTTGATCCATTAATTGCTGAAGTCTACCTTGCAGGATCTTAAGCATCACCTTACTGGCATGTGAAATGAGTGCCACTGTTCGATAGTTTGAACATTCTTTCGTGTTTCCCTTTTTTGGTATGGTGATATAAGTTGATTTTTTTCCAATCTGATGGCCATTCTTGTGTTTTCCAAATTTGCTGGCATATAGCATGCATTACCTTGACAGCATCATCTTGCAAGATTTTGAACAGTTCAGCTGGGATGCCATCATCTCCTGCTGCCTTGTTATTAGCAATGCTTCTTAAGGCCCATTCAACCTCACTCTTCAGGATGTCTGGCTCTAGCTCACTAACTACACCATCAAAGCTATCCCCAATATTGTTATCCTTCCTATACAGGTCTTCTGTATATTCTTGCCACCCTTTCTTGATCTCTTCTTCTTCTGTTAGGTCCTTGCCATCTTTGTTTTTGGTCATACCCATTTTTGCCTGGAATTTACCTCCAATGTTTGTAATTTTCTGGAAGAGGTCTCTTGTCCTTCCTATTCTATTGTCTTCTTCCACTTCTGTGCATTGCTTGTTTAAAAATAATTCCTTATCTCTTCTGGCTAACCTCTGGAATTTTGCATGTAATTGGGCATATCTCCCCCTATCACTGTTGCCTTTTGCTTTCCTTCTTTCTTGGGCTACTTCTAGTGTCTCAGCAGACAGCCATTTTGCCTTCTTGGTTTTCTCTTTCTTTGGGATGTATTTTGTTGCCGCCTCCTGAACAATGTTGTGAACTTCTGTCCATAGTTCTTCCGGGACCCTATCTACTAAGTCCAGTCCCTTAAATCTATTCTTCACCTCCACTGCATATTCCTTAGGAATATTAGTGAGCTCCTATCTAGCTGGTCTGTGGGTCTTCCCTAATCTCTTTAGTCTGATCCTAAATTGTGCAATAAGAAGTTTATGATCCGAACTACAGTCAGCTCCAGGTCTTGTTTTTACTGACTATATAGATGTCCACCACCTTTGGCTGCAAAGGATGTAGCCAATCTGATTTTGGTGTTGTCCATCTGGTGAAGTCCATGTATAAAGCCATCTAGGTTGTTGGAAGAGAGTGTTTGTTATGCAGAGTGAATTGTCTTGGCAAAATTCTATCAGCCTATGTCCTGCTTCCTTCAGCAAAGGATCATTACCTTGTTATGGTGTTGGAGCTTGAGCACCTCAATGATGCCATGAGCTAAACCATGAAGGGCCACCCAAGATGGGAAGGTCATGACAGAGAGGTCAGACTAAATGCGATCCCTGGGGAAGGTATTGGCAACCCACCCCAGTGTTTTTGCAGTGAAAAATAAGTAGATCAGTTTAACTAGAGATATGTCAGTATACCATCGGAAGGTGGGACCGCCAGGTCAGACGATGGTCAAAATGCTACTGGGGAGGAACAGAGGATGAATTCAACCAGCCCCAGTCGTGATGACGCAGCTAGCTCAAATCTGAAAGGATGGCTAGAGTCCAATGGTGCTGGTGGTGAATGACAAATCCGATGTTCTAAGGATAAAGACACCATTGAAACCTGGAATGTAAGATCTATGAGCCAGGGCAAATTGGATGTGGTTACTGGTGAGATGTCAAGATTAAAGATAGACATTTTGGGAGTCAGTGAACTGAAATGGACTGGAATGGGCCACTTCACATCAGATGAACACCAGATCTACCACTGTGGACAAGAGGACCACAGACGAAATGGAGTAGCCTTCATAATTAATAGTCAAGTGGCTAAAGCAGTGCTTGGATACTTTCCAAAAAATGATAGAATGATCTCAGTTGGAATTCGGGGCAAGCCATCTAACATCACAGTGATCCAAATATATGCCCAACCACAGATGCTGAAGAAGCTGAAGTAGAGCAGTTCTATGAGGATCTGCAGCACCTACTGGACAAAACACCTAAAAGAGATGTTATTTTCATCACAGGAGACTGGAATGCTAAGGTGGGCAGTCAAATGGCACCTGGAATTACAGGTAAGCATGGCCTGGGAGAACAAAATAAAGTAGGACATGTTGTTGTTGTTTATTTGTTTAGTCGCTTCCGACTCTTTGTGACTTCATGGACCAGCCCACGCCAGAGCTTCCTGTTGGTCGTCAGCACCCCCAGCTCCCCCAGGGACGAATCCATCACCTTAGAATATCATCCATCCATCTTGCCCTTGGTTGGCCCCTCTTCCTTTTGCCCTCCACTCTCCCTAGCATCAGCATCTTCTCCAGGGTGTCCTGTCTTCTCATTACGTGGCCAAAGTATTTCAGTTTTGCCTTGAAAATCATTCCCTCAAGTGAGCAGTCTGGCTTTATTTCCTGGAGTATGGACTGGTTTGATCTTCTTGCAGTCCAAGGCACTCTCAGAATTTTCCTCCAACACCACAGTTCAAAAGCATCGATCTTCCTTCTCTCAGCCTTCCTTATGGTCCAGCTCTCACAGCCATATGTTACTACGGGGAACACCATTGCTTTAACTATGCGGACCTTTGTTGTCAGTGTGATGTCTCTGCTCTTAACTATTTTATCGAGATTTGTCATTGCTCTTCTCCCAAGGATTAAGCGTCTTCTGATTTCCTGACTGCAGTCAGCATCTGCAGTATGCTTCGCAGTTAGAAATACAAAGTCTTCACTGCTTCTACATTTTCTCCCTCTATTTGCCAGTTATCAATCAGGCTGGTTGCCATAATCTTGGTTTTTTTGAGGTTTAGCTGCAAGCCAGCTTTTGTACTTTCTTGTTTCACCTTCATCATAAGGCGCCTCAGTTCCTCTTCTCTTTCAGCCATCAAAACGGTATCATCTGCATATCTGAGATTGTTAATGTTTCTTCCAGCGATTTTAACTCCAGCCTTTTCCATTATCCAGCTGATATTGGCAATTTGGTCCCTAGTTCCTCTGCCTTTTCTAAACCCAGCTTATACATCTGGCAATTCTCACTCCATGAACTGCTGAAGTCTACCTTGCAAGATCTTGAGCATTACCTTACTGGCATGTGAAATGAGTGCCATTGTTCGACAGTTTGAACATTCTTTCGTGTTTCCCTTTTTTGGTATAGGGATATAAGCTGATTTTTTCCAATCTGATGGCCATTCTTGTGTTTTCCAAATTTGCTGGCATATAGCATCCATTACCTTGACAGCATCATTTTGCAAGATTTTGAACAGTTCAGCTGGGATGCTGTCGTCTCCTGCTGCCTTGTTATTAGCAATGCTTCTTAAGGCCCATTCAACCTCACTCTTCAGGATGTCTGGCTCTAGCTCACTGACCACACCATCAAAGCTATCCCCAATATTGTTATCCTTCCTATACAGGTCTTCTGTATATTCTTGCCACCTTTTCTTGATCTCTTTTTCTTCTGTTAGGTCCTTGCCATCTTTGTTTTTGGTCATACCCATTTTTGCCTGGAATTTACCTCCAATGTTTCTAATTTTCTGGAAGAGGTCTCTTGTCCTTCCTATTCTATTGTCTTCTTCCACTTCAGTCAGTTGTCCTGTCAAGAGTGAGTTGTCTTGGCAAAATTCTACCAGCCTATGTTCTGCTTCGTTTTGTTCTCCCAGGCCATGCTTACCTGTAATTCCAGGTATCATTTGACTGCCCACCTTAGCATTCCAGTCTCCTGTGATGAGAATAACGTCTCTTTTAGGCATGTTGTGCAGTAGGTGCTGCAGATCCTCATAGAACTGCTCTACTTCAGCTACTTCAGCATCTGTGGTTGGGGCATATATTTGGATCACTGTGATGTTAGATGGCTTGCCCTGAATTCGAATTGAGATCATTCTATCATTTTTTGGAGTGTATCCAAGGACTGCTTTAGCCACTTGACTATTAATTATGAAGGCTACTCCATTTCTTCTGTGGTCCTCTTGTCCACAGTAGTAGATCTGGTATTCATCTGATGTGAAGTGGCCCATTCCAGTCCATTTCAGTTCACTGACTCCCCAAATGTCTATTTTTAATCTTGACATCTCACCAATAACCACATCCAATTTGCCCTGGCTCATAGATCTTACATTCCAGGTTCCAATGGTGTGTTGATCCTTAGAACATCGGATTTGCCATTCACCACCAGCACCGTCAGCCGCTAGCCGTCCTTTCGGCTTTGAGCCAGCTGCGTCATCACGTCTGGGGCTAGTTGAACTCATCCTCTGTTCCTCCCCCATAGCATTTTGACCATCTTCCAACCTGGGGGTCCCATCTTCTGATGGTATACCAACATATCTCTGTTTTTACTGATCCATTTAGTTTCATGGCAAGAATACTGGGGTGGGTTGCCATTTCCTTCACCAGGGATTGCATTTAGTCTGACCTCTCTGTCATGACCTTCCTGTCTTGGGTGGCCCTTCACGGTTTAGCTCATGGCATCATTGAGGTGCTCAAGCTCCAGCACCACAACAAGGTAACGATCATTTGCTGAAGGATCCATAGAGATACATATCTATATATAAGTTACTGTGAATCAAGGAACCTAGGACTGCAGTTGAGATGCCTTTCCCACTGAGGCAGGACTTAACATTTGTATTATAGTCCTTAGGAGCATCATCCAAAACAAACAATGAAAGAAAAATATAAAACAGCCAAAATACTTAAATAAAATGCATCTAGTGATTATTGTATAAAGTTTGGATATGTTGTAAGGAAAACACTTGCTAAAAGCACAACCAAAGCATTTGGAGATAAAAACAACATATACCTTATTGGAAAATATTTCCAGTGAGTCACTGGGCTCCCTGCCGGCAGACTACAGGAGAGGCCACCAAGCAAATCCACTCCCTACATTATATACGTTGGCTACAACATTGAAACAGATAGATAACAGAAAGATAAGGAGGTAATGTAATCACCCAGGGTCATTCCTCTGGAATGCTTTGGTAAGGTGTTTGATTGCCCTTATTGTTATTTTTCATACTTGTGGTATCCTTCCTGATGTTATCAACATGTACTATAAACATTGGTGCTTATTTGTGTTCCTCTGACTTTCTGCTGACCGTCTCAATTCCAGGGTCACAGCACTGGGTGTTAGGTTGTGCATCTACACTACTGCTATCAAAAAGCATAATACATTTCTATATATTTCTATACACTGACTATAAAGTGGAATGGTCTATACCACCACAGGTTGTAGATGTCCCTACAGAAAAATATGGGTGAAAGCAGCACTGCTTCTAAAGGGAATTAGGCAAATATTTCAATTTAGAGTAAATAGATGGAATAAACAAATTACTAGGTAGGAAAAAGGCAATGTAAAATATTAACCTTCACCCAATTTCCTCTTCCTCCCCCATCACAAGGATTAATTTAGAGTCTACAAAATCAAGAAACTTTTCAAGCATGGAATGTACATATTTTTGCATGTTTTTTCCTACTTCGAGGTTATATATATGGTGGATTTCAGCCCTAATGGTTTGTATTCAGTGGATATCATATGACAAAACACATTGCACTTTTCTATGTGGCAAAGGCCAATTATTGTAGTCTGTCTGGAAAATGTAGGGAAGAAGTAAATAGCTGTGACATTTTGCTAAAGCAAAACAATTGATGTTTGGAGATCACTGGAATCATAACACTAGACATCAGTTTTGGAGGTCCTACATTAAATATGAATCTTTTAATTTCTTTCATAGAAAAGAGAAGTAAATGAGTAAACCTCTGAAATATTTTCTTGCTACTCCAGTCCTAAATTTATTATTTGGAATTGTCATTGGTTTCAGTCGCTCACAGGCACAAGTGCTCAGATGATGAGCTTTGCTATTTATATTAGATATCTGACTTTATTAATATACCGATTCTCTCTTAAAACCTAGACATAAAATTTGACGTATTTTGTTTGCTGGAATACATAGCTGTGAAAATGTGAAGGAAAGCTTGCATCAATATAACAACAGTGAGAGCTCTTGCCAGCATATCTATACTAGCTATTCCTTACCCCAGTAGCTGGAATCCAATGGAATAAGACACTTGTTCTTTGCTGCCTACCACTTGCAGTCTCATTATTTAATACCACATATGAAGAGTGTTGCTTGAACTGAAAACTTCATAGTGGCTAGAAAGCCTTAAAGTTCTATTTAATGAGTCCATCCCTCTGCTGTTTCTCACAGGCCAGATTGCCTCCTGTTTTTGTGCCATATTAACAACTTTGCTGTGTGCTACTTTTGGCAACGTCCTATTGCTGTACAGTAGCCTCGACTCACTTCATGATACACACCAGCAGGCTCAGTTCACCATGCAATAACATTATTTGTCTTGCAATGTCACCGCAGCCTTGGTTGCAGTTAAGAGCACCTCTCTGTTGCTATCATAACAACATAGAATTAGATGTCCATGGCACTGGGGGGTGGGATTGGGGGAATGATGAAGCAAGTGTTTCACCACCATGGAGCAAGCTCTGCCCTTTCTATACATATTGCACATATATAGGAAGCTTGCATTGCACCACTCTAACACTTAGCATTTGATGAAAGTGTCCGATTTTGCTGATGCCTCTAGACACAAGGCTTCTTTTTTTTTAAACAGGGCTGTTGCATAATGGGAACATTTGTGGCACCTGAGTTCCTATAACCACAAAGAACGGCCTTGAACAGCCAAAATATTGGCAAAACTATTTGCATGGGGAAAAAAAAAAAAGCTACTGCATGAACAGATTGCTGTGATTGCTTCCAAAGAATAGTGGAGAAGGAGAACGGAAGGGGAGCGTATTTTGTGCAAATCATAGCCCTATTTGAGAAGTTTCTTTCTATTCACTCAAGTGCATCTATGTGGTTGGTGGACCTTTAATGCAGGGATCTCAGTGGCAGCTTCCCACGTGATCCTGAAAAAACGCTTTTGAAATTTCTCTAATTCTGTGAAGAGTTCACTTTCTGATAAGGAGACAGGCATTTTTAAAAGCCCATCACAGCTTTTAAAACTCATAACCTTGGAGTACTTGCTTGTAATAGAAAAAAAAAATGATGTTTTGACTTTGGGTTTCAGAGATTAAGTGGTTTGTAGTACTAGAAATAATGTTATGATAGGTTAACTAATCGTAAGAGTTTAGACCTGTAAGCTGACCTGTATCTGTATCAAAGAAAGTCAGAAGTCACTTTCCATTTCTGTTTTCTTTCTATTGACACATTTTATTTATTTATTTTTTGTCTTTAGTTCTATTCTCTATCTATTCTCTATTCTTTTTTTTGTACCTTAACTATATTTTGAAAATAATAAAGTTCTATTAAAAAAAATTAAAAGTCATAACCTCAGGATTATATGAAACTTTCCCTTCCTGTGTACATTTTAGAAGGCCCTTAGGATGCAAAAAAAACTTTAGTTTGCAAGGTGATATATCCATTTAAAAGATAAAAATAAAAGAATGCTTTGTTGTATGGTAAAAATGGAAGAAAAAATAGTATGGAGAAAATATGAATTTTACAAGCACTCAGTCTTGTTCCTGCTTCTGTTCCTTCTTTAAATTCCTTAGTTATGTCAAATCAAATGGGATAACAGTTGAGGATTCTGGAAGTGTTAACCTGAAAACAACTATGTTCCAGCAAAAGGGTAAAACAGCTGAATTAAGAACTATCAAGCTACCTTTTTTAGTTTGCTCGAATGAAGAAGAGAATGCTATGATTAATCACAACTTTACCTGTTGGGAATAGTTATATTTCTTAGATTTACATAACTTAGTTTAAATAAACATTTCATTACCCTTTGATGCCTTTTTCCTTTTATACGTATTTTATGTAACATGTTCTTTCTTTCTATACATACTGTACATTATAGCACTTCATACAGGTTATGAAGCAGGTGCTAAATTACAAAATCTGTCAGTCATAAAAGTGCCACGATTCATATAATTTCAACTTTTGTGAATATCATATATTTTATAAAACTCTTGCTGTGTCTCTGAAAATATCAATATCTGCATTTCTTCTTGTAGTAAAGAAATAACTAATTAACTAGACAGGAAAGATATGGAAGAAAAGGAAAGAAAAAGTTCAGTGAAAAGATGATGTGCTAGTAACATCTCCTAGAAGTCTTTTTTTCCCCCTGATTCATTTTGTAGATTTTTATAGCCTTAAGACAATCTGTGTGAAATGTTGTTGAAGTAATCTATCACATGCATCAGCAGCAAGAACAAGAAAATGAACAACCTTCCCCCCCACCCCCAACAAGATTTTCTATTTACAGTTTCCTGTCTACTGTCTGCCACATTTTGCTATAGTTTCCCCTGGAGGTTTTTAATAAAAATTATGACCTTACAGTGAAGGTAAATTCTGCTTCAACAAACACTAAAATGGGATGCGAATGCTATAAATTATGTGACCAGTGACCATAATGGTGTTGATACATTCCTTACAGCATGTGATTCCAAAGGTGCTATGTTTCTTTCATTTATAGGAAGTCAGGCAATTAAAATGAATAAGCTAACATAAACCTTACATGCTTTCTTGTTGTAATGTCAAATTTCTGTTAAAGATTTAGACAGAATTTAGACAAATCTTTTGGACAGAATTGGTTTGCAAGTCAATACGTTTGTTTTTTTTTAGGTGCAATAAACTATATATTCGCTATAAAATGAATGATTCCTGTAATGAACTACTTTATTCCTATTGTTTATAAATTGAAAGCAAACATAAGGAATGTTATGCTCATCCTCCATTGCCTTTGCCTTTTTCACATTACATCATGTTGGATTCAGAACCAAGATGGAGTTTGGCAGTTATGAAGCTATGGCACATAGTGCTCAATATTCTCTTTGAGTGGGATAACATCAGTCTTGAAGATTTTTCATTCACCTATTGTATATACCTTTATATCTATATCCCTATCCCTATTCCTGTCATTCAGCATCTTGATAGGTGTTTTTGTGTTTATTTTGTAAATGGAGAAAATATCAGATAGAACTACTCTTTCATAAGACAGCTAGGCATAAACAGGATTTGTTAAGAGCAGACGATTCTTTCATTATATTACCATGGAAATAGTCTCACAAAACCCTTACAAAATAAAACATTCTAATAATTCTAACATTCTGAGACTTACAAATTGGGAATCCAGATTCAGGATGCAGAAATCAGAGAGTGACTTTCAGTGTTTTCAGTTTGGTCGGAGTTTATTAAATGGCAACTGAGGACTATTTGAGAAATAGTATAAGTAATAACACGAGGGCTTATTACACTGCTAAACTTGTGGGATTTCCTAGCAAACCCATACAAATAAAAGGAATAATGAATAGAAAAATCAAAATGCCATGTGTTGTGAAATCTTATCCAGTGCTTTACATGCCAGAACTCTGCCCTCTTGTCCCTTTGCCTATGAACGTTAGCATCTTTTCCATTTATGAATAAATAATGTACACCCCTGCCTACATTATCTCAACCTGATGCAGCTATTAATATGTCTGACAGGAATTGAAGGAGACTAAAAGAAGGCAGCATGGAAAAGCCTGTCATTTCAGAAAAGAGAAGGTCAGGTCTCAAGGACATAGCTCAACTCATATCCAAAGGCAAATAAAATTCAGACTTGTTTGCTTTGCTTTGCTTTGTTTACAGTCCTTTATATATGTCTGTTTGTGTGTGTCTGTGATCTGTAAGGTTCTTGCCAACTTGCTTATCAACCAGATTGGATAGCATCCCAACAGGTGGCATGGAAAATATTATATCAAAGTTCTTGTTGACAAATGGTTCTGTAAATGCTAATCAACTTCTCTGCTATTTCTTATTTTGCTTCAGTATGCAAGAAGACAATAAGCACATGCTAAGGATTCTAATGAAATAAGACACTAGAAAGAAAGCATAATGATTGTGTAGTCTATGATTATGTTCCCTATGCAATCCATTTCTTATTTACCAGGTGTTTGACTATATAAAACATGCAAGAAAAAAAAAAAGATTATTCATATTTAATGTGTATTGTGCCAAAGAACACATTCATGGAAAGTGGTAAATGTATGAATCCAATACATCTGGGGGTGGGGTGTTAGAGGTGTTTATTATGGATTTTTAAATTTTTATTATTATTTTTTATTTTTATTTTTTTGGTTTAGAACAAAGCTTTTTGTATATTATTAGCTAAAATGTTTCTTGCAATGTAACTATTCATAGTATTGCAGAAGGGAGAAAAATCCATTTGCTTTTTTGGTATTCAATTATATCTTTTAAAAAACATCAGTCAGAGAGTGCATAATTTTGAATAAAAACAATTGCTTTTGCCTCAGTTTAAATTATGTCACCTGCTGAGATGCAATTAGAATCAATTTTGCTATTGAACACAGCTAGAATCTCCATGAAAAGCCAATGGGAGTGAAAAAGGCTTGCTCGCCAGAGAGGTGAAGCCTTCCATCGACAAACACACACAGCCAGGTAAATAAGGAAGCACACACAGAGAGAATTGGCCAGCTATCTCAAAGGCCTTTTAAAGAAGGAGAAACTGAAGTGTTTCAGAGTCTTGGGAATCATTAGCTATCAGGAGAGATGTTGTACCTATATTGCAGGAACAAAATGTTGGATTTTATTAATCCTAATCCTAGAGGATTTTCTATGTGGTCAAAATTCCTAAAGCCAGCCACCTAGCATGTCCCACCGTCTTAAGATATAACATAGTCTCCCTGAATATACCAACTTAAATCTGTGTAGTTTGGGTCTAACCTTTCTAAAAAGTCTAGAGTGTTCAATTTCATTGTGAGCTGTTAAACTTACAATAGCAATTGTATTTGGCATTCCATTTTAGAAGGAAATCTCTAAGCAATTGACATTCAAATGAAAACTGTCCATACATTATTGCCACCTTAGCACCAATTGTTAGGGTCATTGCTAACAAAAAAAAGCATAATCAGACTACAGTGCTCCCCTTTTGCTGATTTATTTGTGTGCAGTTGCAAACTGGAACAAGTCACCATTGAAAGACACATTAAAAATAAAATCACCTTATGGTGATAGTTTTATTTGTGATCTGGGCCCTTATCGCAGAGAATTTCTCAGAAGATTCCATAACAAGCTGGAGTTTGTGTGAGGCTATGCCCAGTACAAAAATGACTCAGAAGAAATGCTTTGAACCTTCCAGGACTGCAATATCTCTAGGCTATTAATTAAGCAGCCTGATCCATCCTCCCTCCCTCCCTCCCTCCCTCCCTCCCTCCCTCCCTCCTTAGGTCTTTGCATGAGTCTAAAGGGAGAAAACTGATGCTGTTTTAAGGAATCCACTCATTAAAGTTAATGGATTCTTAAAGGAGAGGCACTATTTCTCAGGCTTATGCAGAAGCCTGGAAAAAAAAATCAGGCTGCTTTAATAAATAGCAGAGAAGTGCTGTACTTGAGTGAGGTCCAGAGCATTACTTCTGAATCATTTCTGAAGCATGCTTAGCCTATTCTATAAGTAAGTACAGATCTTATAGCAAATAAACAGACATATTTATTTAAAGCAGGGCTTTTACTGAAAACAGACCAAAGCTAATATTTTCTAAAAATTAGAATGATATGCCCTTTGCGAATGAGGATCAGAACCTTAAACAACAAAATAATAACAAAATACATAGCCAAAATAAAATCGTATAATTATATAATTTATAAATAGCTCTGTAAACTTAATGATCCTGTGTCATTGATCAGAACATTCATGTCCAGTAAAATTTCCTCACTTAAACCTTAGCTAAGTGTAAAAAGAGGAAGTCACATAAGGGAATTCTCTTTCAACAGAGAAATTAGATTTTTCCCTTTAAGTTGTATTTTGAAATATACAGTTTTGTTATTGGAAAGCAGTTTAATATTGTTTAGCGATAGCAATATTCCTTTCACTTCTACGAAGAGGTTTGAAGGAGTACAGTGCAGAGAGAGCTGAGCTTTAGTTACTAGTAGGAGAGGGTAGTCCTGCAGATATCTAGGTTCCAAGCCACATACGTTTTAAAGGTGACTCCCTTGACTTTGAATTACACCTAGAAACCAAATGGCAACCAGCAGTGGGGGTACTTGGGCAAGCTGGCTGGGTGACCTTGGGCCAGTCACACACACTCAGCTCAACTCACCTCACAGGGTGGTTGTTGTGGGGAAAATAGGAGGAGGAAGGAGTATTAGGTATGTTTGCCACCTTGAGTTATTTATAAAAACAATAAAGATGAGATAAAATAAAATACACTGAGATGCATCCTTAACTATTTAAGGGGCTGCTTTGGGACCAGCTATAGCTTCTGGGTGGTTTTTAAGGGCAGTCTCATGTAGCCCCATTTAGTCCATCCAACCCATGTAATTTATCTGAGATGTGACCAAGACATGAGCATCAAAGAGCACAGGTTTCTGATCCAGGAGTGGTCCTAATTGGGGCATAATATGGAATTATGCAAAGGCTGCCCTTGGCTGTAGGAGTTGTACATGCAGGACAACCCCTAAATGAAGCAGTTCAGCTCAGTGGAGAATGACCCCTTCCGGAATCAAAGATGGAATAGCATGGTCCTGGTTGCTTTCTGACCACATTTCCACTCTACCTCTTGCAGAACTGAGTTTGGATTTATTCTTTGCCATCCAGATTGTCATCCAAACCTTGGATGTAAATTGAGAGCCACAATCCAAAATCACATAATTTAATACGCTACTCATCTAAAAATGTGGCCTAGAAAAAGTTGCAAAGTTTTCTGAGCTGATGGAAGGCCCTTGCAAGGAATAAAATAAGCCATCTTGGTAAACTAATTGACTATCACAAAAATGGCCCTATAACCCTATATAGGGGGAAGATCAGTAATAAAAGGAAGGGAAACATGTAAATGGCCATTGTGAAGCAACTGTCCATCATTCATAGAAAAAGATGAAGAATCAATCTGTGCGGCTTTCTGATCTGAGCCCTGATATATCCTGATACTGCTGTAATCTAATCCTATTTACTGCCTGCCTCCCTGCCTCCAACTTTTCTGGAGGGTTTAATGGAGGGAATGGCTTCATTTCAGAATTGTGGTAGGGAGTGATGAGCATATTCTGGCTTACATTATAGTGCGTGTGTAGTTTTTTTTCCCCCATGGGCTAGGAATATACTATCCATCCATCCATCCATCCATCGCCAGTTTGGTTAAGGCTCTGGGCTAGAAACCAGGAGACTGAGAGTTCTAGTCCTGCCTTTATGCATGAAAGCTGTCTGGGTGACCTTGGTCCAGTCCCTCTCTTTTCCAGCCCAACTCACCTCACAGGGTTGTTGTTGTGGGGAAAATAGGAGGAGGAAGGAGTATTAGGTATGTTCCCCACCTTGAGTTATTTATAAAAATAATAAAGGCAGGATAGAAAAATAAATAAAATAAATATAACAATTGAATAAAAGAGAAAAATTGTACCTACCTGACCTGATGGGGCCTGAGGGACTGTGTCTTCTATAGGTATTCCATGTTCTTGTGATCTCTGCACTGTTGCACTGGGTAGATGATTCCCTTTAAGAAATGCCTCCAGTGCTGGAACACTGCTTTTCGCAAAGCCCCCCAAATGCTGGAAAGATATCTAGGTGCCTGTCAGATAGTACAGACTGTATCCTTGTAAACTGAATTCCTTCTGTAGAGATCCTGTAACCCAAATAATCCAATTAAGGGAGGTCAAATGATTTTTTTTTTCCAGCTTAGCCTAAAGATTGTATTCGTGAAGTCACTGTAAGACAGTTTTAGCATGAGTGTCATGCAAAGATGGGTCTTCTAGGAAAAAAAGAAAAAGAACATGTCATCCATGTATACCACTACATATTTATCACAAATATGAGGAAATGTTTCATTCATTAATCTGGAGAAGAGCACACCACAATTAACCTATACAAGGGCATTACTGTGTCTGAAAATTTGCCTGAAAAATGAGTGATTCCTATTGATCACAGAGTTAAGAAATCTGTAATTGTGAACAGGTCTCAGAGAAGAATTATCTTTCCTTTTAACAAAAAATAAGGGTGCAGATGTGGGTGAGGAGGACAGGCAAATGAATCTTTAGATTTTCATCTAGAAACTGCTTTAAAGTGACTAACTCTTGCATAGACATGAGATATGGTATTTTAGCTGGATTTGGAGTCCCAGCTTCAGGTTTATAGTACAGTCACATGCTCAGTGAGGAGGCAATGTAGTTGCTTCCTCTTCCCCCAAAACATCCACAAATTCTGTGTACCTGTCCGGAAAGTAAGGCGATTCAGAGAACTGAGAATAACATAATCTTTAAAGCCCAATAGATGATCCCCTGTTATATTAAAGACAAGTAAAGTGGGGTTATCTTGATTTTCTTTCTCACCCCCTCTTCTTTCCTAGGGCTATGATGAGGTTTATTTAACCATTCTTGCATTCCTTCTTCAAGTTTATCTCCATTCTCCTCTACAATGTCTTAAACAAACAGTAACTTTAAAAAGTATGCAACAAAATTCTCCCTACAATCAGTGGTATGTACATTACCAGGTTCAGGAATGAGGAAATAAATCTCTACTGATCTTTGTGCCACTTCAGAAATTGTTTTTGGAAAAGGGAGGAGGAGGAGGAGGGAGGAGGAGGAGGGTGTCATTGCTTATCATGCTAATATCTATATTGGTTAGTCTTTTAATTACCCATGTCTAAATTCACTAAATCTCCCGCACTTTCACTTTCCCCTTTACCATTGTTATAGCTCCCCAAATAAACTAAGGATTAAGTTGGAGGAAAAGAAACAATGCAGTTATTGTGGGAGGGTAGAATGAATGGCACTTGCAGACACCAGAAAGCCAGATCTGCTACTATCCTGACATATCCAATTTTTGGACATTTGCTGCCCTGCAAAAGTAACCTGTTTTCCTTTTCGTTCAAAGGGTACTTTAACATTGTGTTCCTGGAAAAAATAGCAGAGAGTTGCAGTTCTTGATAGTTTTGTTTTGTTTTTTCTGTTACATCTCTCTCTATTGTTCTATGGCCACGGTGGCTGTCCATATTTTCTGGCTGCAAAAAGGAGGAATGCCCTGAGAATGTCTTACTTTAGAACTGAATGAAAGAACAAAGGACTAAATACACTCCAGATCCCAGTGTTATGAAAAAGAACACACTCACACAACGCCCTAAGACACATCCAGAATATTTAAGATTTACTTTAATATGCAAGATAAATAAAATTTAAGAACCTTGCATCTTACCAATGAGTAGATCACATACACTTTTTTCTCCTTTGAACAAAGAACCTGAAAGCAATTTCTTTTCCATCAAATTGAATGGTTATAAAAAATGCAAAAGCAATTTTCAGCATACTGTTCTGCAAAAGATCCCCTGCCAGGTTCTCCAATTTGGACTGAAAAAGAGAGCTCTGATGAACTCCCCTGAATTCCCTTCTGAGCCAGGCTTAGAGTAATGCTTATGGCATCCTCTAGAAATTATGTATCAGTAGAAATTATTGGTCCTCTAGAAATGTATCAATAGAAGATGCTCAGGAGGAGATGGCAGGACAGAGGGTAGAGGAAGATTCAGCCAAATCTGCTTGCCTAAAATTGATTGCTGGATGACCGGCTCCTTTGTTGAATGCATCTTTTCTCCTGATTGGGATTAAAAAAAAAAGACATTATAAAAATCTTTATCCTACTTTTCCTTACTAAGTGATAAATTAAAAGTAATTCAAACATAAATTGCTTTGCTCATTTTTGCATCACCCTTTCACATGGTGTAAGCAAAATACAAGTCAGAGTGAGCTGCAGGATTACAAGATTAACGTATACTGGCAGACAATGATAGTTGATTCAATATAATAGTGATGTGTAATTTTCTGTAAAATCTGTATTTATGTAGCAGCACAGATCATAAGTGCCTATATTTTTAGAGTTATTTACTATACAGGATCTGCCTGAAATTCTCCAAGGATTTGTACTTCTATTGGATGCTTAGACTGGACTGTGGTTATTTTACAAAGTATGAAATTCACACTTATCCAGTTCTTGACAATTTCTTTGGAGGGGATAATTTCCATTTTAAAAACAACATTATTTTTTGTAACAAAACCAATTTTTATCTTTTTTTTAAAAAAAATATAAGTACAAACTAAAAATGCAAACTAAGAAGGAAAAGGAAAAAAACAAAACAAAAAACCCTGTCTTATATTTTCTTATATTTCATACTTATCAAGTCATTGGTTTAGCAATAAATTCACCACTATAATATGAACAATACATATTATCGTAAGATATCACAGAATCTTAGTAACATATATTGCTGCATCATTTGATTTCATAGAACATTTTTTTTTCAAAATAGATAGCTCACACATTTCCAAGAACTGTTCCTTGACATCTGGAATAATATCACTTTTCTAATTTCTTAATATAATTCTTTTTGCCACACCCCGTTCCCCATGCTTGATACAACCTGATAAGTCAAATTCCAAAGCTTTGGTATGTAGTTCAACATTGCATTAACATATTTAACATTTAAAGATTTTCCCATAAATCTACTACAGGTAGTCCTTGGGTTACAACCATGCATTCAGTAACTGTTCAAAATTATGATGGCGCTAAATGAGGGGGATTTAGGATAGGTTCTCAGAGTTCCAGTTGTCACAGCATCCCCACAGTCACATGATTGTTATTTGGGTGCTCACCACCCAGCTAGCACTTAGGATGTTGTAGTGAGTTGCAGTCATATGATTGCGATTTCTGACATTCCCTGCCAGCTTCCCACAAGCAAAGTAAATGGGGAAGCTGGCAGGAAGTCAGAAGTCATGATCATGTGAGGTCTGTTGTGCCAGGTTTACCACCAGTTCTGTTGTGAAACATGTGGATGATACAATGGTTGTCCTAACAGTGAGAATCACAATGAGACGAGGAGTAGTTCTCTAGTGTTTATTACTGCTACATAACAGAATCCTAACAAACTGAATAAGCGTGGGAAAAACCCAGACATATAAACCCCAAAAGCTAAGGCGGGCCTGATCTGTGTCTCTTTGAACGGCTGCTTAATTCCTCAGTACTACGCATGCGTTTTCCACCCTGGATGGGAGCCCCTTCCTGCTCGCCATCATTACTCATGACAACGGTGGTGGGTCTTACCAGGGATGACAATGAGTGGGCTTAGAGGGAGGAGGTGAAGGGTTTGGTGGAGCGGTGCAATATGAACAGCCTGGTTCTAAACGTGGAAAAAACCAAGGAGATGATTATTGACTTTAGGAAGAACCGGCTTAGCCACTCTCCGCTCTTTATTAATGACACAGCTGTGGAGTCAGTCGGTAGCATTAGATTCCTGGGGGTGCAGATAACGAAGGTCTGACTTGGTCTCTTAACACTGCATCCTTGGTAAAACGAGCACAGCAACATCTGCATTTTTTGCGCCAGATGAGGAAAGTGCATCTTCAATCTCACATCCTCCTTACTTGCTATAGAGGCACTGTAGAGAGTGTATTGACCAACTGTATTTCTATCTGGTTTGGAGGCTGTAGTGCCTCGGATAGGAAGGCTGTGCAGAGGGTGGTGAGGGCAGCGGGGAAGACAACTGGGATCTCACTGCCTCTCGTCCAGGATATAGCATGCGCTCGCTGTCTGTCCAGAGCTCGAAATATTGTCAGTGACTCCTCCCATCCTCATCATGGCCTGTTTTCTTTGTTACCCTCTGGGAAAAGGTTCTGCTGCGTCTGATGTAGAACAGCCAGATTGGGTAATAGCTTTGTCCCCCAGGCTATTAGACTCCTGAATACTCAGTAAGTTTTTTTTTTTTTAAGTGGAATGTGGAATGTGTAAAGAATGTATGTTGTCGTTGTTTATTCGTTTAGTTGCTTCCGACTCTTCGTGACTTCATGGACCAGCCCATGCCAGAGCTTCCTGTCAGTCGTCAACACCCCCAGCTCCCCCAGGGACAAGTCCGTCACCTCTAGAATATCATCCATCCACCTTGCCCTTGGTCGGCCCCTCTTCCTTTTGCCTTCCACTCTCCCTAGCTTCAGCATCTTCTCCAGGGTGTCCTGTCTTCTCATTATGTGGCCAATGTATTTCAGTTTTGCCTTTAATATCATTCCCTCATATTTTATAGTAATTATGGTATTTTTATTTTAGTGTCTGATTGTGCTTGTGAGCCAACTGCAACAAAATTTCATTTTATTATGCACTTGGTGAATGGTATATAGTGGAATGACAGTAAAGTTGTTCTGTTCTGTTCTGTTCTGTTCTGTTATTCTATTCTATTCTATTCTATTCATTTAACATTAACAAGCTACATGTTTCTCATTTATTGATGGCAGCTGGGACTGCAGGAATTGCCATCACTAAGTGACACGGTCATGCAACATTATATTTTATGACTACATTAGAATTCCTGGTCCTAATTGCCATTGTAACTGAAGGATTACTTATAATATTGGCCTAACTGTATTTTTGCAGATCAGATAAATTAAAATCACCTTCCTCAAATGGTAATCTCAATTTAGCTAAGGAAAACCTTGTTGGTCCACTATCCCAAATAAATTTCCTAAATAACTTAATCCAAAGGAAATATTTATTCAATATTCACATAGGAATACCTCTAAGAACAGAAATCAAATAAGCAACAATATTCATTTTAATAACATTAATTTTGCCACACAGGCTTGAAGGAATTTTATGCCATCTATTAAAATTGAGTTCAATCCTTTCTAAAAGTTTCAACATATTTATTTCCAAATATTTAGAAATATTTTTGGGTATATAAAGCCCCAAATATTTAATATAATTGGAAAAAATAACAAATCCCAAATCTTTACATAACTGTATTGATATATTAGGGCCCAGGAGAAGCAAACAAGATTTATCCCAATTTATCTTATAACCAGAATACTTTCCAAAATACTGTACAACATTTATAAAATTAGGTAAACAAGTAGAGTATTGATACAAAGTTTCCAAAATATCATCAGCATATAGGAACAATTTATACTGACATCCTGCCAGTCTAATACCCTTAGTATCTAAAGATTGTCTTAACCATGGTGGCCAAAAGTCCACAAATCAAATTAAATAGCAAGGGAGAAAGTGGGCAACTCTGCTGTGCATCACATAATGGAAAAGAGTCTGGACAAAATCTTGTCTAAGCCATATCTAATCATCACTTGCTTCAAGAATTTAATCCAAACCAAATCAAAGGTTTTTTCCTGCACCTAAAAATATTAGAACTGCTGAATCCATTCTATCCTTGGCTATACCACTATACCAACTAGTAACCGTAAATTATCTGAAGCCTGATGATTTTTGGTAAACCCAGACTGGGAGGGATTAATTATATCTGGTAAGACTTTCTGCAAGTGTCTAGCTAGTATGGCAGTTAAGATCTTGGTATCCACATTAATTAATGAAATAGGTCTATAACTGGCACAAAATTTAGGATCCTTACTGGTTTTAAAATAATTCTAATATATGTCTCACAGAATGATGATGACAATTTACCATCCTTAGAAGACTCATTATATACCTCCAAAAGTATGGGAGCCAACAAGACCTATAAATGCCTTATACCATTCCACTGAAAAGCCATCTGGGCCAGGAGCTTTTCCACTTTGCAACAATTGAATAGAATCTAACAGTTCCTGCAGTGACAGAGGAGCTTTCAGAATATCAGCGTTATCTAATAATAACAACTGAATATCAGCCTGACTCAGCAATTGATTTATCTCATGATGATCCCTCTTGTCATCCAAATTATAAATTGACTTGTAAAAAAAAACAAACTGATTATTAATAGCAGCAGAATCAAAAACAGTCTGGCCATCCTCAGTAACTATTTCAGAAATTAAGCTCTGCTGATTTTGTTGCTTCAAACGATGTGCTAGGCATTTCCCAGGTTTTCACCAGACACCCAATACTTTAATTTTAATCTGCTCAATGAAAATTCTTCCCCTAACTGTAATTTGGCTAACACAAATACTTTATCAGCCTGCTCCCTGGGTTCTTTTGCATAATCTAACAGTCTTTCTTTAACCAAAATTTGATGCTTAAGATTTTTTTTTTTCTTGCTTTCTGTTAGAGGCATCAGCAATAACATAATCTTGCAGACAAGCCTGATATGAATCCCACACATTCTGAAGGATGGGTGAGTTACGACTGATTTCAAAGAAATGTGAAACACCTGTCAATGTACTTATTTATTCCAAACATTCTTTCATTGACACAATTTCCAAGTCCCTTTTTAAAAAAAAATAAATGGGCTTCCACAATTGATGAGGTTCATCTTGCACATTGGAGGCTACAGCTTCTGCAGGGGAATCGCTCTCAGTAAAATGCTGTCAGTATGTGACAGTATCACTTAATTCTTGTAATCCAGCTGGGACATAAGTTAATTAGCCTCTTGGTCTTCAAAATCCCACTTGTTTCTAAAGCAACTCAACAATCACCTTGGTCCCAAAGTTCCCAAGAGCAGAACCTAGGAAGTAGGCCTGAAGATGTAATAAGGTATAGAAACTTCCCTGCTACTGCCTTCAGGTTCATGAATTATCAAAGTTTCATTCTGCAGTCTACTTCGGGGGAGGGTTAGTTTAGAGATCTGTACAATCACAATCCAATTCTATACCCCTGTTTATACCTTTTGTTCATTAAAGGTAGTCTCTTTCATGCCTCTTGTTTTTTTTTAAATAATATCTATAGAAGGGATGGATCAAGTTCAGAACCATGAAATAGAAAGATTGATTCTTTCTTTGGATTATGGACCTTATGAAAACAGCCCTCCCTCTTTTTTTAACCCAAATAGTGGAGATCAAACTGGCAACTGGAACACACAAAAAAGTTTACTTACTATGTTGATTTAAAATTCCCCCTTCCCTTCCCTCTCCCCCTCCCCACCTCTTCCTCCTCCCTGCTACAGCTAAACCCTGAACGTCCCTGAATTGTCTAATAAAACAAGATCCAGGAAACTTCCAGCTCAAGTTAGAGTCTGAGAATATACTGTTATTCTGAATATATATATTCAGAACAAGTAATATTCTTTGTCTGGGTTGGTAGACTTCCTATTGTTTTCTTTCTAACTATTGTTTTCTTCTTGTTTACTTTCATATAATCTGACTTAAGCACTAATTCAGAATGCCTATTGCTTTATTAACTATATTGACAGAAAAGACATCAGACTAATTAGCATGAACATACTGATGAAAGAGAAAGAATATTCTCCAGCAGTTTCATGTAGATGGCAAAAAGTATAGGTGTAAAATCTGAGCCCAAAATGTAAGAAGAGTGAAGCTTGGAAAAATAGTCACAATGCTTTGGACTAGTTTTGGATGCCCTACTTTATGTCTTTTAACTATCCGACATGTGACAAATAACTACATGAAACATTCATTTTATCTACTCTCAGGGTCCTCATTGGCATGGCTTCATTGCAGTTTACTTTTGAGGGTGGTTATTTCAGCAGGCATTTGGCTAGAGCATTTAATTTATTTATCACATTTTGTGGTTTTGTAGTAACTCTTTTGAATTAGCCTTTTCTATTTTCAATCATTATTTTAAGTTGGTTTCTATCCGAATAATTTGCTTGCTGCCTTGGACATCTTTGGAGCAAAAATAGATTAAAGATATAATATATTAAAAGTATCTAAAATGAATTTTACCACGAATTACCAATGATGATTACACAGAAAGAGATATCATTGAATTCTAGCCAACAACACAGTCTTAAGCATGCTTACTTGGATGTAACTCAAATTGTTTTCATTGTGTTTGTTCCCAAATGGATTGAACTTCAAACCTGTTATTATTGTAAGCAGTAAATTTAGTCGGCATATACTGATTTTTGCAAGCTTTAAAAGATCTGTTAATCAGTTTTGGCCCTCTTCTGCTTCTTTGTTGTAATTCAGTCCAGAATCTCTTCTAGTAGTGCATTTCCTAAACCTTCTATGCCATTAGTTTTCATTTGCTAAGATTTGTGATTTCCTTACAAGTTTTTATTCATGGAAATTGTATATCTCTTTGTGCATTCAGTTAAATATCTTTTTTAAAAAGTGTAACTTGGGAAAATGTAGTCGATTTGTTATAGTTGCAGCATTACTCAATAATTCATAAGTTTGTCCTTGAATGGATGCCTGAGTTCTTTTTCATTCAATTGGACTTAGTTTTGAAACTATGATTTTTAGAATTTCTTTCTTGGATAAAAAGAAGACAGTGAGGTTTTTGTGTGGGTGTACGTGGGTGTCAATTCTTGTAATGCTTTCATTGTGATGTTTAGGTCAAAGGTCTACCAAACTTTGACAGAAAATCCTTGCCAGCACTGTTGTTTTTCTTTGTCCTTGTTCTAATCATTCGTTTTCACCATTCTTTTGTCTGCTGCTCTATTTGTCTGCTCCTCTATCAATTTCTCTGTTAGATTGTGTATGTTGATTGTCTATATCTTGTGCCTCAAAGTAGTCCTGGCCAAGGTCATCCTGACAAGAGAAAGCTAAGACTATGTAAAACATCCTTCAAAAATTGCCCTTTAAAATCAGGCTGGTTACATGTGATAGCAAAATGTGTATATACACTTCAGAAATGCAGCATTATAATCCCCAGATAGCTGCTGGTTATTGTGGAAATAAGCATGGGGACAACTAATGAGTTCAAAAGGTAGTACAGAACAGTCTTCTAGAAGCAAAAAAAACACAGCTTTTATCTATATTAGCTAAAGGAAATGGATAAGGGGGCAATTCACTTATCTGCTTTTTCTTTTTACCTTTCAAAATATGTTGTGAAAATATAATTATAGACTACCAAAAACAGGCAAAGAGGTAACTTCCAGATACTTTGGATCACAACTTTTCATATTTATATGCCACTGGCCATAACAATTTGGAACTAAAGTCTGAAAGGTTTATTTTTATTTATTTGATTTAGGCACTGCCCAACTTTCAAGTGACTTAGCAATGTCCCATCTTATTGCTAGTCCTCTTCTATAATATTACCTTATGCTTAAGCTTCAAGCAGTGTGCTATGATTTCCTTTACGGTAATATTTACATTTTTGTACAGTAATTAATGAAGTGGTGTCTGGAAGAGCAATAGATCAGTCAGGCTCCATCAATAAATAAAAGTTCAGTCCGATCAACAAAGGACGTCTTCAAATAAAGTAATCGCCTGCTTATGAAGTTACTGACCAACTAGTTTCAGAGGTGTTTTGTTATATCTCAAAGTCCAGGTTGATAGTTTGCAGTTTGGCCTTGGTGGAGGACTTTCAGTGGGGGCTAAACCACCAAGTGGCATCTGTTCTGAAGAAAGATGTCATGGATGTGGTTCTCCATGTTCAGCAATATGGATTAATGAATGTGATACTGGCTTTAAGAACTGCTGAGAAACTATAGTGAGTTCAGTTAGCAGACTGTTAATAGTGGGAGAAAAACATAATATTATCTTAACTGGATTGAAACTTCACCATTTTGTTTCAGTCATGAAAACCCTAAAAGGTAGGGCTGATGTTTTTTTCTGGAAGCAGCTATGTAATCTTCCTGTTCAGTGAGATTGCCACCTGAGGTGCAACCATTTTCTGCAATAAAATGGATGACAGCTGATTAGGGTCTTTTCAGTAGTGGCTCTATGTCATCCATGCCCAAATGAACACAAAAATTGAGGTCATTTTGGTATCAAACAACCTTTTTCCTAGCTATTTTAACGACTGTGTGTCCAGATTATGGTTGTAACTCAGTAAATATGATTCTGATTTTGCCATTTCATGCACTTAAATGATAGGAAATGATTTGCCTAAAAAATTCAGGACTTTGAAATCACTTAGAAAGTTAAATGGTATGCCATTCCTAGTTTTATCCATGATTTCTGATAGGATGTTGTTATTTGCTATAATATTTCTTATGAGTTTAATATAATGGTAAAGAGGTTTTATGCAAAAATAGCAGAAAAACATGGAAGTGATCTCTGTCATTTCCATAGAACTAAGGGGCAAACAGTTCTTTACATTGATAAAACTTCTGTGTTAATGTGAGGAATTGTTTTCTTTTATAACAAAACACAGTGTGACTGTGTAACACCCCAGTAAGATTAAGACTGCAGGGGAAAAATTACATTAAAAAACTCTGGAAAAAAATGTATCTGTTATTCAGCCTGACACTGATTTGGAGAAAATGAAATTAAAGAAAACAAAAAACTGTTAGGACAGCTCTGCTTATACTTACCAGTTTGAACTGTGTTTTAGCAATATGATACAAATGTAATCAACCTAATGGCTTTTATGGAATTCCAATCCTTTCCCCTTTAAAATAATAATCATTTTTTACTTTAAAATAAAAATTCAGGAACTGAGCTATATCAAGAAACATAAAGCTCTTAGAAAGATTCCCTTTAGCATGCTCACAGCACAAGGAACACGAATAAATAATGGATCTGAAGATTATGTGGAAGTAGCAGCAAATTGGGGTTTGGTAACATTTTCATGCTGCATAATGCAAATGAATAATGAGGTCTCCAACAAGCAAGCAACCCTATTATCTGAGATGCAAAAGTCACTCTATAGCAGCACCTTTAAAGGTGCTTTTTTAAAAGAAAATATTCAACAAAACCCTTCTTTACTAAACCGTGTTAAGAAATAAGAAAATTCTGGGGTCTCTGCTGCACACACTGACTGGCTGTTGTGCAGCACGCTACACAATTTTTTTCCAGCTGCATGCTATACAAAAAAGGTTCCGATAACTAAGGAGACATACTCATTTGTTTCCTTGAAGAACTGCTATTAAAATCAATGTGTTCCCTGCAGAACTGTTTGAAACCTCTTCTCTTTATCAAAACATGCTTCAAAGCAGATTGCTGGGATCATCAGAGTTATACTCATTACGGTCTGTTTTATCCCAGGAAGCCTTAAAATAATCAGAAATCCAGATTAGATAGTGATGTTTGACCTGAACATGAAATTATATGGGAAAGAAGAAATGGTTTGGCATTTCATCCCAGATACTAAGTCATCACTGTTAATTGCTAGTATTCCATTCAAAACAGAGAAATTTTCACTTTCTTTACCTTCTAGTGTCCTATAGATATGCTGGACTATAGTTCTCATCAGTTGGGTCAGCAACCAAGCATGGGAGGGTGATTTTTTTTTTTAATTGAGGATGTAAAACATTGCACACTAGGAGTGGTTGAAACAAGCATGAAATAGCACTAAGGTCTATGATGGGAATTCCATGCAGGCCTGAGGCTGATAGATCCCATTCCCTGCCCATTCTTTTAATACTATATAAGATCTCAAAATAACATTTGATTCCATTCATCTTTTAGCAGTATTTAGCTAGCTGTATTTATTGTGAGGGTGTGTGTGTGTGTGTGGGGGGGGAGGGAAACTATGATTCCTGCAAATCAGAGAAAACAGGAAAGGTTGCAGCATTTAAGCAGCTTTTAACCAGATAGAGTTATCCACAGTAACTTGTATATCTACTTCAGTGTTTTCCTTCCTTGGAATCAGTATTGCAGATCAAAGCTTTTCCTCTTCTTCTTTACTAACCTTTATACTAATGTTTATAATAACCTCCTAGCTGGTCACAGACATCCAGAAGATTATATACATTGAACCGATGAACCAGCATTTTGTTATTATTTTTTTTCCTATCTCATAGCATATAACTGTGTGATCCTTGGAATGTATAAATAGTACTAGAGCTGATGCCACTCCCTTTTGAGAACATTTCTGGGTGCTATTTTTCACTTGTTTTCTGACCACCTTAACTACAACCACTCCTCATTTTAATGGCTACCTTGTTTAGCAACCATTCACAAATATAACAGTAACAGCAACAACAATAATAGAAATCAGTTTCCAACCAATGTGTGAACTTATGTCCAAATTTTGTTTGCTGACAAAGCATGTCAGACCGAGAGCAATACTGGCATTGCTGCATGAGATAACTTTATCTAAATGAGAAAGCAGCAACCAATGATCTTTGAAGTTTCTCTCTTTCTCTCTCTCTCTCTCTCTGTCACATGTTCATTTAGTGAATATTTTGCTTAGTGACCATTTTGTTTCTGATTCAAGGAACGGATTGTGGTTGCTAAATGAGGACAGTGTGTACTCCCAGATATACCAAGATAACAATCCATTATGTCTATAATATACCAAACTGACACCAATGATTTGATTTGGAGTGATGTGTAACTTTTCATCTAGGATTATTTCTATCCCTGCTCGCCAAAATCTAACTAAACTGCATTTCATGGTATTTGGTTGATTTTATTCTTTTCTCTCTGAATTTGACTTTTCCATTCATGGTAATGATAATAGAGCAAACCACAGGGAGTGTGGAATCTCTTTGGTAATTATGCACTATAGCTTATTCTGGGAGCCTAAAAGAACTTGCATAGAAATTAAAATCACAAGGTTATCTTGCTAGGTAAGATTTAAGTCGTACCAACAAATCCCCATTAACTGAGAACTGAAACTAAGAAATAAAGTTTCTTAAGGATTTTTTAAAACCACCCACCAATACTTCTCTTCTCTTAAAAAAAAAAAAAAAATCAGTTGTACAAATTGCTTGTACATTTTTGTGGTATCTTCAGTATTGCAAATAAAACAGGACAGTTCCTCAAAGATTTGCAGGCAGTAATGAAAGTTTGTGGATACTACAGAGTCATAGACAGGTACTGCCATAATAAGACAATTCTATCTTTTACTTTCTATACAGCAAGAAATTTAAAGATTTATATTAGGTCAACAATCCTTTATCAAAAAGAGCAGACATAATCAATTAGGAGGACTACTGACTGTAAAGATCACATTTTTGCAGAAAACTCTTCCAAAATAATGCTATCTGCTGTAATCTACCAGTCTGACAACTGAACAGGCTCTGAACAATTTATGTAATGCCTTTGAAAAACAATCCATGGAAAAAAGATAAGTAGCATAACAATACAAAAGTTATATCACTCGTGCACAAGGGCTGGGTTCCTTTCTTATACTAGATCCAGCCAACTGTGTATGGTGCAATAGAATAACACTTCCTCAGCTATCTGACAAAGAATATTATTTTTCTCAAATACCATTTATTGCTTATATAAAGAGCAAATCATTATTTAAATATATCTAACAATAGTAGCTTGGCCAGTAGTCAGAAATGTGTAAAATCTGTACAAAAATGATTGAAAGCAATTTCAGTCCATATTGTTATATTGCACCATCCCAAACAGCACTGTGATGTGAAACTGCCCAAGCAAGCTACTATAATAACAATGACAAATTGTTAAATTGTAAGCAATTATTTTCTGGCAGACAATCCTGGATGTGATCATAAGAATGTTAACTTTGTTCATGTATATTTTGCTTTGCTTTGGGGAAAGAATTGTTTTTCAGACATTATTTAACTGAAAATCAAATTATTCTCTAGGTGAGTTCACCTTGCAAGAAATGTTTATCAAGTCCTGTGTTCAAACATTCAAAGTTTATAAACTTTGGAAACCTAAGATAATTAGAAGTGGACTGGGTACATCTGCAATTCATCCTTCTTCACTTGAAACAAGACGGGGGCGCCCACTGGCGAATTTGCTGGTTCAATAAAACCCCTGGCCAAGTTTTTGTCCACAAACTCCCTCAACGCCGCCAGTTCCTTTTGAGTCATGGCATAAATTTTTGGTTTGGGCAGTTGAGCGTCGGGGACCAACTCTATCGCACAGTCAGTTTTTCGATGGGGTGGGAGTTGGTCTGCTTCTTTCTCACCAAACACATCCGCAAAGCCTTGGTATTGCTCTGGCAAGCCCTCCAGTGGTGTGACAGCGAAATGCGGGGTTGCTGCCACCACCCTCCCCACTGCAGCCTCCGGAGCATCGTCCTCCCCAGGGGCTTGATAGAAACCATCCCCAAAAGTCAAAGTCCTGTGCACCCAATTTATATAGGGGTTTTGTTGGACCAACCAAGGAATCCCCAGAATGACTAAGGGATGCCCCACAGGCGCCACCACAAATGGCAGCCCCTCACGGTGGCTGCCCATTTGCAACGCCACCATGCCCGTGTAATGGGTGACGGGTTTCCCCCCCACCGTAGAACCATCCAGCTGGGTGAAAATCATGGGACGTTGCAGTGGAAAGCTGGGTAACTCCAAAGCAGCCACCACGTCAGGGTGCATCAAGCAACGCAAACACCCCGAATCGATCAATGCCCAAACTTCAATGGTTCTTGTGCGGGAGCCTAACTTCACTTTAACAGCCAGTGTGGGATAGTTGGCACTCACCGAAACATGTTTGCGCCCACCCTCCACCACCTGCCCACAGGCGCTCCTTAGAGCAGGTGGCTGGCATTTCCCGCCGGCTCGTGTAGATTGGGCTCCCCCTCGCCCCCGAAGTAAGGAACCTCCTCCACTTCAGTTTCAGCCATGGCTGCCTTCATTTTCCTGGGTAGGGAGGGAGATTTCCCCGTTGGCTTCCCTGAACGATAATCGGTCTTGCCCTTCAGGCACGCCGCCGCTTGGTGACCTTCCTTTCCACATCGGAGGCACTGCCCTTTCGCATAGTGGCGCTCCCTCTCCTCCTCCCAGGCATGTTGACTGGACTTTCCAGTAGGCGCAGCAGGGCAGGAACCCTTGCTGAGCCTGGAATATCTCATCACCTTCCTGTGAGCGAAGGTTTCATGGGCATGCTCAGCCTTCCCTGCCAACTGTATCCATTCATACAGGGTATCTGGGTCATCCCTACCGAGCGACCACCTCAGGACCTCCGTATTCAGACCGTCCTTAAAAAGTTCTATTAAGGTAGATTGGAACCAATCCTCAACCTTCCCAGCCAGAGCCTTAAATTCCAGAGCATAGTCTGCTACCGATCGTGGCCCCTGGCTAAGCTCCCTCAGTGCCCGTTTTGCCCTTTCTTTAGCTAACGGGTCTTCAAAGTGTAGCTTCAATGCCCACAGGAATTCTTCAAACTCCTCCAGCTCAGGGGCATCTGATTGACATAACTGCACATACCAATCGGCAGCCCGCCCCTTGAGCTTAGTGGCAATGGCATTAATCTTGGCTCTTTCTGAACGAAAATACGGTTCCCACTCATCCATATAACTCCTTGCATTGGTAAGGAAGAATGATAGCTTAGTTGGATCTCCATCAAATTTGACTGTAAAGTCCTTAACCCCCACTCTGGGCAGTCCCTTCACCACAGCTGGGCGGTTGGACTTTCTTTTTGCTCCCAGGGATCTCCGCTCTCGAGGAGGGGACCTTGAAATTCTCACCCTCGGCACCCTTGCCTCCTCTCTGCACTGGGTCCTACTCCTTTCCTCCAAAGAAGGTGGGGGCAAAGAAGGAGACGAATGCCTATTACTAGACTCCTCTCTCCTCCTCTCCCAGGGACCCCAGTCCGTTGACATTTTCTGAAACATAAATTCTAGTGACTCCAATTTGGCCTCCACCAGTCTTATATGGTCAGGGGTTTGGGAATCCTCCTTTCCCTCCTGCCTCACCACAGTTGGGGAACTCGGGTGCTGCTGTTTCCAAGACGTTTTGGACATCCCTGGTAGGGGTCCCTGTGTTTCATCCCAGGTGACCAGTTCGCCTGGCGACTCACCGGCCGGTTCAGGGGCTCTTTTACCTCCAACCTCCTCTTCTCCCAGGCTGGAGCTCGTCACCTCCCGAATTTCTGAGAGCTCCCAAGTAGGGACCCTCTCTGTTCTTATCACCGTGGAGTCGGGTTCCCCCTCACTCGATTCCTCGCTTTCTGTGGTTTGGGGATTTGGTTTGCTCATCGCTAGCACTTCTCCCTCACAAAATAAATCTGGAAAGGGGCTAACGGAAATTTTTTTGAGATTCTCAGCTTTATGTAAGGATTGCCTAGCCTAATAGACTCAGACTCACAAGCAGGAACTTAATGATATCTGATTTATTAAAGAATAGTATGCAAATACAGAGAAAGCTGAGAATGAGCAAAAGCACGCCAAATACAAACTAAAAACCCTCACCTCAAATGAAATCCCTCCTCTCGCCCTGCCGTTGCAAACTCCCCCCATCCCCCCCAGGGGCTGGTAACCATTTCTGCTGATGTCCTGGGAAAGGAACCTTGAACACACGAGATAACCCAAACACATTCCAATCCAGCTGCTAACATATAACAATCCCATGAGATGGAATCTTCCTCCCCTCTCAGACGAAACACGCATCAGCCAAATGACATGCGAAACGTTACGATGTAGCGGTAACATTGGAACGGTGAACATGACACACGCACACACCTTTTCATTCTTCCTGGTAGCTAAAGCAGTGACATTTATTGCAATTTTCTTCTTTCTATTCAATGTACGATTTTACTGCTATATAAATAATAGTCAGGACCTGACCTGAGCCTGACCCTCAAGCAAGACAGGAACAAAAATGAGAACCAAAGTACAGCCATTACTGAGCTTAAAAAGAAGATACTTGAAGTACACAATCCTTGACCAATTCAGGCAATCTATGCTAAGCGAAGGCTTCTGAGTGACTTCTCCATAAAAACTCTTCTGCCATTATGATCCTACTTCCTATTATAGATTCGAACATGTGCTTTAGAAAATTGGGCCCAAACTCAATATTAGAAAGTAGAACATTAACCTTTTTTTTTTCTAAAAGAGAATTGGATGGAATTAAAAAAAAAAATAGAATCATTTTCTGCTATTGTAAAGACTTATAGGTTTTGTTGACTAAGAAACTATCCAGTTGAGCCTACCCTTAGTATAGGTTAGGCATGAGGTACAAAGCTTGTCTCAAATCTCAATTATGTGAATAGGGTCTGAAAATTCCATTTATAGGGCTCCAAGTGGCAATGACATTCACACAATGAGGCAGCTATCAAGTAAAATCACTTGTTTTCCCTCATTGGTTCGTTTCTTCTCTCTCTCTCTCTCACAGAGAGAGAGAGAGAGAGTTTTAAAAGAACACAGAAATCCCGCAATTAAGGACACTTTTTTATTCTAACCTCCACCCCCACCCCCAGTCATTGTTCATCTATGCCCACATTTTGCTAGCTCAAGGAATATTAAAGCACTCTCCAAATCAGGTACAAAAACTGATATATCTCTTTTGCAGGATATATTTATATGTATGTGTATATGTCTCTATATCTCCTTCAGACAAGGGAGGCAGGATTTGTTTCTCTTCTGTAAAGAAATTGCTTGTTAAGAATCCATTGTGAATGAAGATCTCTGTGTGAATATGATCAGGAAGCTGGAAGGCAGATTTTGACACAGCATTAATTCTCAAGCATTAGAAGGGGAAAAGAAATCCACATAATTGATCATGTTGGATATAAAGTTATATGTGAACTGTGTGCTAAATGCAAGTGATGCTATTTAATTAGAACTAATATATTAGGCATAAATAATATTACACTGGGTATTTAGATTATTTTAAAAGTTTAATAGAAATTGCAATGATTTATTGATGTTTTTAAGTGGATCTAATAAGAAACTAGTTGATAGCCCAAGAGTATTTATCAGCAGCCAAATTATTTTAACACTGGATTTGTCACTCAATAGGGCTTTGTGCTTGTACAATTCATTTCAGAGGCATTACTTGTTTTCATTTCTAAGATTTCATTTTCTTCAATCTCAGATTTTGATGAAATCTATTTTGTAAGTTCCTCATCTTCCAGTGAAAGCTGCCAACAAGTATCAGGCAAAATGTAGCTGTCCTATATCAAGTAATTCATTTCTGTCAAGATTAAACACTGTTTCTCCCTTGACAAAAGATGACTGATATTGCTCTGTAAGATCCAAAAGAAACTATAGAACTATAGAAGTGCTTGGACATTACTTTCCCTTTGAAGTTCTGTACAAATAGTAAATGTACTGTCAATCACCTGCAAATAAATATACCTGATCATTGATTCATCTACTGTGAAATCATGGTATGTTCCACAACACAAAAATAAATTTCTTTGTGGCATCTGATTTTTATACAGTTCTTTTTTATGACTTATTCATTAAAAATGTTAACTTCTATGAGAGAAGACGAGTTTAAATTATTGCTAGTCTGGCTCACTGTGTTGAGTTTAATCATAAGCAAATCCTTAATTTTGTTATAATCAATAGATTATATACTTGTTTCTGCCTGGATATTTTACCAGTTTCACTACAGATGAACTCCTGAAGTGGCATGTCGCATACATAGATTCCTTATTTTTTCTTCAAACTACATCTCCCCCCACCACTTCCTCTGATCACTTGGACGTAATTCCAATCAAAGCTTATAGTCCTATGAAGCATTAACAGAAATTGTTTTATATTATTACTTTCAGATTTTATAGCTCCAATTATTTTTGCAATTCTTTGCCACTATTCAGTTCTGATTTCATGTTATAATAGTTTGGTTTCTGACATCACTTCAAGTTTGACAAACCTTAATCTGGCCTCCATGCAGCATCTTGTTTGAAGAAGTACTGAGATAAGAAGATTTCAGAAAAGAAAAAAAATAAACCAATAAGTCTTCTATTAGGACTAAGTGCTTTGCAGTTTTTCCACCATAATTTAATTACCAAAATTATCAAGTATTAGAGTCTATGTGTTTCACTTTGTTTTCAGTTTTCTATGGATTGATTGATTGATTGATTTTTTGATTATGTACCATCAAGTCATTTTCAACTCCTAGAGACCACATAGATACATTTCTTCATGACAATCTACCCCTAACCTGGTATTTCAAGTCTTCCATTGGTGCACTCATTGCCTCTGTAACTGAGTCCATCCATCTTGCTGCTGGTTGTCCTCTTCTTCTCTTTCCTTCTACCTTTCCCAGCATTAGAGCCTTTTCCAGAGAGCTAGGTCTTCGCATAAGGTGTCCAAAGTAGGATAATTTGAGCCTGGTCATTTGTGCCTCCAGTAAGAACTCTGGGTTAATTTGTTCAATGATCCATTTGCTTCTTTTCTTGGCTGCCCATGATATTCTCAGGAGTCTTCTCCAGCACCAAAAGTGTTAATGCTGTTCCTATCCTGCTTCTTCAAAGTCTAACTTTCCCTTTCATAGAATGTCACAGGGAATACCATGGCTCACACAATTCTGATCTTTATAGGTATTGACACATCATGGGATTTGAATCTTTCCCAAGGCCTTCATGGCTACTGTACCAAGTACTAGTCTGCAATGTATTTCTTGACTGCTTGTTACTTTACTGTTGATGATTGATCCTAAAAGGCAGAAGCTATCCACCCCCTCAGTATCTTCATTGCCAAATCAAGGTTGGTTGTTCTACCTGTTGCCATTACTTTGGTCTTCTTTATATTTTATTTTAGTCCCATTTTTTCACGATGCTTTCTGACTTTTAGTACTAAGGCTTGCAGATCTTTTGCATTTTTCACTAAGGGTATTGTCATCAGTGTAGTACAGGTTACTGATGTTTCTTCCTCCAATTTTAAAATCATGCTCATCTTCCAATCCAGGTTCCCTTTATATACAGTATCATTAGCATATAGGTTGAACAAATAAGGGGACAGTATACAGCCTTGTCACACTCTTTTGCCACCCTGGATCCAGTCTATTTCATCATGTACTGTGGCTTCCTGACCTGTATATAAGTTTCTCATGAGGACAATGAGATGTTCTGGTATTCCCATCTGTCTGAGCACATTCCACAACTTGACATGATCAATACAATTGAAAGCCTTTCTATAATCCATGAAGCACATACTGACTCCTTTTTGGTGTTCTTTGTCTTTCTCAATTATCTAGCATGCACCAGCAATAATATTTCATATTCCTCAGCCTTTTCTAATGCCAGCTTGAACATCTGGTATCTCTTTTTCCATGTAGGTTTCTATGAGTAATACTTCCTTAATATTGATCTCCAAAGTCAATCTGAATAAATTCATTCCCTTTTTTAACACTTACAAGATTTCCCTATCCCATTCTCATTTTAATTTTCTGTTGACTTGTTACAATAAAGCTGTGATTCCATCAAGGCAGAGAAAAGGAAGTTTCTGAACATTTCTCTCATAGTCCCCAAGACAGTGCTTGAAGCAGTGAACGATTTTGGAAGGGGGAAAAAATCACCTGATAGAGGTAGGGAAGAAGCATGCTGGTTACAAGAACAAGAAACTGGAAGAAAAATAGAAGATTACAAGGACAATAATTTAGGGCAGTGAAAGAGTAGGGGACAAAAAACAGGAACATGTGTTTTTGAAACAAAGAAGTAGGCCAGTTACAACCAACATATTATCAGTGCTCACAGCTAAATTCTGATGTTCCAAGAAGCTGCATTCTTTTCCCCTTTTCTCTCCCTCTCCAGTTTTTGCACCTACTTAGGAACAAATAATGAGGAAAAGTTTTCAGCTACCAGTATTTCTTCTTTTGTGTTCTTTTGTGTTACACAGCTTGATATCTCTCAAGATTCTGCTAGGTAAGGGAACTTAACATTTTTTTCTTGTGTAGTACTTCTAAGATTCAGGCCCATAATAAAAGCCATCCAAGATCAAATTATATTTTGAAGTTATGTTTAGCTGAATACTTTGACAATAAGGGAGTTAGGTTTCTCTCTCTCATTCTCTCTCTCTCTCTCTCTCTCTCTCAAAATATGCCTGTTGTTTAAAAAAAAATTGTGAAGGAAGATCTCTACATGAACAGAACAGTAATGTGAGCCAACCTGCCAATCAAGCTATTAATTCTCCTAAACATCTCTACTGTCAAGAGACAGATACCTGGAAGCTGGTATTCAAGAGATAAAAAGTTGGACAAGAACCAGAAAATGTTCAGAAGGAAAACAAGATGTGTATATCAAGATATTTGCTACTCTAGATGTTGAAAACTAAATGCTTTAAAAAAGAAAAGGATATATAACAGTTCCAACCTTTACAGATTAAAAGCAAAAACAACAACAACAACAACAACAACGACAACAACAACAACAAAAACATTTGGGGCAATCAGACTCTTGATTTGAGATTACATTGCAGCATTTTTGCAAAGAGAGTAAAGACAACAAAAGGGATAATTCTGAAATGAAACTGTTGTCTGTGAGGATTAAATATGAATTAATATATTTTGTTACCTAAACTTTATATTTTCTAAATATAGATGACATATTGGCAACAATCAATAATTATAAAGTAATTTCCATTTGAAATCAGAATAATATTGAGCATTCACTGAAAAGAAAAGAGGTACTAAAAAGACCATGAAGTATTATCAATATGATCTCTTGTGAGGGTTTGAAAACCATTGCATGACTCCATTTATTTCATTGCCCAACTTCTTCCTTTATCTCCACCCCCCAAATTCTTGTGGCATTTCCAAATTGGGGTTTGGGTTGGTTTTTTTTTGGGGGGGGGGTAACAGGGAATCCCTTTTAGATCTTCCTGTTCTCATAAAATTGGCAGTCTAAAAGCTGAGTCATTCTTTGACCAGCTCTGTTAGGTGAAATTGCAATAAAACTTTTTTTTTTTTTTTTAAGTGTTGTGTTCTGCAGAACTTCACAGCAGCAGCTTTCATCTCATCCCACTTCCAATAGCCCACTGGTGGGAACTCTGCTTCCATTTTCTGTAGCATTTGAATTCTGTTTCAAAGTCAGTGGCTATGAAACAATGGCAGGTCTGAGCGACTGAATGGAAATGGTGAATGTGGAAGTACCCTTAGTGCATATACTGTATGTAACCCTTTCAGTCGCAAGAAGCATTGTGATAAGGCAATGTACAACTAGTCGAATAAAATATTACCAGATCCAGATTCACAGATGGCCCACACAGCTTAAAGTTAGAGATCAGCATGAGTCATGTCTCTCTTCACTCACCTTTTCCTATTGAGTGCTGATGCAAATAAACTTGTTATGTCTCATGCTAGGCAGGAAAGAAATATGTAGCACAATTCAAGCACTAAAGGGAAAGCACTCAGCACTTCTCAATTTTTGAGCTATTAAGATCTGCAGGAGTCCTTCTGAAAATACCCCCACTGCCAGAACTTTGTTTCTCTGGCAAGCAGAAGAGGACATTTTCCTGCATTGCTGCTGAGCTGTGGAATGAACTTTCTCAGGAGCTGTATCTGATTGCTACTCACACTTCCTGTAGAAGAACAGTCAAGATATATATCTTTCAAGGGATTAATTAAAGATGGTGCAAGATTTACCTAGGTTATGTTAATAGCCTCATTGCCCATTACTTCCAGGATGTTTTGTTTGTTTGTTTTTTACTTTCCAATCTAGCCTGTAATCTGTGTATTCCCTGGTAGTCCCTCGTACAAAGTAGGCCCTACCCTGCTTAGATTCTGAGGCCAGGTAAGAGCAGTCAGGAGAAGGAAATGAGACTATTATTTGTATATAAGCAGGAGTCCAGCTTGCAGATACTGAATCTGCCTATCACATCATGTCCTTCCTGCTGGTAATGGAGCTTATATAGTCAAGAAATAAATGAATTCAAAATTAGGCTTCCATCAATAAACCCAGAACAAATAGCAGGTCAGAATGACCCATCCCTTCCTCATCAGTCAAGATAGCAACCACAGTTGGAAGTTGAAGTATTTCAAGGCTTACATGTACAAGATTAGAAAAGCAATATCAGTGAATAAGAGTTTTCACAGAGGCAGGAAGAGCTGGGATGGTATTTTTTCTGGTGTTTTCCATGTTCATTATGTCTCCATCTTTGGTTTTGTCTTGTAATTATCAATAATAAACAACTAAACCTTCCTGTCTACAGTAGAAGGAGGGTACCAAAAGATACCTTCTCAAGCCCACTTGAATTGTCACAAGGATAGCAGCATCTTCTAATAGAAGAATTGAGACAGGTCTATTGGCCAGCATTGGGGATTGAAATTCCAATTTGCACCAAAAAAATTAATATAAAAGTTTTAAATGATAGGAAATAAGATAATTTTCTACCTCCCTTTGAAGAGGAATTGAAGAGAAAAGTATGTTCAGCTGCAATAAACTTGCACTGAGTTGTTTCTACATAGTTTCACAATCCAAATGGAAATATGCTGGTTAATGGAGAAAGTGCCCAGTTTCTACTGGAGTCATTTTCTGGGATCAACTTAAAAGCTGCTTTAAAGTTGTTGAAAGCAATGTAAAGCAATGCCCTAGAGATGGAAAATGTATTTCTCAGCTAAATGAAGAAGTAGGCACTGATTGATAGTTGATAATCCTTCCTTGAAACCAGATGCTTCACCACCAAATTCCCTCTCTCTCCCCCTCTCTCCAGACACACTTATCTCACTAATGCAACTCTGGGCAGCTACCTTGAAAATCCAATCCACTGATTTTCCATAAAGGTGCCTGACATAACAATCTCAGAAAAAAAAAATACAAGATGATAATTTTGTGGGCACTCTTTTCTCTGTTTTTGTACAATGAAACAATAATACATCTGAATCTAAAATAAACGATATATACTATATGTGAAATTGTGCAACAATTATTGGTGCCCACCAATTTTTTTCTTAGTAATGCAGGGGAGATTAGATATCCCACCACCTCCTCTGATGTCCATTCTTTAACTGTAACATAAGTTAAGTGGACTTGCCAGGAGATACAGCAGCCTAACTTCTAATAACATCAAAGCAAAGTTGCAGTAAATATGTAACATTTGTATCATCACTAAATGGAGCACAGAAATAATTATTCAAGACTCCAGAGGAATTGAAATATTGTGGCTAAGCAGGGACTACAAAGTGCTAGAACAAAAATGAATTGTTTTCTTTTACAATCAGCGTAAAAGTTTTTCCCAGTTGTTCTGGGCCTGCAGCTTTTTCTTTTTCTTTTCTTTTTTTTTCCTTTCCCTTTTTCTTTTGAGAGACATATTTTCCTTTTCTAAGACAACACTCCATAGAGGGCAGGTGCTGGTAATTATATAGGCCTGAATCCTTCAGTTAACTCAGCCCTGGCTTCAGTGTATTTGCAGTCAAACCACGGCTTGAAATTGCACTTATTCCATGAATGTTTTGTCTGGGCACTAACAAGGACTAGAGATTAAGAGTTGAAAATTGTGTGCAACAGCAGATATACAGAGCCTGGTACAAACAGAGTGCTGGAGATGTAAAGTTTAATCTGGATAGGGTTACCAGATGTTCAATGAAAGCAATGTGTCCTCCTTTTTGTCCTCATGTCCTCTGTCCAGCACATATAGTCATAATTTCAAATATTGTCCAGCTTTTTGAGTATCTACAAGCTTTCTCTTTGTGAGCAGCTTTCCTTCGCAGTTCAGCACTTCCCTAATAATTGCTAACTGCAAGTTAACAAGGTCTGCTCTATGACCTTAACTGGTTAATTGGTACCCTCTGGCCAGGGTGTGCTGCTGCCCTGAAATTGACAAGACCTTAATCAGTTACACACTGAAGACTTTTGCCTCCTAACAGGCTCTAACATTCTTGCCATTGAAAAACCAGCCTTTCTGATGCTGGAAAAAGTAATTTCATTTACATGCAAGCCAAAGTGCTTTTCCCCCCTGTTTTTCACTGTAATTTTTGTTGCAGATGCCAAGAAAATTAAACTGTGTGTCTTCCTTTTGCCCGCATTTGTCCTCCTTTCCAATTGTTCATGTCCTCCTTTATCTGTTCAGAAATCGGGTAACCTTATATCTGGACAATTTCTACAATTTCCTAAGACCACCTAATTCCCCAATACTTTTCCAGATGGATTGAGGGGGGATATGATAGCAGTCTTCAAATACACAAAGGGTTGCTATGTAGAAAAAGCAATGGACTTATTCTATATTGATCCAGAGAACAGGATTAGAACCAATGGGTTAAAATTACAAGGAGATGTATAGGGGAGGTACAGCAAACTAGCATGTCTTCAAAAGAGTGGAGAAAACCATGGCAAAGACCAAAGAACAAGCAAGTAGACTGGTTTTATGGAACCTCTCCAGATAAGGAGAGGATGAGAGATTATCCCCATGTGTCCCAGACAGCTGCTTCTCATGAGGAGAGTGCAGGACAACAGTCTCCTGCAGGTTTGAGTGCTGAGAGGTGAAGGGAAGCCAAGATGCTCAGAACCATTTTTGGAAATTGTCAATTTAATTATCTTAAGGCTATTAGAGATCTTCAGAATGACAAATCTGAGAAGCCACCTGGTGAGTTTACCTTCATTCTTGAATAAAATAAAAAATAACTCTAAGCTTAAGAATTTAAACAATTGGAAATAAATGGCAAAAGCTAAATAAGATATTGATCCAAGAAAGTTATAAACAAATAGAGGGACCAGACAAATTTGGAATATTAGGACTTTTACAATAAGATTTTGGAAATAATTATATAAAATAGCCTTTCATGGGAACTAAATTGTTTTGTCTATCCTAAGTCAAAACAGACATTTCGGACTTTATGGTTTGAGAAATTGGACACTAGAGGGGAGTAAAGATTCCAAGCAGAAAAAGAAATGGTTAAAAAAAAATACCTTGCCTTTTGTTTTTGGTTAGTACTAGTATTTACAATATGACACAAAACTTTTTGACATTTGAAATACTCCAGGAGATTTTTGAAGAATATGGTCACAAAATAACAGCTCCAATGTCGGCAATGATGTCTGCTTCTATGGATAGACTATATCCAAAAGATGTTAATGAAGGAATGACAGATGTGAAACAAATTTTGCCTGATGTAGAAATATCAGAACCAAAAATACTGGATAATAAAAAGAGTGTGGATTATAAGACAGAGAAGACAACTAAAGTGAAAATGCAAAACAAGCCAAGAGAATGACCTTGGTAAGAAATTCCTAGTGGAATACAAAAGAAGTTGGTTAAAGCTTTGAAGATTAAAGTGGAAGTACAAATGATAAACCAAGAGAACAACCTACATAAGGACTTTTTATTGGATTTACAAAAGTGGTTTGCTAAAGCCTTGAAGAAGCCTTTGGGATGGGAAAAAGAAAAAAAAAATAAAGAGATCAAATCCTATGACAACTTCTGAATGAATTAAATATCAAGATTGTTAGAAGTAAAAGGAAGGAATATAAAGTTGGTTTGTTTGATCAAGGTTAAAATAAGACATGTTTCTATAAAGCTCTGGAAACCTTTTATGGACTTTTTACTGATAGCAGAACTGAAAATTTGTGGATTTACATATAGATGTGCAACAGGTCTTGGGAAGAAGAGAGATTTGTTTGTAACCTTATTGGGTGTGAAAATTATTAAGTTTGTTTAAACTTGTGGTGAATATTGGAAGTCATTTCTTTAAATATTTCTTTTCTCTTTCTTTAACTGACTTTCCTTTTTTTTTTCTTTTTCTTTCCCTGCATGTTTTATTCTTTTTTTTCTATCTCTTTTTTCTCTTTGAGGTTAGTATGTATTTGCTTTTACTATTGTAATTATTTTTAAAAAATATATATTTCAAAAAATACAAGGAAGGAAGTTCTGGCTGGAGACCAAGAACAATTTCCTAACTGTATGAACGGTCAGACAGTGGAAGAAGCTACTATATGAAATGGTGAGTTTTTAACTAGAGATTTTGAAGCAGAAGCTGGATGATCATCTGTCAAAGATGTACTAGTAGAGGCTAGAATGAGCAAAGGGTTGGACAGGGAGACCACTTCTATGCTTTTTTTTTATGAATTGTGTCTCCAGCTGTCATTATCAACAGGTATTTTGTCATTCTCAGGAAATCTGAATGCTTTGTTCAAGGACTAATTATGGTGATGCAATGAGCTTGTCTTTTGGAGAGAAATCAAGTTCTTGAGCCTACTCAAGAATATTTTCTTCCTGGCACCAAAAAAGCAAGCAAGCAAACAACACTTATTTCCCTTACTGAAAGGAGCCTTAAGGTAAAAGTAGATTTTATTGCATCTAATATAAATTGCATTTAAAGAGAATTGCATTTAAAATAAACTCTTGGTCAGTCCTCCTTCACCTGAGTTATTAAAATCACCTTAACAGAAGTTGTTGTCCCTATTCTAGTCTGATTTTTCTCAGTAGGAGCAATGCTGCATACAGCATCTGACATTACACACAGCAATATGCATTGTTCAGAACAAATGCTTAGTCAAGGATACTAGCTCTTCTTAGTATCATATGAGAATTACTAACAAATTAGGCCTCACAGATAAGAACTCCAATTTCCTTTTTACTATATTTAGTCAAAAATGCCAATATACCCAATGTTTCCAATAAGGAACTTGTTAGAGTTTGCTGGAAAGTGTTTGGCCTGAGAGATAAGAAAAAACACACACCAGGCATTTCTATAAAAGTAAATGTATTTACAGAAAGCATAAAAACATAAACAGTTTCATATCCATATATCCTGGATAGGCACAAAGGTTTACAAGCTCATATTTACAAGCTCAGACACATGCCCACATGCTCAGATAGGACCTGAAGGAGAGGCTATGAAAAAGGAAACTGAAACAAGTCCAGGCAAGCTACCCTCCAGGCAAGTTCCTTATATGCTCATTCTTTTTACACCCAAAACTAAGGATACTTAAGTTTGACCTGTTCACCCTGCCAGAGTGATTTGTTACCATAGTAACTTAATGGCTTCCTCCTTGCAAAAACAAGGAAATACCAACAGAACTATCATTACTTTTGTGTACTGCACACAATATATATCAAATAACTATTAGTATATTTAATAAATTGTATTACAATATGAAAACCCAAGTTACCGGTAAGAAGTACAGTACATCAAAGTAAGTGTGCAACTCAGCAGAGCAATTTCATGAGAAAATTGACTAGATGAAAATATATGCAAAGACTAGTATTTCTAATTAGATCTTACTGTTAAAAAAAAACAAAACAAATTTATTTATTTATTTATTTATTTATTAGATTTATATTACCCCCCCTCTCCCCCAATGGAACTATATGAGTATAGTTCCAATCCCCAGAGAAAAATGTAGCATTTTCCCCATCTGTTTTATTTATATTTTTTCCACATACATGGGCTCTAAACTCTATGTAAAATCACTTCAGAAATTTGAGTATTAATAGACCAGAGTACAACAGTCTGAGATTAAGGGCTACCCATTTCTCTTTTGTCTCACATGCAGCAGGATTTCACTGCATTGATGATTTTAATAGTCTGACATCTGCAATCATACATAACTATCAATTTAACAGTGCAAGTGTTGCTTGTATCAGCTGGCCATCAGATGGTTGTCTGTCTCCTGAGAAGATCGTGGATTTTATGTTCAATGGATATATGCAAAAGAAATATTGCACCTTTGTGTGGATTTTTATTCTCAGTCACTTTGGGAATTACTTTTAACTGAAGAAGTAGGGCATCATACCCCCCCCCCCCTTTCAGATTTGATGCTTTAATTTTTAATAGATGTTTCAGGAAAATTCAGCAGCCATTAGGTCAGGTCAATAGCATATCTTTTTAAAAACAAACTAAACAAATATTGTTGAAATAGGCAATGTATATGAACAAAGGAATATGAATAACAAACCAAAAATAAACATTTCACATATTCCCTGGGTGAGACAATTCTATTTAAAAGAAGATGGAATATAATTAAAACAATTGCTATAGAGGTGCCTTAATAAGTGAATCATATTGTTTAAGAATGTACAGAACAACCACACTCAGATGACTTCACTTGCCATAATTTATTATCTAATCCTCATGATATTTATCATCGCCTAAGGAAAATACAGTATTTGTTTCATGTTATTTACTGAAAGACATATTCCTTAATATACAAATACTATTCATCTTATAGAAGGAACAGAAAAGGCATTATTGGTTCTAGAAAGAGATGGTGCAATAAAACAATACTTTACAGCAATGAAGAAGGAACCAGATAGCAAGGTTATATTTGTACTTGGCAGTTATATAAATGTGAGCAATATTTTCCTAAAGCAGGAATTGGAACTTCTTCTGGGTTGATGCTTCAGCTTAGCCTTCCAGTCTGCTGATGGGATACAGAAAGCCTTCTGATGTGTCAGAATGGAGTCTGACTCTGATTTGGAGGAGAGGGAGTTGGAGTTGAACGTTGGTAATAATGATAAAGACAGGAAATTTGAAATAGAGCATGATTCAGCAAGGCGGGAAAGTTTGGAGCTTCGGATTGGTGAGAGTCAGGAGGCGGATTTGCCACCACCTATGAGTGCATGGGAAAGGCGAGCTGAGAAGCGCGCCAAGCAGAAAGAAGCCCGATTGGGCATGGAGGAAAAATGGTGGGAAGGTAACAGGATAAAAGGACGCCAGCACCAGGAATGGGTTGCCGGAGACAACCATTCGCTAAAAGCTCCATTGAAGCCTGCATTCTCCAGCCAAGCCTTGCCCTGCCACTTCGCTGCATTCTTCAGCCAAGCCTCGTCCTGCCATTTTGCTGTGTCTTCCAGCCAAGCCTCACCCTGCTGCGCTTCATTGAGTTCTTCAGTCAAGTCTTGTCCTGCCACTTCATTGTGTTCTCCAGTCGAGTCTTGCCTAGCCATCTTGCCGCATTCCACAGCAAGTCTTGCCCTGCCACTTCATGGTATTCTTCAGCAGATCCTAGTTCCATCACTTCATTGTGCACTTCAGTCGAGCTTTGCCTAGCTGTCTTGCCGTGTTCCACAGCCAAGTCCTGCCCTACTGCCTTGCCGTGATCCACAGCTAAGTCTCGCCTTGTCGCCTTGCCACGTCCCGCAGCCGAGCCAAGCCTTGTCGCCTTGCTGCGTGCTATGCCAGAACCACAATTACTGCTGCCGTTTGAACTAAGTTCTAACTTGTATAAATAATTGTGAATTTGTAAATACTTTATCCTACTTCCTTCTGGTCGATTCATACTCAGAACAGAACTGGATGATTACAGTGACATAAAAGGGATGGGGCTGAATATTTCCAACCCAGGTTTTCCTTGATTTTGTGCAGGGTGAGAATGGCAATGAGAAGGCTTTGTGCTACCAGTCCTACTTTTTAAATCACCTAAAATCAAATGGAAAATCACATCACCAAAAATTAGTCGTTGTTGTCAAATTTCAGCAGTTTGATCTTAAGTGCTCAAATTTGTGATGGAGTCTCCATCCTTGCTCTAAAAGGAAGTAGAAAAGGGGAAAGTTTCCCTAGATCATAGCAGAAATTGATATTTCCTTGCATTCAGTTTTCAAGAATGGTCAACCAGAAACCTATTTATGAGATTTATATGGGCAACAGCCTATTCATCCTACTTGTTTTTGTGTTCCACCAACTGATAAGGATGCAATAATTTAAAAAGAAAGTCTACTAAGAATGGCACATTATCTTGGAACTTAATTGGATGATGGATATTTTAATTGTTTAAAAGTCTATATCAAAATGGTTAACAACCACATATCTATAGATATGCCTTCATCAGTAGTGTTGAAAAAGCATCAGACTGCAGTGAAATTAAATTGGAGAAATGTGCACTAGCCACTTCTTACAAACAAAATAATTGTTAAAAATCATACTTCTCCTTTGATTACATTGTTTTTCAGGATAATGACAATGTATCTTTGTAGCAGTATTTAAGATCACTCTGGTTGATTTAAATGGGATCTAAATGCCTATGAATAATTCACTCCTTCAGTTTAGATTTTTCTGTGTGACTGATATTCTTCCTCTATCTTTTTCTTCAGTTCCACTTGTAAGTTTAGGGGTTGTTTTCTTGTACATTCTGCATCCACCAGTGGCATGGTTGGGTGAATTTTAGTTGCTCATAGACACTTGGAAAAATTTAAAAAAAGAAGGGAAGAGAAAATTTGTAAAAGAAGAGAAAAAAACATATTGTATCACAGTAGAAATTCTAATGTGTGTTTTCCCATCTGCACAGCCAGTTTATTGTTTTGGTTTTTGCTTCAGAATGTCCTGTGTTCCCCCCCACCCCATCTTTCCTAAGGGATATATTCGACATTTCATATTATGCTATACTAGAGCAGATGGAAAATACTGTGCCCTGAAGAAAAAAAAGAGCAAGCTCATACTTGTTTAAAGTGACTGCATTTGCGGTAGTCCAAGTGCAAAGTTAACACATGAAGGTGTTTTTAAAAGTCCATAAATTGCAAGCATCTCTCTGAAACTATCTGTAGAGCTTTAAAATAATAATTCTGCTACTGCTCTCAGCCTTATAAAAAGCCACATCAAGTACAGTTTTTAGGATCATATATCAATAGCAGTCTCTCTTTCTGTGTCTGTATGTGTTTTTCACGGAGGAAGTGAAATCTTCTAGTTTTCTAAAGTATGCATTAATGATTACGGTTTGGTTTGGTGTCTTCCCCTCCTATTTTTTTTTCCCTTCCTTGCATTAAAAATGCAAGGTAGAACTTGACTGTTGTTAATGCTGCCATATAGAAAAGATCAAACAAAACGTATGCACTCAAGACACACTTTAATTATTTTTAATTCACAGCAAGTGACAAATGGTGGTAGTGAGGCTGAAACTATGGATGGGATTCCCCTTAGGAAATCAGATTTCTTCTCTGTATGTTGCATTCCCCATTCTCTCCTTTTCCTATGCCTGCCTGAGTCATTAATTTGACACCATTCTTTAAAGTACTTTTAAAGAACATTACCACTCCTTCACTCACTGAATCACTGTATTGGAAAAGTCTTTCTAAATAAGGCTCCTGGGTTTATAACACATACCTATAGGTTTCTTTTTTTCTTCTCCTTCTTTCAGTCCCTGGAAGTTGCTTCACTAATGGTAAAGATTTGCTTTTTAGTATACTACAAACATCGGGTAGTTCTGAACAGCTGGAAGTAAATTGGTCCCTCTTAAATGTAAGATACTCAAGAGGCTCTACTAGCACAGAGGGGTATCCTCTGGATTTGCAGCATGAACAAATCCTTTTGCCTGCTTAAAGAGGGTGGGCTTGTTTTGTTTGGAATTGGTTTTATATGCATTTGTTTTATATGCAAAGGTGAACATAAACCTTGAAAACCTGGCTCTTCCCCCAGGCATTGGATCAGCCTGTTTGATAATGATTGAGAAGATGGTGGTGGTTGGCCTCAGCTGTACTATATTCTTTGTTGTTTTTATTCTTGTTAGCTTTTTTTTTTTCTGTTTAAAGCAATGCAGGGTCACAATCTGCAGATTGGGTAGCCATAGAAGCCCATCATGCAAATAAATATTAAAAAACTAAAAATAATCCACAAAGTGATTGAAACATTATTTAATACCCTATCATGCTCCCCGATCAAACATTCCGAGAACATCTGATTGGACTCACATGCACGGATGGACTTGACACATGTTGGGACTTGCGGGTCAGTGGAGCTGGGAGGGGGAACATGCCAGGAGTGTGAAAACATCTTGTTTGGACTATTCCTGGTATCCAAGGTCAAGCTGCCAAACAGTTGGAGACATCTGTGGGGAGTTGAGCTGGCTGGCACAAATTGGGGGGCTGCATGCCTGAGAGAGGGAGGGTGATTGTACTCATTGGGTCATTTAACTTGGGGAAAACTTGGGGAAAACTTCCATTCTCAACTTTTTCACTGTTCTTGTGCTACTTTCCATTAGAGAGATTTCTACTAATACCATGTATGACTCTAACTTACTGGTAAGTTGAGTAACACAGTCATTACATACCCTGAGACACAGAAATAATTGACTGTTGCTTTTTACTAATACTTTAATATTAGGCATGGAGGCCTTTTTGAACTGGAAAAAAAAAGGGGGAAATATTGGCTGGTATAGGCTATATATATCTGTAGTCCTTCAGTGCATGTGTACTTTCCATCTCCTTCTTTAGCACTCAGACTGTAAAGAAAGGCTAACTTATGCCCTATTGGAGCCCTGCTGTTCATGGATGGGTGAATTCCATTGTTTAAGGCACCAGAGCTCAGGTTAAAACTCCTGGACCAAAAATCTGCTCTGGTCAGAAAGCAGGGAAATAAATGGAGTATACTTAATATACTGCCTTTATACTACCTCTCAATGCCACCAAAAGGATCCATCATTCTAGAGAGGAGTCTATAAAAATTAAAAGCAAAAGCCCTGCAGTCTGAGCATATCAACCAGCACAAAGCTGCTTAATACACAAAGATCTGAAGATCACGGATTGGCAGTGGCTCACCAGAGTTTCATGATGAAGGTTTTGCCATGCCTACCTTAACCACCTCTTCAGCAAAGGATCATTACCTTGTCGTGGTGCTGGAGCTTGAGCACCTCAGTGATGCCATGAGCTAAACCATGAAGGGCCACCCAAGACGGGAAGGTCATGACAGAGAGGTCAGACTAAATGCGATCCCTGGGGAAGGTAATGGCAACCCACCCCAGTATTCTTGCCATGAAAACTAAATGGATCAGTACAACCAGAGATATGTCGGTATACCATCGGAAGATGAAACCCCCAGGTCGGAAGATGGTCAAGATGCTACTGGGGAGGAACAGAGGATGAGTTCAACTAGCCCCAGACGTGATGATGCAGCTGGCTCAAAGCCGAAAGGACTGCTAGCGGCCGACGGTGCTGGTGGTGAACGGCGAATCCGATGTTCTAAGGATCAACACACCATTGGAAACTGGAATGTAAGATCTATGAGCCAGGGCAAATTGGATGTGGTTATTGGTGAGATGTCAAAATTAAAGATAGACATTCTGGGCGTCAGTGAACTGAAATGGACTGGAATGGGCCACTTCACATCAAATGACCACCAGACGTACTACTGTGGACAAGAGGACCACAGAAGAAATGGAGTAGCCTTCATAATTAATAGTCAAGTGGCTAAAGCAGTGCTTGGATACAATCCAAAAAAATGACAGAATGATCTCAATTCGAATTCAGGGCAAACCATCTAACATCACAGTGATCCAAATATATGCCCCAACCACAGATGCTGAAGAAGCTGAAGTAGAGCAGTTCTATGAGGATCTGCAGCACCTACTGGACAATACGCCTAAAAGAGGTGTTATTTTCATCACAGGAGACTGAAATGCTAAGGTGGGCAGTCAAATGACACCTGGAATTACAGGTAAGCATGGCCTGGGAGAACAAAACGAAGCAGGACATAGGCTGATAGAATTTTGCCAAGACAACTCATTCTGCATAACAAACACTCTCTTCCAACAACCTAAGAGACGGCTTTATACATGGACTTCACCAGATGGACAACACTGAAATCAGATTGACTACATCCTTTGCAGCCAAAGATGGTGGACATCTGTACAGTCGGTAAAAACAAGACCTGGAGCTGACTGTAGTTCAGATCACGAACTTCTTCTTGCACAATTTAGGATCAGACTAAAGAGATTAGGAAAAACCCACAGATCAGCTAGATATGAGCTCACTAATATTCCTAAGGAATATGCAGTGGAGGTGAAGAATATATTTATGGGACTGGAGTTAGTAGATAGGGTCCCGGAAGAACTCTGGACAGAATTTCGCAACATTGTCCAGGAGGCAGCAACAAAATACATCCCAAAGAAAGAGAAAACCAAGAAGGCAAAATGGCTGTCTGCTGAGACACTAGAAGTAGCCCAAGAAAGAAGGAAAGCAAAAGGCAACAGTGGGGGAGATATGCCCAATTAAATGCAAAATTCCAGAGGCTAGCCAGAAGAGATAAGGAATTATTTTTAAACAAGCAATGCTCAGAAGTGGAAGAAGACAATAGAATAGGAAGGACAAGTGGCCTCTTCCAGAAAATTAGAACCATCGGAGGTAAATTCCAGGCCAAAATGGGCATGACCAAAAATAAAGATGGCAAGGACCTAACAGAAGAAGAAGAGATCAAGAAATGGTGGCAAGAATATACAGAAATCCTGTATAGGAAGGATAACAATATCAGGGATAGCTTTGACGGTGTGGTCAGTGAGCTAGAGCCAGACATCCTGAAGAGTGAGGTTGAGCGGGCCTTAAGAAGCATTGCTAATAACAAGGCAGCAGGAGACGACAGCATCCCAGCTGAACTGTTCAAAATCTTGCAAGATGATGCTGTCAAGGTAATGCATGATATATGCCAGCAAATTTGGAAAACACAAGAATGGACATCAGATTGGAAAAAATCAACTTATATCCCCATACCAAAACAGGGAAACACGAAAGAATGTTCAAACTATCGAACAGTGGCACTCATTTCACATGCCAGTAAGGTAATGCTCAAGATCCTGCAAGGTAGACTTCAGCAATTCATGGAGCGAGACTTGCCAGATGTACAAGCTGGGTTTAGAAAAGACAGAGGAACTAGGGACCAAATTGCCAATATCCGCTGGATAATGGAAAAAGCCAGGAAGTTTCAGAAAAAGATCTATTTGTATTTTATTGACTATTCTAAAGCCTTTGACTGTGTGGACCATAACAAATTGTGGCAAGTTCTTAGTGGTATGGGATACCAAGTCATCTTGTCTGCCTCCTGAAGAATCTGTATAACGACCAAGTAGCAACAGTAAGAACAGACCACGGAACAACGGACTGGTTTAAGATTGGGAAAGGAGTACGGCAGGGCTGTATACTCTCACCCTACCTATTCAACTTGTATGCAGAACACATGATGTGACATGCTGGGCTTGAGGAATCCAAGGCTGGAGTTAAAATCTCTGGAAGAAACATTAACAATCTCAGATATGCAGATGATACCACTTTGACGGCTGAAAGTGAAGAGGAACTGAGCAGCCTTATGATGAAGGTGAAAGATGAAAGTGCAAAAGCTGGATTGCAGCTAAACCTCAAAAAAAAACCAAGATTATGGCAACCAGCTTGATTGAGAACTTGCAAATAGAGCGAGAAAATGTAGAAGCAGTGAAAGACTTTGTATTTCTAGGTGGGAAGATTACTGCAGATGCTGACTGTAGTCAGGAAATCAGAAGACACTTAATCCTTGGGAGAAGAGCAATGACAAATCTCGATAAAATAGTTAAGAGCAGAGACATCACACTGACAACAAAGGTCTGCATATTTAAAGCAATGGTGTTCCCCATAGTAACATATGGCTGTGAGAGCTGGACCATAAGGAAGGCTGAGAGAAGAAAGATAGATGCTTTTGAACTGTGGTGTTGGAGGAAAATTCTGAGAGTGCCTTGGACTGCAAGAAGGTCAAACCAGTCCATCCTCCAGGAAATAAAGCCAGACTGCTCACTTGAGGGAATGATATTCAAGGCAAAACTGAAATACTTTGGCCACATAATGAGAAGACAGGACACCCTGGAGAAGATGCTGATGCTAGGGAGAGTGGAAGGCAAAAGGAAGAGGGGCCGACCAAGGGCAAGATGGATGGATGATATTCTAGAGGTGATGGACTCGTCCCTGGGGGAGCTGGGGGTGTTGACGACCAACAGGAAACTCTGGCGTGCGCTGGTCCATGAAGTCACAAAGAGTCGGAAGCGACTAAACAAATAAACAACATCAACACCTTAACCACCTGGGACTTACCACACAATGTAGCTTCAATTCCCAGCTGGTCAAGGTAGGCGTGGCAAAACCTTCTTCCTGAGACTCTGGCGAGCCACTGCCAATCTGTGATGATTACCCTGAATTAGAGAGGCTAAAGGGCAGCAAGCTGCTACCTATTTATTCCTAGGGTTATGGGTCTGGAAGTGGAGCCTGATTACTCCAGATATAATCTCCTTGTCGCTCTTGGAAGGGGGAGAGAGTCAGAGAAAAGCAGTTGCAGGTCCATGTCAGACAGGATACCTTCTAGGCTGCCAGTCATGGGTCTGTGTACAGTTTATACTTCAACACATAGCTTGTGGTGTCAACTACTGTTGGAGCCCTCAAGAAGTCAGAAAAAACACTTTATAGTTAATACCTCCTTGATCAGAAATAGCTATTAAGGAAAAATATCAAAGGAGGCACTTTTCATCACAGTAAGCTTAAGAGAATGAACATGGAACAAACAAATATGGTTGCCCGTAGAACTATCTTTTACATAAGCAATAATTCCTAACTTACCATTTTCTATTTATTGTTAAACTTTTTGGAAGAGCATACATGCAGAATAAAACCTTTCACATAAAACCTCCTTTGGGAACCCTTTTTCTCAAATAAAAAAGTGAAATGTTGTGATATGAATGTATTTTTCCTCCTTGAACTGCTCAGAATCAGTAAGTTTCAACAACACGGCAAGCAGATCTGACAGACAGTTTTGGGAGTAATATATGGTCTACACTGATGAATTTCTTTTATAGTGTGCCTAAAGTAGCCAGTGTGAAAAACTTTTCTTGTCTCTCAGGGTCATTTGCAGTAAATTGGAATGGCTCTTATTACTTGCCATGTATCATCCCCATTGCAAGACCAGAAAACACACTTGAGTGTTTGTCTGAATGAAAAGAAAAAAAAAATGAAACAAAACAGAAGCTTCACAAAATACATCCAGTCATTTGTGTTGGTTCAAATTGAAAATTAGGGACTATTTTTAATCCTGGTTAGGAGAGAGATGCTTTGCCATGAGAGTCAGGACATCTTGGACTGAGTTGAAGTTTCAGTGAAGACTGTTGTGCCCATTATTTTGATTAAAATATCTATTGCAAATCCAAATTTGAGCAGATGGCCAAAGTTCAGTTGCTTGAAAATAACTTACCACATGCTGAATTTCCACTGAAAACAACCAGTTCTAGCAATATGTCTTACAGACTTTATGTGATGATTCATCAAAAAGTTTCAGACAATTCAGGTCAATCATAGGCTAAATAATTACACTATTTTGAAAATGGTGAGTTACTTTTTCCCAGTGTTTGCTGGGAGTTTACTATTAAAAATATTTGCACAAGTATCAGCCAGTAACAGTTCTGAAATATACCCACAGAAGAGGACAATTTAATAAAATATATTAAGCTATCAGGACTGTACAAAAAATGTTGGGTTTTATTGGTTGGGAAAATAAAGTCTGCTTCTTTGGGGGAATATAGTACTTAAAACTATGAAACCAGATCCATTTGTTTCTACACCAAAATAATTCAAGGACAAAGGGAGAAGAAGTAAAAATATTTGGAATTTAATTTCTTTTTCCTATCATAGTAAGTTTTTTAGTCCCTTAAGAAGGATTCAAAATAGTGTAATACCACTAGGAAAAAAAAGAGGTTCTTACTAATTTCTGTACCATAATTTTTAAAAATATTTTAGCAAGCAGCTCAGCTTATTTCTTATGAAAGTGTACTATAACCAGAGAAGGCAAAAATCCTTTAAAGAAATGCAGGGAAAGGGTTTAAAAGTGTCTACTATCTATGTGTATGTATATTTTGATATTGACATCCTTCTGTGTAGTGCAGTTTAAGGTTTACTTTCATTTAACTTTCTCCTCCTACTCCTTCCAATTACATGTAAATGATTTTTAATTTGTACAGATAAATTAGCCACAAGTTTACAAAAATGTGATTTAGAAGAAAGGAAATCATAGAGGAACATTACAATCCTAAATGTGTGTGCTCAGAAATTTCATTATGCTTCCAATTAAGGAGCATAATTTTTACTGCTGTCTTACTGTAACGCAGCTGAGAAAAGTATTTCAGGTGGAAAAGGGGGTTGTGGTCAGATACTTTTGAAGGGATGGATACACACACACACACACACAAATAGACACACACACACCAGTCCAAATTATTCATATAATTGAACATTGGACATACTGTATTATGGAAGATGGGCTGGGCGGCATGGTTCTACGCTGGTTCACCTCCTTCCTCCAGGGCTGGTCCCAATCAGTGTTGATAGGGAGCGAGAGATCCAGCCCATGGCCCCTTTGTTGCAGGGTGCCACAGGGCTCAGTACTCTCTCCACTCCTTTTTAACATCTACATGAAACTGCTGGGTGAGATCATCCGTCACCACGGGATGAGTTGTCATCAATATACTGATGATACTCAATTATATATCTCCATCCTGGGTGAAGTAAGTGATGCCATGACCACCCTTTCCAGGTGTCTGGGGTCTGTGGGGGCCTGGATGGGGAACAACAGTCTTTGGGTGAACCTTGGTAAGATGGAGTGGCTGTGGATCAATGGCTCCTCGGGATCTAGGAAATTGTCATCTTTAGTTCTGGATGGGGTGGCACTGCCTCAGACAGACCTGGTGCATAATTTGGGGTCCTCTTGGACTCATGACTCCTGCTCAACAAGCAGGTGGCAGTCGTGGCCAGGAGGGCCTTTGCTCAACTTCGTGTTGTGGGCCAGTTACACCCTTTCCTGGACCAAGAGGCCCTTCAAATGATCATTCATGCCCTGGTCATCTCCCATATAGACTACTGTAATGTGCTTTACATGAGGCTACCCTTGAAGAATATCCAGAAGCTACAACTGGTCCAGAATGCAGTCGTGTGGGCAATTTTAGGTGCCCCAAGGTTGGCACATGTAACACCTTTGCTACACGAGCTGCACTGGGTCCCAGTTTGCTTCCAGGTCCAATTCAAGGTTTTGGTTATTACCTTTAAAGCCCTAATGACATGGGGCCAGGTTACCTGAGGGACCGTCTCATCCCCATCACATTTACCTGTCCCACCCAGTCATGCAGAGCGGGCATGTTACAGACCCCATCTGTAAAACAACTCCATCTGGCGGCATCTTGGAAGCAGGCTTTCTCTGCAGTAGCTCCCGCCCTCTGGAACATCCTTCCCCCAGAGGTGAGACAGGCCCCCTCGCTCCTGGATTTCCATAAAAAACTAAAAACCTGGTTTTGCCAGCATGCCTGAAGCAGGAAGGGGAATAGCCACTCCTTGGGATGGCTAGCACCCTAGAATGGCCCTAGAATGACCCTTTATACTCACAGACTGATAGAGAACCTTCAGCCATCTGGATTTGATCACATTTTATATTCTTATTGTTTATTTACATTTGTATTTATTGTATTTATCATTGTATTGAATTTTAACTTTGTTTTTATTGTAAACTGCCCAGAGTCCCTCTGGGGGGAGATGGGAGGTGATAAATTTGATAAGTAAGTAAGTAAGTAAGTATTTTTTTTTTAGAAAGGATATTTAATGAAGTTTAAGAACTGGAGACCCCCTACAAGTCACCACATTCCATCTCATTATTTTGCTTCTTCTGGCAAGCAGTTGCCCTAGAAGTCTCCTTAACCCTTTTTTGTCTTGTTCCTCAACTGTATCTACATACCACATCCATGAAAAAGCAGAAAATGTCCTACCCATTGGTTACTTAGATATGTAAGCACAAGTAAAACACTAGTTAGACCTCTATTTCTATTCTACTTTGCTATCTAACTTGAATGTGGATAATAATGAAATATGGATCATACTGAATGAAATAAACCAGTGGTCCTACTTGTTATAAGGTAACTGCAAATTTGCAACAGGCTTCTAATCCTAGTTATTACATGCAGGGGTGATAGACTTCAATAAAACAACCAAATGTAGAGGTTAATCTTTCAAATTTTCAGTTCCATTTCCCCACTATATCTTTGTGGAATATAAAAGTAGACACAATAAAGATTCAAGTTTTTTTTTCCTGTCCTCCAGAATTCCATCTCTGTTAGAAATGTAAAGAGATGTGGTTTGCCACATCATCAATAGTCTATAGTATTCATTAGTTATAGATATTCTGGAAGCAAGAGAGAATTTCCCCAGCCAACACAGAGGTCTTATACTGTATACTGAAATAATGAATGGTGAAAATAGGTAAGAGAGAGATGGTATGGTTAATGAGCAGAGTCAAGGAAGCTATAAGGCAGAAACTTCCTTTTATATATTTTAAGTTCTTCCCCAATAAGGAAGATATGAAAATGCATATATTCTAGCAAATCAAATACCTGTCAATAATAAAGTTTGAAAAAAAAAAATGGAGAGCCTATTTCTGGGACACTAAGATAAGCCATAAAAATTTTAACTATAATAAAAACAGTTAACCTTTTCTGCTTTTATTATAGTTAGAGTCAAAAGGATGGTGTGGCTGCTACATGACAAAGAAGTGAAAAGATTATTAAGGACTGCAAAGAAGAGTATAGAGTAAATAAATTATTTTCATCAAGTCTTTATACTAAAGATATTGGACCAATTCTTACTATTGACCCAGTATTTTCTGGAAGAACACTGGAAAAGTAAATACAACTCACAAAATAGGTGGCTCTAAAAAGTGGGGGGGGGGAAGAGAGAGAGAGAGAGAAAAAAGAAACCTAAACTAAAAATGAACAAGATAAGTCACTGGTCCAATCAGCTGTAGCACCATGTTTTGGGGAAAAAAATATCAAAAAGCCATTAAAGCCTAAGGAAAAAAAAAATGATACTACTTCTTACTTCATTCAGATAAATGATCCTGCCAATTACCGACCTATTAGTCTACTGAATATAATTAGTAAGCTATATGCTAGACATTTGCAAGGAAAACTCAAAGACTGGCTGGACCGGAGAAATCTTATAGCAGACGAACAGGCTGGCTTTAGAGAGGACAGAGGAACTATTGAACAATGCCTGATTCTTCAACACTTGATCGAAAAATATTGTTCCAACAAGATAACATCATTGTATGCTGCTTACATAGACTTAAAGGCAGCTTTTGATTCTATATCTAGACCAAAGCTGTGGGAGAAGTTGGAAGCCGCCTCAAAAGATAGCAGGCTTCTCTACCTAATATGTGCCCTACACTCAGATACGGCCTTGAAGCTCAGGTGCAATAGATCTGGGTCACTGTCCAAGCCGATTAAAGTACAAAAGGGGGTGAAACAGGGTTGCATCTTGGCTCCCCTACTTTTTAACTTTTACATTAATGATATGGTGAGATGCCTAAGTCACCCAGACTTTCATCCTCCTAAATTAGGGGACCAAAGTATTGCCCTGCTGCTGTATGCAGATGATGCGGTCATACTCTCCAGGACTCCTATAGCTCTCAAGAGAGCTTTGACATCCTTGGCCCAATATTGTATTAATAATCAGTTAGAAATAAATTATCAGAAAACAAAGATAATGACCTTCGCTAAAAGGCCGAAACTTCGCTCCTGGCATATAAATGGGCACAGAATAGAGCAAGTGATAAGCTTCAAATACCTAGGGGTAGTTGTGCATGCCACTGGATCTAGGAAACCTCACTTTGAGTATGCAGCTGATTCTGGACAAAAATCAGCCAATGCCATTCTCAAGTTTTTCTGAAGCAAAGGCGGACACTATATTCCAGCAGCTCTTAAGCTCTTCCAGGTGAAGTCATTAGCCCAGCTCCTTTACGGGTCCTGCGTTGGTGCTCCGACTTCAAGCATTACACCTCTGGAAAGAGTGCAGTCCAAATTTATTAGAGCAGTACTCCAAATGCCCAAATGTGTGACAAACGCTCAACTTCGATTGGAAGTCGGCATGATAAAAGTCGAGGCAAGAGTGCGTCTAGCCTCCCTGAACCTTTGGCTAAAACTCAAGCATTATCCCCAAGGTTTAGCACCGCTCATTTTTCAAGATTACTTCCAATCCTCTTGGTTAAAGGACATTGAATTTAGCCTCACAAAGCTAGGATTTTCTACAGATTCAATTCTTAGGATGGATTACGAACAGGCAAAATTGACCCTGAAGCAAAGGATAAAGGATATAGAGAGACAAATGGACTTACAGAAGGCCCCTCATTTCCTATCTTCAGAGCATAATAAATATATTATCAATACTGCTAACTACCTTTCTCAACTTGAAATTCCTAGCCAGCGGAAAGCTTTATCCCTAGCTCGAAGCCATGCACTCCCTTCTGCAGTCTTGGAAAGCAGATACAAAAATATCCCAATAGCGGCAAGGCGGTGCCCTTGTAACAATGGAGAGATAGAAACTACAGACCATGTGCTTCTCCGTTGTCCTTTTTATAAAGAGCTCAGGAGTAAACTAATATTACCTTTGATTAGTAAATGCCCTAGATGGAAATATATAGATTGTATGCAAATGTTACTTATAGATGAATATCCAACTGTCACGGCGCAAGTAGCCAGATTCTGCGCAGCTGCTATGAAGATACGTCAGATTATGATTGGAAAAATGTAGTAATGTATCCCTTGTAATAACTTTGTGGTCTATATAACATAGTTTATATATGATATTTTACTCTTTTTATCACTCCTTTTAATATATATATATATATATATATATATATATATATATTATAGACACTTATACCTGATAGAATATTAGTCATGATAATGCAAATTAATAAGATTGTTTTTAAACTTGATTAAGGGGCTCACTTACATTGTGATCCAAACGTACTTTAACACCTAATTGGAACTTGTAAACTCAAATTTAACATTATTTTAATTTAGATGGCTCATATTTTATGGCTAATGGCTAATGTGCATATTTTTATAGAATTGTATCTTGTACTGGTCAGTGACCGTAATAAAATCAATTAAATTGAATTGAATTGAATTGAATTGAATCAATTGAAATACTCAGTTTTAACTTCTGTAGTGCACTGTTTGTTATGAGATAACAAAAGCCCATTCTTATTTTATAGTTATGTTTCTCTCTATCTGTTTGCAGTTTCCCCAGATATTCTTCCCAATCTGAGAAAGATCCCCAAGGCGTATGTTTCTAATTAATTCTCCCACAGTTGCCTGCAGACTGATAGAGAGGTGATTGTATGATACAAACAGGACACATAGGGCCTGATTAGGTCATAAATGTGAACCACTTCCTCAGAGAAAGAACACAAATTAAAGCATCCCGGATGCCTCTACTTGAACTCAAGCAGTAAAGGGGAGGCCACCATCTCTCTGGGTAGTTCATTCTTCTGTCAGACTGTTGTTATTGTAGGGATGTCTTTTGTCTTCTGTTCAGCTGGTATCTGCCTTTCCGTAACTTCAATCCATTATTATGCATTTTGTACTCTGGAAGAAAAGAGAGTACCTCTTCACCTTCTTCTCAATGACAAACTTTCAGTTATCTGAAAAGTGCTTTCATATCTCACCCCCGTCATTATTTCTCAAGGCTAAACATGTCCAGCTCCCTTCACCTCTCTTCATAGGGACTTAGTTTCTTGTCTCTTGATCATCCTCTTTACCCATTCTCTGAATCCTTTATAGAGTAGTGTTCAGAACTGGACCCAGTACTTGCACTGGGGTCTGATCAATGTAAAATAGAATGGAATGATTACTTGTGATTTGGAAATTATATTCTATTGGGGCAGCCTCAAATTGCATTTGCCTTCTCTGCTGCCCCATGGCACCAGTGTAAGTGAGACAAGGCAGAACTTTCACAGGAATGCTTGGAATACTTTGCCTAATTAACGTCTCTGAACTCTGTGGCTTCATGCATTTTTGAAAGACCCGCAGTTCACTTTTGAACGAAGCAACTTTGAGAGGCATCATCTATGTTTTCTCCTAGGTTGCAAGAGTGCTAATTGACACTCGCAACAATTTTGCTTTGCTTTGTTATTTTATTTGTTTTAATTCAGATGCTTTCTATAGCAGTGCAAAATTCATTCACTTGTATTTCTGAGTAGGAATGATGATTTTTAACATGCAGTACAATTCCTTCCTTTCTCTTACTTACTGTTCCTTCAGTTACTAATTTCATTCAAGGGAGTTATCCCACCAGATCTTCAATATACTGTACCTATGAAATCATATTTAGATTAAGAGAGTTCCAGCTCATCTTCTTGGTATATGTTTCCCATGGATACAAGTAATGTACATTAGTGTGTGGACAATGAAGACCATGAACTTTTTAAAGCATTTCATTGAATGCTTTAAGAGGTCTTTATTTCAGGGTTTTACACACACACAGAGAGAGAGAGAGAGAGAGAAAGAGAGATTTAAAGATCTCCTTATCAACCTATCCAATGCTTTGGTCAACCATGTTTTTACCTTTCCTTTTAAGGTGCAGTTAATTTCAAGCTGGCAATCCAATGCCTAAATTATACTTTGATCTTATAAAGTTATAAACGGATTAAAGGTCCAGATAAATTTGAAATAAGATGTTGGAATTAATTATAAAGAATCCTTCCAATGGGAAAGTGGACTTGTTTTGAAATTTTTCTAAATTTTGTAAGACATAAGTAATTTCAAAAACTGGATACTGGAGGGAACTAAAGATTTTAATTAAAGGAGAAGAGTACATAAACCTGATTTAAAGCTACAGAATGATGCAAAATATTATAACATTGGGAATACTGAAGGACACTTTGTGAGGTTCTTGATCTTTATGCCCCAAATTCAGCAACTGACAGCACAAGCCACTAGAGATATGTGTAGTTCTTTATTCCGACAGTATCAACATCCTGTTAAAGCCATGAATAGGGCCTACTTCCTTCTGCCTTCTCTTTTACGCCTCCTGCCTTCTGCTTCTGTCCCGCCCCTTCCTCTCTTCTTCTTTGATGGCTCTCCTCTGTGGTGACAGCTTGTTCTGTTCATTCTGACAGTTAATGGCTGCTCGTGCCTCCGGCTCCAAATGCATTCGCCTGTTCCCCGTCAGTCTTCTGCTTCAGCTCTGTGTAAGGCTGGAGCACCCAGTCGCAATTAGCCATTACGACTGGGTATTCCATCCTTACACATTTTTGAAAAATAGAATCAGAAGTTAATATCAACAATGTCAATAGTGATGTTTGCTTCTATGGATAGATTGTGTCCAAAAGATATTTTGGAAGAAATGGCAGAAAAGGAACAAATTTTATCTGAGAAGACAGCAACAGAGTTGACACTGAAACGGGATCTACAAATGACAGGCTACAAAAATGACATGGAAAAAGATGTCTCATTGGACATGCAGAAGAAATTGGTTGATGCTTTAAAAATCAAAAGGAAATTACAAATAATAAACCAAGAGAGTGACCTGTATAATTCTGTTAGATTGGATTTACAAAAGAGGTTTGTTAAAACTTGTATGAATCTTGTGAGAAGGGGCAAAAAGAAATGAAAAGAAATCAAGTTCTATAACATTATTTGAATGGACTAAATATTAAGATTGTTAGAAGTAAAGGGAAGAAATAAAAGTTGGTCTATTTGATCAAGGTTAAAATAGATATGTTGTTATTTCTGGCAACACTTAATGAACTTTTGCTGACACCAGGACTGAAATGGTAATGCTTTATGGATTTGTTTATAGATAAGAGATGGGACAAGGGATGACGAGATAATTGGCTGTATATTAAGAGGAAGTGAAAAGTTACTAAAATTGATTATAGTTTTTGTGATGATGGTTGGAAAAGACTTTATATTTTTTTTCTCTTTTTTCCTATTTCTTTTCTTTTCTTTCCTCTTTTTTTCTTTTCCTTTTCCTTCTTTCCTCTTTCTTTATATTCTTTTTTATTTCATTTAGTTTGCATTTTTTTAAAATCCATTCAATCATGTCCAATTCTTAGAGATTGCCTGGACAAGTCCCTGCAGCTTTCTTGGCAAGGTTTTTCAGAAGTGGTTTGCCATTGCCTTCTTCCTAGTTTGTATTAGTTTTTACTATTACAATTATAATCTTTAATAAAATTATTTTTTTTTTTAAAGAAAACTCTGAATGTTCAGAAACCACTTACATAATAGCACCATTTCTCTACTTCATAAATAAGGTAAGTACAAGAACCCAAACATCCAACTCATAAGCTGTTTATTAACATTTCCTTATTCTTAAAACAAGCACTCTCCCCACTCCACACACACATAAGCAATTGCTCTTCCATCAAATTCATTATTAGAATTGTCTAAAAATCCTGAAGAAATTTCTGGCAGAAAACTAACTGAAATAGTAAAATAGTATTTATCAAATCAGGGACAACAGGAGGGATTACTGAAAGTCAACAGATTCTGGAGATTTTTATTTATTTATTTTTTGGAGGGGCGGTGTCTACTAAGCTAATACTGAAATATGTTGGAAAGAAAAGAGACCAAAAGTGATTATAATTATTTATTCCAAAGGAAGAGCAAACCTCAAATTCTACTTTCCAACTGACCAATCCAGAGTTTGGTAGGAACAAAGATCCTTGGTTTGGGGATCAAACACAGGACTGATAGATACAACTACCTAATAGAAAGCAAAGTAGTTATCACTGAATAAAACATGCCCAAGTTAAGGGAATGTTCTCTTTTTTTTTGACAACAGAAATACATCAAAATACATGACAGTAAAAACATCATGAAAGAAATGGAGGATTCTAGTTGTCCAAACAGGGGAACCTAAACAGAGTAAAGAAATTGCTATGTAAGAGTAATTTTGAAAAATGGTCTTGGAAGCCAACTTAACTTATACCAGAAGGAAAGGAAAACTGTTGTCTGCTCCAAAGGACAGATATAAGATTTTGGACAAGGACTGAAACTCCAACTAAACACCAGGTTGGCCAGAAGAAAAGAACAGTGAAAAGAAACCTGATAGAAGCTGTAATGGCAGTGCAGAAGACCATTGTTATTTCGAGGAGTTTAAGTGACATATTTTGATTTTATCCCCCACACAAAGAAGATTAGAGTTTATTTTGAGTTATACTAATATTTAACTGGCTTGTTTTTTATTTCTGTTTGGAATGGGAGAGGAGATAAGAGAAAATCCCAGTATTACTTTTGTTAAGCACTAGCTTATCTGCATAGCCTCCCAGGATCTTGGAAACAGGTGCTCCAGACCCTGGGAACTATCCAGTCAAGGTCAGATCCTGCAGCCTCAGTACCATAGAAACAGGGTGACAAGGCTTTAGGGCCAGACTTTAATAAAACCTTAGAATTTTTTTTTTTTTTTTAACTTTGGGAGCTTCTGTACAGACCTGAGCGCTGGGTGCTGTGGATATTGAGTCACCCTGGGGTATCTCCGCTGTCCTTACTAGCTCCTGACAGCCTATGGAGATAGGGTTTCAACTTGTGTGGTATGTAATGATTTTCCTTTCTTTATGCTATGCTTCTTATGCTTCTGTTTACTCTGCCTAAACTGTATTAACATTGTTTGCTTAAGTTCATAGTACAGTTTAAAATCTCTTTATCCATTAGTGTGCTTATTGTCTCTGGATCTAAAAGAACCAATTGTCTGAGCACCTGATCACTGCTTGGACACCTGACAGAACAGAAGTTCTATTTTTTATAGGTAAAAACGGATCATTCTGCATTCTTAAATCATTCCAGCATGGTACTGAATTTTAAGATCTTCTGATCTGAAGTGTTTTCTTGTTTCCTTACCTGGTTCCTGAATTATTGATTCATATCTATCTATCTATCTATCTATCTATCTATCTATCTATCTATCTATCTATCTATCTGGATAGCAGCTGGATAGCTTAATGGTTAGAGCACCACACTTTGACATGGGAGACTGGGTTCAAATCCTGGCTAGTACCTACCTTACCAGTAGGGGTCCTTGGAGACCAAAGACCCCCTAATGTCACTGCCACCCCCTCCATTACAGAGCACAGCAGCTAATATGAGGCATAAGATCATGGATAAACTACCTAGAGTCAACCCTCAAGACCAAGGCTGTATGGAGAAGTACCATCAAATAGTATGCTAGAATATACCAATAAAGCCCTCACAACAATTCCTACTACCACCATAACTCAAACCAATGAACTGGTGTATGCTACAGCTGCTATAATCCTGGAGATGCTTGGCTACATAATCAAGAAGAACAGCAGTACATACCCCCCCCCCCCAAATGAGGTTGGAGGTTAAGATCAAGGCAACTCAGAGAGAAATTAGTCAGCTGGTAGAACTACAGAAGGATGTGGAGATTAAAGATAAGACTCAGCTACTGAAAAAATACAAGGGCGTGACTCCATCTGAAGCCATAGAGACTGCTAGACAAAGGCTAACAGCACTGGCTATCAGCCTAAGGAGATACACTAGAGAAGCAGAGGCCAAGCAGATAAATGCCCTGTTCACCAAAGAACCATCCACGGTGTACTCCCAGCTGCAGTGCAACAACACAGTAACAGCAGAGCCACCAACAGCTGAAACTGAAGAGTATTGGAAGAACATATGGGAGAAAGAGAAGACACATAACACCCGTGCAAAGTAGTGGCAGGACCTGAGAGGAGACCACAGAAATCTCCCAGAGCAGGAACCAGTCACCATCACAGTAGCAGACATCCAACAGTGGGTCAAGAACTTGAAGAGCTGGACAGCACCTGGGCCAGACATGATCCACACCTACTGGCTAAAGAAACTGACAGCAGTGCATGAATGCCTAGCAGCACAGATGTACCAGCTGCTAGCAGCAGGCTCCCACCCAGGCTGGCTAACACAAGGAAGGACAGTGCTGATCATTAAATACCTCCAGAAGGGAACAGCACCATCCAGTTACTAGCCAATAACCTGCCTCCCCACAACATGGAACATCCTATCAGGCGTCATAGCCACCAAGCTGCAGGACCATATAGGCCAGTTCATGAGCACAGCTCAGAAGGGCATTGGGAACAACACCAATGCTCAAAGCACCAGTTGCTCATAGATGGAGCAGTTGCCCATCTAGACAGACCAATCTGAGCATAGCCTGGATTGACTAAAGGGAAGCCTATGACTCAATGCCACACACATGGATCTGTGAATGCCTGGCACTATACAAAGTCAACAGGACACTCAGGACCTTCCTCAAGAATTCAATAGGACTTTGGAAGACAACAGAGGAAGTCAACTCAAAACAGCTCACACAAGTGGCCATCAAGTGATGCATATACCAAGGTGATGCACTGTCTCCATAGCCATTCTGCATAGGCTTGAACCCCCTCAGCCAGATAATCACAAGGACTGGTTATGGATACAAGTTAATGAGTTGAACCACCATCAGCTACCTCCTCTACATCAATGACATCAAGCTGAATGCTAAGCATGAACAAGACATTGAGTTGCTGATCCACATGACATGGATGTACATTGAGGATATTGGAATGACATTTGGACTGGAGAAGTGTGGCTGGATGGTAGTAAAGAGAGGAAAGGTAGTCAACACTGATGGGGTGGAACTATCAGCGGGCCACATAGCAGACATACAGACCAGCTACAAATACCCTGGTACCCCACAGACACATGGGAACCACAATGGCAAGGAAGACAGCAACATCCATGTACCAGCAAAGGATAAGACAGGTCCTGAAGAGTCAGCTCAATGGGAAGAACAAGATTCACACCATCAACATGTATGCCCTGCCAGTCATCAGCTACCTGACTGGTATAGTGAGCTGGCCAAAGGAGGACATGGAGGCTGCTGACCCAGAAGCTCCTCACAATGTACAGAGGCTTCTCCACCAAGTCCAACAGCCAGAGACTGTACACCAGCCGGAAAGAGGGTGGGCGGATCTGATGAGTGTCAAAGCCACTGCCCTGGATGAAACCCAGAGCATCCAAAACTGCATCAGTAAGATTGCACCCAAAGATGAGCTGCTGAGAGAATGCTTGAGGTAGCAGCAGACACAGGAGAAAAATCAAGCAGAGGAAGTGTTATGGCAAGACAAACCCTTCATGGGATGTACCAGTGACAGATATCTGAGGTGGCTGACATTGGGAAATCCTACCAGAGGCTGGAAAGGGCTGGACTAAAAGACAGCACTGAGGCACTGATCATAGCAGCACAAGAACAGGCACTAAGCACTTGATCCATAGAAGCAGGGGTCTACCACACTAGACAGGACCCAAGGTGCAGATTGTGCAGAGAGGCCTCAGAGACAGTCCAACACAGAGTCGCAGCGTGTAAGGTGCAGGCAGGAACAGCATACAGTATCCTGAACTGTACAACCAAGAACTGGCATTGTGTACAGGAATATCTGCATAGTGTATGGGCTAGACCCTCTGAAGTCCAGACAGGAGATTCCACAGCATGTTGTGGAGAATGACAGGGCTAAGATCCCATGGGACTTCCAGATCCAGATAGGCAGGCAGGAACTGGCCAATCAACCAGACATTGAAGTACTAGACAAGGACCAGAAGACAGTGTTGGTGATAGATGTAGTAGTGCCAAGTGACAGCAACATCAGGAAGAAGGAATCTGGAGAAGTATCAGGGCCTGAAAGATGAACTAGACAGGATATGGAAAGTGAAGGCCAAAGTGATCCCAGTGGTGGTAGGGGCACTCAGGGCTGTGACTTCCAAGCTGGGAGAGTTGCTTAAGAGATCCCAGGAACAACTTCAGAGCTTTCTGTTCAGAAGAGTGCAGTGGTAGGAACAGCTAAGACACATATACCACCCATAGGGGTGAGAAAGGAATTTTTTTTTACTCAATCCAATGTAGAAGGGCACTGTCTTGTTTTTAGCCATTTTACAAGCTTTTTGACTTTTTTTTCCCCCAGAGCAAAAGAGAAAAAGTAAGCATCATGATTTGGTGATATCTAAGGAAACTGCAGGGCACATACTATATATGAACAGGCAACTGATATATCCAAATACTTCTATAACATTGTTTAAATGTCTTAGTGCGAAATAAACACATATAGTGTATTTCCAAACAATTCTGACATCTATTACAGAGTTGTAAAATATACCCAAATATGTAAGTATGAGAGAAAGTTTCCTTATATCCATTCTATCCAAACATTGAAAAAGGTAATCTCACCTAGCATGACTTCTTATGTGAGCTAAAACTTCATCCCATTACTACTTTTCTGTGCATTTATTGTGCTATTTGTGAATATGCATTATATAGCATGTGCTTCAGAATCATATTGTTCCAGCATTTATTGCCATTATGTGAATATACTAAATTTGAAGGCACTGGAAGTTACAATTGACAAGACAGTTTGAGAGGTTTGATATAAGAGAAAAATAAAAGCAATGTATAGGACTAATCATACCAACATGTCTAGCATTAATTTCATTTGACAAACCTAGCAGAACATTTTAGTAGAATTTCAGAAAGTTGTGGTTAATGCAAGGCACATGGCTGAAGCAGACACTTTCAACTATTTAAAGCAGAATCCTTTGTGATCATCAGCCTGCTGAGATTTATTCTTCACCTGGATCACTTAAACATAAGAGTATAGGCACTTTGTATTTGGGGGGGGAAAGAGGTAACATTCTATCAGAAAGGAAATATTCTTTGTATTAAAACTTTAAGACTGTTCCTTTTTTATTATTCGAGATTCAGTTTGTGAGCGCCCTGTAGGACTCTAAATCCTGATTCATTTTCTATGAAACTAGTTACATCAAACTGAGCTGTTCTCAGTGGGCAAATCATTTGAAGATATTGCCACCAGAAGAGATACAAGCCTTTTTAGAAACCCTTACATTTTATCATACTCCTGATCTTCTAGTCTGTCATCAGTTAAGTTCGGAAAACTCTGAAACTTTCCATCATCTTGAGGAGAATAACCGGGTTATAGGTTCAAGGTATTATATATGGTTGTATCCATTTACATACCCAAAAAGGAAAACAATTAGGCAGGAAGATAACAAAGTGGGATCAAGTTTATACCGGCTTGATCTTTAGTTTGATAATAAATTCTACAGAATAATGATAAATGTTTTCATATTTTTCTCTAGCATTATCCTAGAAAGTGAGAGATTCTTACTTATTTGTATAACCTGAGGGACAGACAAACAATTTGACACATTTCTGCTAGGGGTATAATATCTGGACTATCATATGTATCTGGATAAAAGCATCCATGGGGTTGTGTGTGAAAATCTGTAAGATGGTAAGTGTAGATTTATAATCTAAGACCTGCTTCTTTTGTACATGCATGTGAGATCAACACCCCTATAAAAGAGCAGGTCTTAGAATGCACCCACTGTCCTACAAAATGTTAACTCCCACTGTATTGGGGTTACAGTTTCCTGTATTTTTGTATTACTATATAGGAGTCATATATACTGTATATATTTTTGCAGGCCAGATATTGTAATCTCAGTTTCAGGCTTTTGCTTTCCTGTGCTCAAAATTCCTGTTCTAAGGGTTTTGAACTCAGGGGGAAAAAAAAAAAAAAGCACAACACCCATGTCCTGGAAATTCTGGCCTGAACTTGAAATGAAATGGAGAGATTTCAACCAGCATTGTCTCAAACACTCTCAGAGTCCTGAGCCAAATTCAACTTGGTATTGCTAGGGAAGTTTCATTCCTGCTTCTATTGGCTGAGGTTTGGTGAGGGAAGAAAAGATAGAGTGAGGAAGGAGTAGCAGTTACTGAAGTACATGTTGGGCCTTGACAACTCGCTGGTTCTAATAACTGAATCTATGTCTTCATTCAAAGGCCAGTCCCTAACATAGTGGTAAAGGCTGTCCTCAGTTGCCTGCCTGCCTGACATATAGATTTGCTGCTTTTTTAAAAAATTCTTATGAGGAATTTAGAGTGTATGGGTTGTGTTGTGGGTGTCGCTGTGTTCTGTGATATGTTTTCCCTTGCAGATGGGAAGATACAAAACAAATAAAAATGTGTCCTCTGCCCTGTCTTCATTACACAAACATCACTAAATACTGATGCAATATTTAGGTTGCAGGTTTAATATACAAAGATTATGTTGCTTTTGTGTATGTGCTATGTGTATGCTATTTTTGAGGCTAAGATTTCAGCCTCTATTCCAGGCTATGTTGTTTTTCATTGCTTATTAAGGCTTGCTAGCTGATTTCCAAATGTAGAAGTGAACACTGCTTGTGCATTAAGAAAAGAGAAAAGGTTAATGTCAATAGCTAGTGAAATGTATTTTTGCTACTATAGGTAGTCCTTGTTTAGCAGGACAATTGGGAGTGGCATCTCGGTCGTTAAGCAAAAGCGGTTACTAAGTGAAACCATGACTGTGCTTATGATCTTACTTCAGCTTTTCTTTGATTTACAGACCTGCAAAGGTCATAAATGTGAGGATTGGTCACAAAATTACTTTTTCATCTCCAGTCATAACTGCAAATGGTTGTAAAACAAGGCAGTTGCTAAATGAGAACTACCTGTATTTGTTGTCTATAAGAAGTGTTAAAATAAGTCATCCTGTGTGTAGAATGTATATATGTATTTAAAAATTCCCTTGGCCAACTTTTGTGTAGATTGAGTTGCAGCAGGAGGATGTAGATCAGCTACACTCCTTTTCAAAACATCCTTTCAGCTCACTAAAGCAAACTGATTCAGAGCAGTGCTTTGACTTGAAAACTTGAGTTTTTAGCTTTGGAATCTTGAATTAAAGCACCAAAGTGGGTTGATTTGCTTCAATTTATCATTTCATTCCAGAGACTTAATAATTTGGATTAAATAAGTGGGGCCATTCTGTTCAGACATTTTGATCCTAGGCATTGCTTCAATTTAGTGCTTTGCATTAAAGGCGTGTGTCAATGAAACACAGTAGTAGGAATTAGTAACCATGGAGTGCCACTCTTCCTTTTTTAAAACAAACAAACATACATCCTGGTTTCTTTACGAGAAACATCTTAATTGTTGTTCCATACAAAGCACAGAACAGCAGAAGAGTTTTTGTCTGTCAGAACACAGTCAAACTGTTTTGTCCCAGGTTCAAAATAAATGCTTCACTTAGTGCACACCTCTATGGTTACTAGGTTTAGAATTTCTGAAATGCCTATTAAGATACAAAGTTTGTTTTGTACTAGTCATTTCATTCATTCATTCATTCATTCATTCATTCATTCATTCATTCATCCATTCATTCATTCAATTTGCATGGCTGCCCATCTCAGCAAGTGACTCTGGGTGGCAAATCTATCCCAGGAACATAACTCACAAAATATATATTTTGAATTAACTTCTGTACAGCACAAAAAAACATTAGTCCTATATTGTGCTACTAATACTAGAACATTGAAAGACAATTGCTATAGTTAGTAGCACAGTTGCTACAGAAATGCATTCACCTCAGCAGTTCCATATACATTTTCCCCCTAGCCAATCTAATTCCAGTGTAATTAATGCAACTTAATGAGCTCACTTCCTTTCCTTTCCAACAGTTTTTCTCCTTTTGAAGGACAAGAATGTTTTCTAAATACAGATTCTGTGTACTGAAGTCTTTTTTTACTCAAGTGCTTTGTAAGGAAGAATTAATATGAATCTTATTTACAAGAGGCAGCTCCTCTTCTCAATATTCAAGGGATGCTTTCTAAATCCAAAAGTGCTTTAGAAAGTCATGCACTAATTTTCTTAAGGGTCAGAAAGGCATTCAAATAACTTATTCCATCAAGTTTATCCAAAGATGTGAGATAGTTATGATTATATATACAGTATGTATGTGTGTGTGTGTGTGTGTGTGTGTACACATACACACACACACACACTGTGTATGTATGTATGTATGTATGTGTGTATATGTGTGTGTGTATTGTGTGTGTGTGCATGTGTGCACATGTGTGTGGCTGGATAAAGTAGTGGTTAGAGTGTCGCCTTTGGAGGGGGAGACTGGGGTTCAAATCCTGGCTGTACCCATCTTACCAGAAGGGGTCCTTAGGCAAAGACCCCCTAACGCTTCACCTGCCTAACTCAAATATGAGAATGACATGAACTAAGAGAGTCATGCCAGCTTGGATGTTACCCATATTAACAAGGTCAATGTCAGATGTTAGGGAACCAGGACAATCTAACAATAAGTGGGCTACTAGAACAAACCCATACATGGATGAGACAAGAGAACCTGGAATTGATGGAATGCTACTCTAACAGTGAACCTACTGAGCAGGGATATATGAAATCTATGAGGGAACTATGGATGGACAGAAGACCTGCATCCACACTAACTGAGAAACAGCTAGTTACCCAATGCTTCAACATAGTGAAGAGGAAGATGCTCTCACAACTTGAGATAGACCAACTACACATTGTATCCAAGACTCAAGAAGACTCAGAAGAACAACGGGAGGTGCAGCCAATACCTGAATGTCATGTTCCCCGTTGCAAGGCATAAGTGCATCACAACGGGGAACATGCACATTAGGAAAGAGGAAGGGATAACCATAATCCCTTAATCACTCACATATCCCTCAAGCACCCATATCCATAAAGGAATCACCAACATAATAGAAACACCCCTCAGACCGGACTTGGCACCCATTGAAAGATTGGGGGAACGCCTTCCCATTACCCCGGGGGACGCACCTGCACCGGACGAAGGCGAGGAAACAAAGGAGAACACCGGAGATCGCCAGAATCGCCCATCAGCAGACGCATCACAGTCCCAAGCACCCATCCGGTCCTGGCTCAAGGGTCAATGGGGGGTGGAGAAGGACAAGGTCCGCCACCGGAGTATAAACAGGACACCCTGCCAACACATAAGGATTCCCGTCTTTTTCATTGCATGCATTCTGTTCCAATAAAGCCGGAAATTCTTAGACCCTCTAAGTGAGTCCGTGTCTTTTTTGGAGCAAGGCTGCCCTGACACTGAAGCTGGAACATCACTGCCACCCCCATCCATTACAGAGCACAGCAGCTGATATGAGTCAGAAGATCATGGATAAACTAGCTAGAGTCAACGCTCGAGACTGATTACCAAGGCCAATTAGAGAAGTACCACAAGATAGTATGCAAGAAGATGCCAACAGAGACCTCATGACAATCCCTACTACCAGTATAACTCAAACAAATGAACTAGTATATGCTACAGCTGCTGTAATCCTGGAGATGCTCGACTGCATGATCAAGACGAACAGCAGCACCAACCCCCTGGAAAATGAGGTTGGAGGCTAAGATCAAGGCAACTCAGAGAGAAGTTAGTCAGCTGGCAGAACTACAGAAGGGTGTAGAGATTAAAGATAAGACAGGGATTACACCACTTTGAATCCTTCTTAAGGGACTAAAAAAACCTACTATGATAGGAAAAAGAAATTAAATTCCAAATATTTTTACTTCTTCTCCCTTTGTCCTTGAATTATTTTGGTGTGGAAACAAATGGATCTGGTTTCATAGTTTAAGTACTATATTCCCCCAAAGAAGCAGACTTTACTTTCCTAACCAATAAAACCCATCATTTTTTATACAGTCCTGATAGCTTAATATATTTTATTAAATTGTCCTCTTCTGTGGGCATATTTCAGAACTGTTACCCACAAGTTCTTTGCACTGGCTGATACTTGTGCAAATATTATTAATAGTAAATTCCCAGCAAACACTGGGAAAAAGTAACTTGCCATTTTCAAAACAGTACAACTATTTAGCCTTTTTTGATGAATCACCACATAAAGTCTGTAAGACATATTGCTAGAACTGGTTGTTTTCAGTGGAAATTCAGCATGTGGTAAGTGATTTTCAAGCAACTGAACTTTGGCCATCTGCTCAAATTTGGATTTGCAATAGATATTTTTATCAAAATAATGAGCACAACAGTCTCCACTGATGACAGCACCTGGTTGGTCTTGTTGGGGCTCAGAAGACAAGAAAGTGTTGGGCCTGGTCAGGACTTGGATGGGGGCTCTCTGGGGAATACCAGAACAGTAATCCCGACTGGAAACTTAAAGAATATCCCAGAAGGCAGCAGTGACAAACAACTTCCATATAGTTACCAGGAAAAGTGTATGAAGTCACCAGGAATTTAGCTAAACTCAAAGGAGATGTTGACTTTTTAATGTGCAGAGTTTCTGGGTGCTTGTACGGGTGATTCAGATTTGATAAAAATAGGATATTCCTGCATCACAGGGAAGAACACTGAAACTTCAACTCAGTCCAAGATGTCCTGACTCTCATGGCAAAGCATCTCTCTCCTAACCAGGATTAAAAATAGTCCCTAATTTTCAATTTGAACCAACACAAATGACTGGCTGTATTTTGTGAAGCTTCTGTTTTGTTTCATTTTTTTTTTTCTTTTCATTCAGACAAACACTCAAGTGTGTTTTCTGGTCTTGCAATGGGGATGATACATGGCAAGTAATAAGAGCCATTCCAATTTACTGCAAATGACCCTGAGAGACAAGAAAAGTTTTTCACACTGGCTACTTTAGGCACACTATAAAAGAAATTCACTGTCTCCATAGCCGTTCTGCATAGGCTTGAACCCCCTCAGCCAGATAATCACAAGGACTGGATATGGATACAACCCTGAGGTTGAGGAACACACATATCACCCATATGGCTGAGAAGGGATTTTTTTTTCTAAAATAAATGTATAAAATATACTCTGCATGTGCATTTAAAGCTACAAGGTTTTATCTAATCAGAAATAATTCTCCTTTATAACTCAAACTCAGCATGTATGGATAAATTGCACCATCTTCTTGATTCCTTGTAGAGTTAATGCACACCGCAGGGAATCATGAATAAACAATAAGGATTATCTATGCTCATGATGCATCATTGGTACAAGGTTTTATTCTTGAGATTACTGGAAGGCAAATCTGGTCAAGCCTGACTGCCCAATATGTACACCCATGCAAACTGGGTGGAAAGGTGTCAGGGTAGCCTTACTTCGAATAAGACACGGACTCACTTAGAGGGTCTAAGGATTTCCGGGTTTATTGAAGCAGAATGCATACGGAGAAAAAGACAGGAATGCGGGCGTGGTAGCAGGGTACCCCGTTTATACCCTGGTGGCGGTCCTTGTCCTCCTCCACCCCCCATTGTTCCCCAAGCCGGGTCTGGATGGGTGATTTGAATTGGTATGGGTCTGACGATGGGCGATTCGGGTGATCTCCGATGGTTTCCTTTGTCTCTTTGCCTTCGTCCGGTGCAGGTGCGTCCCCCGGGGTAATGTGTGGGAGTTCCCCTGATCTGTTAATGGTTTCCATGTCCTGTCCGAGGTGCACTTCTATTGTCCTGGTGATTGTTTTAGGAGTTTGGGTGCTTAAGGGATGATGTGTGTGTTTAAAGGATAATGGTTATCCCTTCCTCTTTCCTGATGGGCATGTTCCCCGTTGTGATGCACTTATGCCTTGCAACGGGGAACATAACAAAAGGATATTGTTGTGTTTTACCCTTTATAGACTTCCATAAGGTTTATATGGCCCCACTTGCAATGAACTTGTGGGGAAGGACAGAGGAATACCAATCACTCATCTCTTGTCAGATCAGTGTGCTTAAGTTCCTAGAAAAGTTTCACTAACAGCCACTCAAGCATATCATTAATTGTTCAAAGTGCTTTCATTGTATTAACAAAATATATTTAGCATTGCCTTCAGGTCAGACCTGGTTCCTGGAGATAATTGGACAAGTCCACACAATGATCTAGGCAGCATTTTTGGAAATGGTTTGCAATTGGCATCTTCCTTGAGCTGAGAGAAAGGGACTGGCCCAAGGTGACCCAGCTGGCTTTCATTCTCCAATCCATTACCTTAACCACTAAACCAATTTGGATCTCATTAACAATATAACCATTGTTAATTAGTTGGCATGTGGATCACCATGTGTAATTTCCATTGTTTAGATTGTGATAAAATTGGAATTATTTAATTCTGTTTTTACCAAGCTTATGCAACTGTAGTGCTGAGTCTGTTACTGTCAGTTATAGGAATTAGCACTATAGGTGCACTGAGGAATGGATATCATTTTGTTCATAAGCTGCAAAGTATTGCTGTTTTAGTGGTGGTAAGACATGAACATTTTCTGTGGAAAAGCAGTTTCTAGAAATATCTGGGTTAGATTTGGTAAACCTATTATGGCACACACTAAGTCTGAAAAAGACCTAAGTCTCCTTGTGAAATAATTAATTATTGACAACAAAATATACCATTGTTTCTCCAAGTACAATCACATTGCAATGGTCAAAGTAATGCTGTTTCTTATATACTAATTCCTAACTTCTAACACTGTGTTTTTATTACAGTTAATAATGAATAGTCTTCACTGTCTTGGGAATATATGCCAAGACTCAAGATGAATTATATTTCTGGAGTCAAGAAGATGCAAAGGCTGTTTGTAGTGCTCTCAAAGAAAGTAAAACATGCTGCAATTCTTCAAAAGTGTCCATTTCATTTAAATACAGCAAATCAACACTTTTCATTGTGTATGGTCATCAGATTTAGTGTGTGTTCCATAGAATAGAATTCATATACATTTCACTCCATGCTTACTCTGTGATATAGAAGCAACTGCATTTACCGATAATTGACTGCAGCACTATATTATCATTAACTTATTCCCCAACCGTCTCTGAGCTTTCAAAATAAACAGTAGGGGTGTGACTGACTGATTGATTGATTAATTGAAAGGGCACAACAACTTTCACACAGGTACATTCTTCCCTTCTTAATTCAGAGATGCAGTCAATCTGTTCATATCTGTCCACTGGGCTTTGATATTTCATTTTATTTTACTTTATGTATTTATTTATCAGATTTATCAATGCCCTTCTCTCCCCAAGGAGGAACTCTGGGTGGTTTACAAAAAAACACATTTATGCAATATAAAAGTATAGAATAAATATAATTGTTGTTTATTCGTTTAGTCGCTTCCGACTCTTCGTGACTTCATCGACCAGCCCACGCCAGAGCTTCCTGTCGGTCGTCAAAACCCCCAGCTACCATAGAGATGAGTCCGTCACCTCTAGAAAATCATCCATCCACCTTGCCCTTGGTCAGCCCCAATTCCTTTTGCCCTCCACTCTCCCTAGCATCAGCATCTTCTCCAGGGTATCCTGTCTTCTCATTATGTGGCCAAAGTATTTCAGTTTTGCCTTTAATATCATTCCCTCAAGTGAGCAGTCTGGCTTTATTTCCTGGAGGATGGACTGGTTGGATATTCGTGCAGTCCAAGACACTCTCAGGATTTTCCTCCAACACCACAGTTCAAAAGCATCTATATTCCTTCTCTCGGCCTTCCTTATGGTACAGCTCTCGCAGCCATATGTTACTAGGGGAACACCATTGCTTTGACTATGCGGTCCTTTGTTGTCAGTGTGATGTCTCTGCTCTTAACTATTTTTTTGAGATTTGTCATCGCTCTTCTCCCAAGGATTAAGCATCTTCTGATTTCCTGACTGGAGTCAGCATCTGCAGTAATCTTCGCACCAAGAAATACAAAGTCTTTCACTGCTTCTACATTTTCTCCCTCTATTTGCCAGTTCTCAATCAAGCTGGTTGCCATAATCTTGGTTTTTTTGAGGTTTAGCTGCAAGCCAGCTTTTACACTTTCTTCTTTCACCTTCATCATAAGGCTCCTCAGTTCGTCTTCGCTTTCAGCCATCAAAGTGGTATCATCTGCATATCTGAGATTGTTAATGTTTCTTCCAGAGATTTTAACTCCAGCCTTCGATTCCTCAAGCCCAGCATGTCACATGATGTGTTCTGCATACAAGTAGAATAGGTAGGGTGAGAGTATACAGCCCTGCCATACTCCTTTCCCAATCTTAAACCAGTCTGTTGTTCTTACTGTTGCTACTTGGTCGTTATACAGATTCTTCAGGAGGCATACAAGATGACTTGGTATCCCCATACCACTAAGGACTTGCCACAATTTGTTATGGTCCACAAAGTCAAAGGCTTTAGAATAGTCAATAAAACACAAATAGATCTTTTTCTGAAACTCCCTGGCTTTTTCCATTCTCCAGCGGATATTGGCAATTTGGTCCCTAGTTCCTCTGCCTTTTCGAAACCCAGCTTGTACATCTGGCAATTCTCGCTCCATGAATTGCTGAAGTCTACCTTGCAGGATCTGGAGCATTACCTTACTGGCATGTGAAATGAGTGCCACTGTTCGATAGTTTGAACATTCTTTCGTGTTTCCCTGTTTTGGTATGGGGATATAAGTTGATTTTTTCCAGTCTGATGGCCATTCTTGTGTTTTCCAAATTTGCTGGCATATAGCATGCATTACCTTGACAGCATCATCTTGCAAGATTTTGAACAGTTCAGCTGGGATGCCGTCGTCTCCTGCTGCCTTGTTATTAGCAATGCTTCTTAAGGCCCATTCAACCTCACTCTTCAGGATGTCTGGCTCTACCTCACTGACCACACCGTCAAAGCTATCCCCGATATTGTTATCCTTCCTATACAGGTCTTCTGTATATTCTTGCCACCTTTTCTTGATCTCTTCTTCTTCTGTTAGGTCCTTGCCATGTTTGTTTTTGATCATGCCCATTTTTGCCTGGAATTTACCTCCAATGTTTGTGATTTTCCGGAAGAGGTCTCTTGTCCTTCCTATTCTGTTGTCCACTTCCACGCATTGTTTGTTTAAAAATAATTCCTTATCTCTTCTGGCTAACCTCTGGAATGTTGCCTTTAATTGGGCATATCTCCCCCTATCACTGTTGCCTTTTGCTTTCCTTCTTTCTTGGGCTACTTCTAGTGTCTCAGCAGACAGCCATTTTGCCTTCTTGGTTTTCTCTTTCTTTGGGATGTATTTTGTTGCCTCCTCCTGAACAATGTTGCAAACTTCTGTCCATAGTTCTTCCAGGACCCTATCTACTAAGTCCAGTCCCTTAAATCTATTCTTTACCTCCACTGCATATTCCTTAGGAATATTAGTGAGCTCGTATCTAGCTGATTTGTGAGTCTTCCCTAATCTTTTTAGTCTGATCCTAAATTGTGCAAGAAGTTCGTGATCTGAACTACAGTCAGCTCCAGGTCTTGTTTTTACCGACTGTATAGATGTCCACCACCTTTGGCTGCAAAGGATGTAGTCAATCTGATTTCGGTGTTGTCCATCTGGTGAAGTCAATGTATAAAGCCATCTCTTAGGTTGTTGGAAGAGAGTCCTTGTTATGCAGAGTGAGTTGTCTTGGCAAAATTCTATCAGCCTATGTCCTGCTTCGTTTTGTTCTCCCAGGCCATGCTTACCTGTAATTCCAGGTGTCATTTGACTGCCCACCTTAGCATTCCAGTCTCCTGTGATGAAAATAACATCTCTTTTAGGCGTGTTGTCCAGTAGGTGCTGCAGATCCTCATAGAACTGCTCTACTTCAGCTTCTTCAGCATCTGTGGTTGAGGCGTATATTTGGATCACTGTGATGTTAGATGGCTTGCCCTGAATTCGAATTGAGATCATTCTATCGTTTTTTGGATTGTATCCAAGCACTGCTTTAGCCACTTTACTATTAATTATGAAGGCCACTCCATTTCTTCTGTGGTCCTCTTGTCCACAGTAGTAGATCTGGTGGTCATTTGATGTGAAATGGCCCATTCCAGTCCATTCAATTCACTGATGCCCAAAATGTCTAACTTTAATCTGGACATCTCACCAATAACCACATCCAATTTGCCCTGGCTCATAGATCTTACATTCCAGGTTCCAATGGCGTGTTGATCCTTAGAACATCGGATTCACCGTTCACCACCAGCACCATCGGCCGCTAACCGTTATTTCAGCTTTGAGCTAGCTGTGTCATCACGTCTGGGGTTAGTTGAACTCATCCTCTTTTCCTCACCATTAGCATTTTGACCATCTTCTGCCCTGGGGGTCTCATCTTCTGATGGTATACCGACATATCTCTGGTTGTACTGATCCCTTTATTTTTCACGGTAAGAATACTGGGGTGGGTTGCCATTACCTTCCCCAGTGATCGCATTTAGTCTGACCTCTCTGTCATGACCTTCCCGTCTTGGGTGGCCCTTCACAGTTTAGCTTATGGCATCATTGAGGTGCTCAGCCCCAGCACCATGACAAGGTAACGATCCTTTGCTGAAAATAAATATAATAAATATATATTATAAATAAATATAATACATAATAAAATATAAATATGATGGAAACCAGATGGCTAAAGGTTGTCTATAAACCTGCAAGCAAAACAGGGCCATTCTAGGGATCCTGCCAACCCCCGGAGTGACTATTCTCCCTCCTGCTCCAGGTGTGGTGACGAAACCAAGTCTTTAATTGTTTGTGGAAGTCCAGGAGTGAAGGGTTCTGTCTCACCTCTGTGGTGAGAGTGTTCCAAAGAACTACTGCAGAGATGGCTTGCTTCCATGACCCCGCCAGATGGAACTCTTTAACAGAGGGTGTCCATAGCCTGCCCTCTCTGGATGCCTGGGTGAGATGGGTGGATGTGATGGGAATGAGACGGTCCCTCAGGTACGCACAGTTTCATGTAATTGCTTTGAAAATTAAAAAAACACAATTATACTTAAAACAACAGTGGTATGCACTGCTGTTACTACTTTTATCTGTAAAATCCTAGACCCTATTCAATGTTTTGCTTTGCAACCACTGACAGATCTTATAAGTTGTCTTAGGACCCTTTCTGGGCTGAAAGGGGCTTTACCTGTTATCCTTCAGTTTTCTATTTCAAAATTGCACTGGCATACAATTGTTTCACATGTACAAATTCATCTTAATGAACAATATAACTGGGCAGTATATTATAATCAGGGTTTAACTTGTTGTTTAGAAATGGAAATCTAGTAATTTTTAGAACTATTATACCTGTGATTTAAAAATTAGAACAAATTTATCATTTTTCTTTTTTTCTTTTGATAGTATACCAGTTAGTTTCATTAAGATGTTTAAAATGTATAGATGTTTAATTTTGTTTAAACTTTATTGTTGGTTGTTTTTAATACTCTTTTTTAATTTAAGAATATATAGAGTACATATACATATACATATGCATATACCTATGCGTACATAAACACATACACATAGACATACATATACACTCATTTATTCCTTCTAAATATATGCAGATACTCCAGCCTTGACAATGATCTCCTGGTGATGAAATTACATTCTTGCTACCTGCAAGCCTTCCACAAAAACACAGGGAAGTTTGCGACTTGAAGGGAAAGGAGACAGCATGCATCTATCTTACCTTCATTATAAATGCCTGTAGAGAGATCACATTATCAAAAGGTGGGTAAAGATGACCATGGTTAAAATGCTATATGAAAGTTGCTTTTTCATATTTTTGTTTTTACCTTTCTGCCAGATGTCACAAATTCATTTTCATTCATGTGTCACATAAAAAAATTGATGCTGTGCTCTAAATATATCCCACTTGCAACCCTGAAACTGATATAAAACTAAAGAAAGATGGTTTCATTAATTAATAATCCACTGGCTTTTTAATCTTTTTTTTTAAATGCATTTAAACAAGATTGCTACTTTTGCTATCTTCAATGGTTTTTGGCTATTACAGTTCTGAAGATTATTAAACTATATAGAAATATTGTAAATTATCACAGCTGTCATTTGACCCTGCTCTCTGGCTATCACAGAATGTACAGATTATCCAAGTAGAAACCTACCATATCGACTTGAATACTTTCAGGAAACAAACTGCTTCTACTAGAGCTAAGCTTGCATTAATGGGATTTGACGGCTCTTTTTCTCCATCATCCTGAAATTGAGCATATGAGCTTTTCTGGGAAGATGAGATTATTATTATTATTATTATAATTATTATAATAATTATTATTATTATATACAACAATGTGAAATCACAGCTGCCAGTTCTTTAGCTGGTTTTGGCCTTCATTCACATCAAGTTCTTCCCAAGAACCTAGAATGTCGTAATATATTGGCGTAGTATACAGTATGTGTGGATCCAAGCAGTGTGGCCTTTTGTAATTGACAGATGGAAATTTTGTCAATGTGCAAATTTTCTAAGTGCCATCTAAAGTTTGTTTGTTTGTTTGGTATGGCACCCAGTGTGCCAATAACCACTGGGACCACCACAGCTGATTTATGCCATAATCTTTTAAGTTCAATTTTCAGATCTTGATTCTTTGTGATCTCCAGTTCTTGTCTTCTACTGTCCCCTGGTATTGCCACATCTATTATTATTATTATTATTATTATTATTATTATTATTATATTGAATATTGCTGCAACCTGTACTCAAATACTGAATAAGAAACCTATGATTTCTAAATAACAATGAATCTTATAGCACTTAAAGATTAGCTGATTGATTCAGCCATAAGCTTTTCATGGGTTGTAATGGGAGGTAAGCTAAAATAAATTTTAGGATATCCAAGATCCTTTTGGTGGACACGTTTGAGAGCCAGTTTGGTGCAGTGGTTAGGGCAACATGCTAGAAACCAGGAGACCATGAGTTTTAATCTCGCCTTGGGCATGAAGCCAGCTGGGTGACCTTGGGCCAGTCACTCTCTCTCAGCCCTAGGAAGGAGGCAATGGCAAACCACTTCCAAAAAACCTTACCAAGAAAACTGCAGGGACTTGTCCAGGAAATCTCCAAGAATCAGACACTATTGAACAGATTAAAAAAAAAAAATCACCTGTTATAACTTTGCAATTATTCTAAGTGCATCTTGATTTATGTATCAACAAACTAAAGCTATTGTCCAAACATAGCTCTTCTAGCAATAATCTGCACCAAGACAGCCGCCCCCAGTGTGAGGATTTAGATACAGAAGTTGCTACCAAAATTTCCTGGTTTAAAATAATTACTCCTATTCTACATGCCACTCTTTCCGGTTGGATATCCCCTGATGTGGTTAATGATTTCCAGAATTATCACATGGACAAGAATTCTGGGGGACTATAGTCCCATACATTTAGAGGACCTCAAGTTGGGGAAGGTAGTATAAAAGAGATAATAGCCCAGCTCATGTTATCAGCCATTCTATGCCCTCTACTTTAACTGACAACAGCATAAATAATCAAGCCAAAACACAATACAAATGGGAATTAGTAATATACAATCTTTCTAGCATACTTTGAAATTATATTATCTATGTTGCATGTCAATTAGTTTCCAAATACTGGCAGGTTGGTAGGAACAGAAAGCTGGAAAGCCAAGCAGTCTGCATTTTGTTCTGTAGGCTTTTGATGAACTCACACAGCAATGTTCTTGTTTAATTGCAAATTAAATGTTCAAAAGATCATGTTGTCAGGCGTTTCTTGGGAATAACTTTTGATGTTCTGATGTACATATAGGGAGAAAAAAAAAATTACAGGAGGAGAATATATATTTAATTATTAATTATTTTAAAGGTAGGCGAAGAACAAGATTGAAGAAGTGTTACTGGAGTACATAAAGAGACTTAGCTCAGAGTGTAGCAGGATAGAGATAAGGCAATAACTAGAAATGCGCTGACTACAGAGCAGGAATATTTTGAGGCTCACATATCTTCAATAAGGCTAAGCCAGCTCAAAAGATTCCACTGCTGCTCTAACACACAGTCCTTTGATGTTCCCTCATCTTTACATCATAGAAGGAGCTCAAAGGGTTAATTAAAATTTAATGATATTGGCAGCACTTTGAAAAAGTTATGAACTTGTGTGAGATCAATCATTTTCTTGGACTGCCTGACTTCAAAGCAGACATTATGCAAAAGGGAGGAAAAATATCTTCCATTCTGTACTGAATTCATAAGCATGGATTTTCTCATTAGTGGTCTAGGCACAGAGTAGATTCCAGGCACAAACTAGAAAAAGGAAGCCATGTGCCAGAAAGTGTTAAACCTGAATTTTAAGCTTTGGATGACAATCACATCATCGCTGAAGCTATGTATCGCTGCCTAAAAATGTAAAGTTTAAATCATAATAAAAATCAAATAGACCACAAATAACATACCTGGAATTCTGAACTGAATGATTAAATTTGCTGCCAATAAAATGTAAACACATAAACACAGATATTTATGTGTTCTTTTTCTTTCAGTTTTTTCTCCTAACAATTTAGCTTTTAAACAAACCACAACACACCACTTTTTTTCTTCCATTGGTTACATTTTGCCTTGATGTCCCAAACTGGAAGACAGGTCAAATTTACCATACATTTAGTTATCAATCTATAAGTCTTTGTATCTCTCTTATGACTTACGTACATATAATGGGAGTCACATTAGTAACAGGAAGTGACCTTGGCTCATGTTGAAAAAGCTAAGCAGGGTTAGACTTATTTAGTACTTTAACAGGAGACCATTGGGAGATCCCAGGGTTGTGAATCACATTGAGAAGGGAGGGAGGGAGGGAGGGAGGGAGGGAGGGCAAGCTAGTTCTGTGATGTCAGGAAAAGTAATATGGAGGTGTCCATGAAGTCATCTGGAGCTAAGGTCATCTTAAGAGAGGCTTTACTAAGTGCCATTAAGGTCTATCCAATTTATTTCCAGATATGTAACGTACAGAATTTTAGCTTAATATTTGGTACTATTCATTTATAACATATGGTTTACAGTCCCAATGCTGTTCTGAATTTTGGATATCCTAAGTTTTCAAGAGGATAATATTAGGGACAAGAAAGAGGAGGATTTAGAAGAATCAAGGAGGAGGAGGAGGAGGAGGAGGCTATGCCACTTAATTCTTTCCAGAGCAGGACCTACAGACCTCTTTCCTTGTTATAGATACAAAAAAGCAGGAACCATTTTATTATTATTATTTTCTCTGAAGAGATCTGCATTGCATATATGTTTGCTAAACTGTATTTTAGCTTACTTTGTCAAACAGGAACATTGAAATATAAAGCAATTCTTCACTATATAAATAAAAAGAGATAATAGAGGTCTCTCTTTCCATTTCCTATATTACTCTAGTAAGCTAATATTTCCAAACCAGAGTTGGCAAATTCTAAAAATTCTGAATATAGTGCACTAGTAAATTCTAGAGACCCCACCAGGCTTGCCAAATTACTTTTCCCATCAGCCATAGTTATGACAGAAAATGTTGAGAATTATTCAGCAAAATCTGAGTTGAGATAAAACCTTTAAATATCTAGGAATTAATATATCAATTAATTTAAAAAAAAGCTGTTCAATGACATTGAAGGAAAGAGAGAGGATGACCAACAGCAAAACTCATAAACTCAGTCACAGCAGCAATGGCATACTGTTGGAAGATCTGAAAGACTAGATCGTCATGGAGAAAATGGTGGTCACTAAGACTCGGCACTGAGTTGATGGCACATATCAATCAATTCAATAACAGTTGTGGGAAAAATAAGCAAGATATGAAAAGACAGAACAAGAATTATATTAGTACCTTTGGCTGTATAGCATTAATTAAGATGATGTTACCCCAAAATTTATGTATCTATTCAAATTATTCCAAGATATCCCTGATAAAGTTCTTATCAATTCACAAAAATAAATGTATTACTTTAAATCAACATACAATTAAATTAAAAAACAAAAACAAAAACATTACATTTACCTTGAAACAAGGGAAAATGGACCACACATCTCTTAAAAATATATTACTAAGCAGATAAAATAGCACATATTATCATTTCCATAATGGAACATAATGGAACATAAAATGCCCCCACCTCCTTCATCTCCCCCAAATTCTCTAGTTAGTTTTCACTTAGGTGAGTGAAAGAGGCAGGGGGCCACCTCTCTGTTCTCTCACTCTACAGAAGAGCCTCCTTCCCATCTTCTTGACTCTCACTAATGAACCAACATTTTTTTTTTCTCTCCAATTGTTCTTCTCTCTCCTTGACCAATCCACAACTCCATACCATGCACCCTGGGTGAAGCAGACCAAGCCCATTTTCACTTATCTAGCTTCATGAACTTCTTACACAGCTGGCCTATTCAATATAGGGTGGCCGATTTCTAGCCACACATTATAACTCTTGGGTGCTCGTTGCTTCTCCCAACAGCATCTCATCTATTTCTGTTGTTTATTTTTTTATGAATTATAGTTCTCAGTCTTCCATCTTCTTTTTCCTTATGTCCCACATGGCACAGCAACTCTTTTTCCTTTGTGTTATCATCTCCCCCTCAGTGAATAGTCCTCCATATAAGCTAAGCAAACCGTATCCAAGAGCCACTGTAGCTCTTGCAGATCATCTTGACATGGACACAGCACTCATGGCTTTTCAAACTCTCCCTGCCCCCCAAGCTTGCTCAACTCTTCATGTTGAGGTATCAATCCCTCCTTCCCCAGAAAGGCACAGTTTCCATCGATACTGGTCATCCTGTCACCTCTTGTATGGATTTCACATTGTAAGGCTTCCAGAATTGCTATGTTTTAAAATTTATTTCTTAGTTGTTAGATTTTCAGCAATTAAATTACTTCCTCAATTTAATTCCCTATACCACTTGTCCCTCTCATTCTCTTTTTTCCACTGCTAGAATTCTGTAGTTTTCCTGGCTTCCCTTTTATCTATTTTTTAATAGTAATTTTATTAAAAATTACAATTGCAACAATATAAACTAATACAAAATTTAAAAAGAAAAAAAATAGAAGGTGCAGATAAGAAAAAAGGAAAAGAGATAGAAAGAAAAAATAATATAGTAAAGAAAAATAAAAGAAATATATAAATAAATGCCTCCCCCCTTCATCATGACAAGTATAAACAATTTTAACAACTTATTACCTTCTCCTAAAATACAACAAATGATCTCTTCTTCTCATATCCCATCTCTTATCTATAAACAAATCCTTAAAGCCTCATCATTTCAGCCCTGATCAGCAAAAGTCCATTAAGGTTACCAGAGAAAATAACATATCTATTTTAATCTTGATCAAAGAAACCAACATTATGTTCCTTCACTTTGAACAATCTTGATCTTTAGTCCCTTCAAATAATGTCCTAGAATTTTATTTCTGTTCATTTTTTCTTTGTCTCTTCTTACAAAATTCTTCAGAGTGTTAACAAGCCTCTTTTGTAAATCTAATATAGGAAAATTATCTAGGTCACTCTCTTAGTTTGTTATTCGTATATCCCTTTTAATTATTAAGACATCAGCTGGCATCTTTTGTATGTCCAGTGTAGCATCTTTTTCCTTATCATCCTTGTAACCTGTCATTTTAAATCCACTTTCAGATCAGTCTCAATCTTGTCAGGTAAAACTTGTCCCTCTTCCATAGCATCTTTTAAATACAGTCTTAGAGGCAGACACTCTTAACAATAATTTCTGGATCCATTGTTCAAAAATATCCTTCAATATGTCCAATGTTAAAATATTTTGCTTCATTTTGTATTTGTAAGTTGAATGTAAGTGTTCTTCCCCTTTAAATACAATCCTTAGTTTTTCTAGTTTCCTCTAGTGTCCAGTGTTCAGTCCTATCCAATCATGTTTTTTTTTTTTTTAAGAATTCAAAATAAAACCATTTTCCCATGGGAATGATTTTTTTTTATAATTAATTCCAAAATCTTATTTCAAATTTATCTGGTCCTTTAGTCCATTTGTCCCTATAATTTTCCTGGCTTTCCATCAAGACATCTACAGGAAACTCTTCTTAAGGACTCTTTTCCAAGTAACAAATGAACAAGCTAAGATGGATGCAGAATGATGGAGAGATGATGAAAAGAAACCAACCACCTGCTGCTATCATCGTTGTCATCATCATCATCATCATCATCTCTATATCTGCTTGAAACACAAAAATAAACTGAAAATTGGTGTGGTGGGGGGTGAGTGAACCAGTAGGCTCTTTTATAGAAGAACAAAAGTTTCAGAATATTGGGGAAAAGATTCTGTAAGTCTCCATGTTTTTGCTTGAAGAAGATAATTATTAACTTACTGGATATTAAAAATAATTAGGGTGATGTTATTTCCACTGCTCACTTTGTTTTGTTTTGTTTTGTTTCAAATGTACAAATAAGATTCTACATGAGATGCCTCAATTCTGATTGTATAATAGTCCCAAATATGCATGTTTAAATAATCTCCCTCACTGGGTGTATAAAAATTCTAATTTCATTTATCTCAGCATCAGTAAGAAAGTTGTGCCAAACTTCATAAAGACACATGACCTTGTTGTCATTGACAGTTAAAAATAAAGCATCATTGCATTAAATTTGTATGAGATATGGATTTTCTGAGCCAGATTGGCATCAGGTGTAATTTGATAGGGGTCAGTTAAACCAATGGCTCTCTCTTGATTTTCATCAAACCTGCTTTCAGCATTTTGTGGCTCATCTTCACACACACACACACACACACACACAAAGGGAAAGAGAGAGAGAGAGAACTGCCTTAATAAATTGATGCACTTGGAATAGATGAACTACTGAAACATGTTCCATAGATCTACAGTGAGTAAATGCTTTTAAATATCTAACTCATAGGAACAATGGGCATGACAATTTGCTTATGCTCAGCCAGCTTTTCCAGATCAAAGCATCTGAAGTCTGACATTGCATTTGCAATACACAGCACAGATGTCTGCAGAATACCCAGCAGAAATTCTATAGCTTTGCCATGCACAACACTTGCAATGTACACAAAACCAGAACACGACTATTAATTTTGCTGTGTATTACTTGCTACTGTGAGTTCAAATAAACAGTGTATTCTACACATGTTGTATTTTGGAGACTGAATAAGAATTGTGGCTGTTTGATGAATATTTGCTTAGAAAAATGTCTGCTTCAAATATGTGGTTTAAGCTTAAATCTATTCATGCATGCACATAGCAAGGGAATGACCTGAAAAGCATGATTCATGTGCTTGTTCATGGTGAAATACTAAAAGAATTAATGAAGGATACAAGGAAGACATTAGGTTATGCTTGTGGAAAAACCCATTATTTACTCATATCAAGAGTGAATCTTGAGAAAAAATAGACATGGAACTGAGAGATAACAGACAGAAAGGAGAGCAATTGTAGGAAAAGAAGATATGAGTCGTATGAAAATGAATTAAAAGGCAGATTAGTCTCCTAACAGGATGAATGAAAAGTGAATATGTAGAAAAATGATGTGGGAGCTGAATAAGAATGAAAAGAATTAGGTAACCTTGTGTCACAGAAGTGCATGGAATTATGCTAATAGGAAGTATGAAAAAGGCTACTTGATGGAATGATGAAAAGAAAGAGGCACAAGTGTGACTAAGTGTAACCATCATGTGTCCTGGTCTGAAATCTGACTGAAAAGGTCTGGATAATACAGTTCATCAAGGATCCTCAGTAACTGCAGTCCAACCACCTTCTCCACCTTCCCAGAAAGGGAAGGATGGAAACAGAGCAGAGCAGTCGGGTCCCGTGATGGCCTTTAAGGAGGGGTGTGCCACTGCCGCTTTGAGGGGAGGATCATCTCCTCTCATGGAGGCCAGCACCATAGAATTCCTGCTTTCTGTATAATTTTATTATAAGTTTCCTCTAATGTATTTTATGTTTTTAAATCTGTGGATTTTTAGAGAGGTTCTATTGAAATTTATTATTTCAATAGAAATAATAGTTTCTATTGAATAAATAGAATAGAATATTGAAATAATAGTTTCTATTGAATAAACTATTATTTATTTTATATAAAAATAAGTTTTTAACTTTTAAAAGGAGTTCAACTTGCAAATTATTTTAACTGTTCCACCATTTGGAATTCTTTTTAAATGAGTATGTAGATTAGAACTTGTATGAATAAAAGAGGGAAAAAATATAATTTGGCTTGTTTGGCTCATTTGGCCTTGAGGTAGCAGTAATATGAATTTCAATAAAAGTTTAGAGGATGCTGCAACAGAACCAATATCCCTCTTGAACAGTTAAGAAGAATATAAACACAATGGGATATTTCATTATATGAATACTGAGGAAATCAGATTATTTCTGTACCAGCTAATAGAGAGTCAAGGCTGCCAACACAGCTACTGATTGTTTACTAACAAATCAAGGAAATGAACAATACATATGTCATTCCTTTGACACACAAAGATAGTAAACAGACAAATAGTGTTTTAGAGTAAATGGATATGTTCAGCCCTGAATATACAGGCAAGGATAATACTTAATCATGCAAATGATGCCTGTAAAAATACTAAATTAATTTTCAACATACATTTTGTCATTAATTTCTTGATAACTCCTTTAGGAATGAGCACTAATGTTCACGAAACTGGGAATGTTAAAAAACCACCAGAATCACGCATATGTACTACAAAAGCTAAACTCTAATGGTCAATTTTCCTAGATTTTTCCTTAAAGTAAAAGATAAAGGCTGCTGATGACTTCCTGGACATGTTTATACAGATTTCATCTCTGTCTGTCTGTCTGTCTGTCTGTCTGTCTGTCTGTCTGTCTGTCTGTCTGTCTGTCTATCCATCCATCCATCCATCCATCCATCCATCCATCCATCCATCCATCCATCCATCTATCTATCTATCTATCTATCTATCTATCTATCTATCTATCTATCTATCTATCTTTAATGGTCAATCTGGCAGTTCAAAACAGGTCTAACTCTGCTGTTTGTTTTGTTTTGTTTTGTTTTTTTCTAGTGCACAATAGTTAGCTCCTTGCTGCTACCTGGTATGAACAGTTTGGGTAATTTCCATTAAAGGAACTTTTAAATTCAATTTTCCATGGCAACATTTCCTTAACAGCATATCTCATGATTAATCTCTATGGCTGTTAATACCTCCACTTTAGAAGAATGCCACTTTAAAATGTATTTTGGCATTTATTTTCTTATTGTTAGCTATTGAGCATCCTTGTCAGATGGAGAGTCAGAATATTCATTTCAGAGATAATAATACAATTGTAATATTTGGTTCCTCTCCTATTGATTTAACTGCAATTTCCTAAGTAGTTTCTCCTAAGTTCTTATTGTATAATTCAATAACTTCATAAAAACATATATTCTGAGTTATATGTTAGAAAGATGCCTAGAAAAGGAAGCCTTGCTCCTAGCTAGTAGCTGTGGCTTGTTCAGGTTTGTTTCAGTTAAGGACATTTCCAGAAACATGTAAAACTTTTGTGAGAATGCATTCAGAATATTATGGCTAACATTTTCATGACTTTCATTATCTCATGTAATGTCAATGTAGCAGAGTGGTTAAGGTACTTGTCCAATGCATGACCCCCTAGGTTCAAGTCTCTACTGGATCATAAAGCTCATAGGCCCACAGTCATTTTCTCTCATTTTACTTCACAGGACTGTTGTGGGGATAAAGTTTTGTGAGGTCCCTATATATGCCATCTTTAGGTCTTAGAGAAGATTTAATATTTATAATAATCATGACCTTTATAACCTCAATGATTGTAGCTTCCCTTGGTTTCTCCCATCTGGAGATGATGAGGGGCATTACATGGCCTCATAGAGTCTTATTCTCTTTTCTGTAAAGTAATATGACATATCTGAATGGCATATCAGGTAATAATGCAGTGGCTTTACAGTTATACAGTTATTGTAATATAATTATCTGCATTCTCTCCATAAGGTAATTTGGTATTTAATAAGGTAGTCTAGCTATCACCTCTAATCATTGTGGCATTCCTATATAGTTTTTGCTTCATTTTATAGGCAGATGTTGTGCACACAATACCTGTTCAGATATGAGACTCTTTATGAAGATATTTTGTTTAAAGAGCTATTTAAAATACTATATATATATATATACACATACATACACATACACATACATGCATACGTATATACATATACATACACATACATACATATACACACACATACATACACACATACATACACACACACACATACACATACACACATATACACACACATATACACACACACATACACATACACATACACACATACATTATGTAAAGCATTTTTATTCATTTTCCCTAACCCAGACATCTCCCAGTAATGCATATCCTATTTGGGTAAAACTACATCTGGTCCACTGATACAACATTTGATATTAAGCATAAAGATCCCAGTAAGAAGCTAGTTATGCTAGTCAAAGTAACAACTAGCAAATATATATCTATGTATCTGAAGAGAATGTATCTGAAAAGAAAGGAACTAGTCCAGCATCCAGGAAACTGAAATTAAACCCTTTTAAACATGAGCTAAGAGCCCAAATCAACTTAGGGCTTTTGCAAAGTATCTTCTCATTAAAAGATCTTGAGTAGATCTTGACTCACAATGAGCTCCGCTTATTAGCCTTTGATGGCACTTGGATCCTCTGCCAGCTAAATCACCAAAGTTTGGCAGTGGTTTGGATTGGGATTTGTTATCAAAGAGAGAGACAAAGAGCTCTTGAAGAATTGGATTAAAGACCTCTCCCACATGGAAGTTGAAATTTCCTCTTCCATCTCAGAATTTTCAAGAGTTGCAACTGTAATTAAACCAGTTGTCCTATTTCAAAGATCTCTCTCTCAGCATAATATCATTCAGTATATTAAAATTAATAAAGGAATGCAAGCAATAGCCATTCTTGTTCGAGACAACCACCTTTTCATTTCTAAAATGCTTCTCACATTCTTAGTACCCTTTTGGTTAGTACCCTTTTGCTCTGATTCAGTTCTGAAATCATTCTGAAGTCATTCAAGCATAATTTGTAAACAAAATCTACCCAGGGAATGTTGAAGTTTAAAGATCACTCTTACATATAAAAACTATGATATGCACAGAAATTTCTGAACGAAATATAGCTGCAGGCTGAACAACAGGAAACCCATGAAGCCAAATACAACCTTCAGCTAGAATCTCAATAAGCCTTTGGTGAATGCTTTTATTCAACTTTTTTATTCAGGGAAATGTTGATTCTACTCTTTCAGTCATCCAGAGCCATTCACAGCTGGTTACAAATACTAAATTCCAACTGTTTAGTTTTTTTGAAAGGTTACAGTAAGGCAGCAATATTTAATAAACAAAGGTTTAAGCAGTGACACCCAGAGAAAGGCCATCCTTATGTCAGAGCAAAAGATGTTCCATAAAATTGATTCAAGCATAGAAAAAACTCTGCCTTTCACCATCAATGTTACCATCAAATAAAGTGGGGCACAGAGAGGGGACCAGTAGGAGATGAGTCAAATTTGAAGTTTTCTAGATCCCAAAAGGACATTACCAATATTTTCAATGTTGCCTGGAAACAAATTAACAATCAGAGGAAATATTACGGATTAGGTATAGCATTTGCAATATAACACCATATTAGCTATGTTTTGGACTAATTGCAGCTTCCAAAGACTATGCAAAGATAGTTCCATGTAGACATGTTTCTCAATCCAACCTTGACATAATTATGGCAGATATTACTTTAGTCAGAATTCTCATTTTCAGTAAATGGGACAAAGGGACTACCAGTGCCATCAAGATGCAGAGTCATTAAAACATATTCTCCCCACTCATTGCAGATAGTTAGAACCTGAGCCCCTGAGTTTGTCCCTTCCCGACAGCTATGTGTTCTGGCTTAATCTTCAATCATTTGTCCCCATATGTCCATTAGTCAACAACACTGCCCTGTACATAAAAAAGCAAACACTTTCTTCCCATTGACAATAAATAATATTGTTCATAGTACTGGACTGGTAAAGGAAGAAAATCTACCCATGTATACGAATTATCTTCTATTCTTCCCTATTCTGTGATGAGTTAGGCTATAAGACCTCATCCCTAGTCATTGGCTGCACCAAGTTAATCCATGATCCATATTATTAACAGGCATGCATAACTATTCTTGTTGATTTAGGACAGATAGAGAATGATTATTGCATGTCCCAAAACTTCAAGAACAAGTGGGTGAGGGCTTCTCAAACACTTGACAATAATTCAGACTGTAGGCTGCATATTCAATTTGGAGAGTCATAAATTGTGTAGGCTCAGTAGCTAAAAGAATGCAAAAGAAAGCAATTGGTATTCATCTGAATTTATGGCTCATCTACATCAGGATCAATATAGCAGAACACTTCAAATGTATTTGGTGCTTTCCTTTCTTACAGAATTGGCCAAGGAGGGGGAAAAAAAAAACCCAAACTGCACCATCTTGAAAAAATTGCTCCTCAGAAAGTTTGAATTTAATTTAATTTGAGGCATAATTTTGATAAGTAAGCAGTGTCTTTTTCTAACAAAAAGCATATCTGGTTACTGGGCTATTCAATAAATAATCAGATCAGGAAGTATCATCTTCTCTGATGTCTTAAACAATCATCTTTTTAATTAGTAAAGATCATGCAAATATGCACCTTTTCCTGCAGTATTAATAAATAAATAATATCAGTGTACCTTGAGCTAGCTTCCTTAGTCTACATAGTTATGTACCTGTAAAAATCTGTAGAAAACCATAAATCGACTGTAGAATTCAGGAGATTTGGTATGTATGAGAGCCAATTAAAAGCTACTGGATTTCTTTTCCTATGCCTCTAGCTGCACACAGATGTTTTTTGCTTGGCATTATCTAAAAAAAAAAAAAGATGGAAGGATCATTAATAGCTCTTACTGCATTGTCAACATAAATTTTCACAGAAGATGGAACATTCAAGATGTTGGTGCAGAGAAGACCATCTGGCTGGTAAAGAAAACATGAGAGAGGTAAGTAATACATAGTTGGAGGAAAAATGTGTAGTTTGAGGACTCTTTATACATACTTCAGCACAGATCTATTTAAATAGGAATGCCTCAATCTTATACTTCTCTGTTAAAAACTAAGCTTCCGTGACTTCAGTGGGATTCACAGGTAAGTGAGTACAGATTGTAGCCTTGAGTATCTAAACCATATTGGATTTAAAAGTACTTAATTTATTTTGGATTGCAGCCAAGAAAGGTGTCTTCTTGACCTACATTTCATTAAGAATTGCAAATATACGTAGTTCAAAATTATCCCATGCTTGCAGTAAAATTACCATTCTGCCAAATGTGTGCCAGTTGTCCTGCCCTCCCCCCCCCATGCCCTGTTAACATCATGCAATTTTTTCAAAGAAGGACACCAGAGGAATCACACATGTGGAATTGATATGAACGTTGTATTGGCTTCATGCACACAATGTTTAAGCCATAAAGTTTAGTTATGGCTTAAACATTGAGTGGCAATCTGATGTTCCAGGACTATCTGGAGTCCTATATTTCTTTTTTATAGCCTCTCTGTGTGCCAAAAATTGGTGGTGCTGTTCTCGCCATCTTATATTATAAACCCTAAATTAGACTTAGCATGTTTAGAACACCCCAAAATTTCTTCCTGATGTTTAAGGAACTAAACATTTAATCCTAGCCCTACAGCCTTGCCCATGTGTATGAGATAGCCTAATATGTTTAATATCAACACCCCACAAACTGTAGCCCTTGCCACTCCTCCCAACTTTAAATGCAGCCCAGCCTATCCAAAGGCTGTCCACTTCTTGTTTAACATACTGACTTAAGACTGCACAATTGATGCCAGCTCAAGGCTGTAACAGAAATTTACAATAGCTTTTCATGGCATGTTGTGGGCTGCATTCCAAAATGAGTCAAGGCCAGGACCAAGTGCCCTAATTTTGTTTGTTTTAGGAATAGAAAGGGTACCTTGAACTTCTGGAAGGCTTAAACGATCCACATTGCCTATTAAGATACCGAGTTGCCCCTTTAAAAAAAAAAAGAAAGAAAAGAAAAGCCCAGTTTTGGCTTCATTTATTCTAAGGCCCACAAAAGAGGCACATTTTTGTATCCCTGTGACATGTGAATCAAATCATTATAATGTGGAAATCCCGATTTATGACTTAGCTTTATATGAAAATTCAGACTAATGAGAAATGACAAACATTTGTCATTCCTTCTTAAGTCTGTAAATACACCATTTTTATGCATATGCATAAAAGGAATACTACTTTCTGGAATGATGGGCCTGTCATAATAAATACTAGTAGTATATTAGTTCTAAAAAAATCAACTTTATATCATCTTAATGCAGTTGAGGGCTTTTGGTTTCATATTGTGTGCACAGAAGTTTCTGTTATTATTGCCTTAAATATACTTACAAAATAACGCTATAGGATCCATGAACAATTACATTTCCTGTATTAAGCACCAAGTTTATTCCAAAGGCCCATTCTGACTGAGATTGCTTTAATGTTTGCCAGGGGAAAATGTTAAAATATTAATAATCTAGGAACCTATTCCACAACAGTGAGTCACCAGCTTGAACTTTCATTTGTCACACACAGACACAGAGGGAACTAAACTTTAATATAAATACGGAAATGGAAGCAGATACATTATGAACGAGGCAATATCAACTCTAACATTTTATATTGGTGTGAAATTAATGGTTGTGCCAGCCTTTCAGGATTTTGCTGATTTCTGAAAGCAGCACTGGGAAGGTCTCTTCTCTCCCTCTGCCATTGTAATATAAAAGCTGCAACCAGATGAGAAAAATCCCATTTAGTCTCTTTAGCTGTCTTTCTCTTTTAAGATACAATCTGTGGCCTGCTGAGACATTTATGTATATGAAATTAGTTGCTTTTAATCAAAAGGAATTCAAATTATACATTACCAATTTTATTGTCAAAATAATAGGCATTACCTAAGATGAACACATAGAAAACTCTATTTACATCTCCCACCTCACAGTACGTGGATGCTTTTCAGATTTCTGGAGTGGGATTTGGATGTAAGATAAGGAACAAAGCTGCAAAAAAAAAAAGACTACTTTTCTACCCTGGATGTTTTGATAGGGGTCTTTTTTTCCTATGGAAGAACCCGATTGTTAATGGATGGCCTTCACTGGAGTATTCTGGCTCAAAATTTGCACAAAATGTTCTGTGTCCTGTTCAGAAAGGCAAATATTTTAGTAGCAATTGGAAGATACATATTTATTTATTTATTATTTTTATCCCACCTTAATTATTTTTTATAAATAACTCAGGCAGCGAACATACCTAATACTCCTTCCTCCTCCTATTTTTGGTCTAGTGGTTAAGATCTAAGTGGTTAAGTAGTTTAAGTGGTCAGTGGTTGGGTCTAGTGGTTAAGGTGCTGGGCTAGAAACCAGGAGACTGTGAGTTCTAGTTCTGCCTTAGGCATGAAAGCCAGCTGGGTGACTTTGGGCCAGTCACTCTCTCTCAGCCCAACTCACCTCACAGGGTTGTTGTTGTGGGGAAAATAGGGGGAGGAAGGTAAATATGATCCCCGGACAGTTGTATCCTGTGATAAATAATGCATGGAATATCACACAACAGGCTCGGATTTTCCATGAGGTAACAGAGAAATAAAACAATGTAGGACCTCTTTCAAGATCTCACCATTCTGTCTTTTACTTCTGAATCTGACTTTAAAGACCAAAGGAAAGGCTTCACATCACTCTTCGTTATAGCCATTGGTTTATTTATTAGCTTACTTACTTACTTAGATGATTTATTAGTATTATTGCTATTATTATTTAGATTTGTTAAGGCCACATCTTTTTAAATAAACAATGATGCACTTAAGTGTCTAGTATTTTATTGTAAACAATTGTTTAATGAAACAAAAAGTCCAAGACAACCTAGGAGAAGGCAGAGATGCTAGAATAAATGGTATGTGAACTGTGAAGGTACAACATATGAATCAACACTGACTTACAGCAATATTATCAAAACATGACAACACAATGTCATGCAAGGCAGTGTTGCTGTTTTGATGCTGTAATGACCCTTTGCATATACTTAATAGCTTAGATAGCTGGAACATGTTCAATGAAACCATTTTATTAGAGATACACAGCTATCATTTCCCAAGATATCACAATTAGGACATTTTTTTACAATTATTCTAAGTTGCTAACAGCCTACACACTTTTAAAGCTTTTTTGCAATTGTTCCCATGGTATTAACAAACACATGTAAGGTTTTTGTTTGTTTGTTTTTGGTAGTAGTAGTGGTGATAACAGTCTAAGTACATGAATAGTATACTCCCCACCCACCCCCCAGCTTGCCATCTGTGTCTGAATTGTAATTCTTCTTGATAAGGATGATGGAGATAATGAGGATCATGACAAAATGATGATTTAATTGCCGTTTCTTCATTACTTACATTATTTTCTTACATTTGCTGGCAACAATAACTGGCAACAGCTGAACTCTTGTTACAAACAATACATGGGGGAAGGGAGAAAATGAGAGCTACCACAATAGAGAATGGTGCGTGTGTGTTTTTGCATGTGCATATCCGTGTGTGTGTGTGTGTGTGTGTGTGTATGAAAGTACCAGAAACAAATGAACTCTTAGAAAGCATTTTATTTTACACACAGTACTTAAGGTATAATACAGTGCAAAACAAGTGGGTTAATAGCACAATCCAATTCATATGCATTCAAAAGGAAGTCCTGTTCATTTCACTGGAGCATATTCACAGATTCATGGATATATAATCCCAGCCTTAGACTCACATTATAAATGTACAAAAGTTGTGTGTGTGTGTGTGTGTGTGTGTAACTGTACATATTTGCCATTTTATGTCCAACATTCATCACTAACAGTTGTAGGAAAATAATATTGGAAATATTTTAATTTTCTGTTTCCTCATATATCTAATTAAAATTATTGCAAATGAGGATAACATAATAATAATAATAATAATAATAATAATAATATTAATAATACCATTGTTCATTTGGATAAATTCATTTGAATTATATGAAAAACACACCGAAAAAAGCTCATTTTATGTTCATAGTCATATCTCTTTCTGCCACCTACAGTACAGTTGAAGATAGAATGAAAACCCATTAGAGGGTCTGTGTTGTATGTGTAAATGTGTGTGTTGGTGTGGGAAAGAGAGACAGAAGATTACACAACAGCTTCAGTAGTGCTTTTGCATGCTTCTAGGCTAGAGTGAACCAGCTGAGAAAGTACGTTACAGGCAATCAATAAGTATTTGAACAACGTTTAATATACTATGCTTTACGGAAATAAGCTCATCATCAGTCAGTTGTGTTTTCCTAAGTCTGTGTCATTCATAGTAAAAATCAAATGTGGTGCTCCATAAGAGTAGTGCTCCTATTTTGATTTTTACTAATTTTATATGTTGATCTAGTTATGATTTTTTTCCAACTGGCATGCAGTTGTTTTTTAAACTGCAATTTCAGGGAGGTTTTTCTGTAAAGTGACTGGCTGGCTGTCTTTCATCTGTATGCCTTGGTTCAACACAGCTTTTGGAATTAAACAAGAATTCAGCAGTTATAGTGTGTGTGAGACTCTGCCGAATATTCAACTAAGCAGGCACACTGAGCAATTTAGCACATCAGATAGAAGCATGAAGTCCGTCTTCATTAGATGATGATGCATAATGGGGTAGAAATCATATGGTTAATTATAAGTTTGGACATGCAGCACGCTGCTTCCAAAACTTCTATGTTGTGGTTGGAAAATCAATTCACCACAGTTTCATTGTTTTCCACATGCCCATTAACCCATGTTACTATGCTTCAACATTTATTTGAACCGATATTTCAACTCATCATTTGGGATAAATGAAGATTAACATGAAGATACAAGGTTAATGTGTTTAAAACGTAAAACCATGTTTTAAAATTGCCTACTGACTGGCCCCAAAGCTGAGCAATAAAGATGATGAGGCCTGTTTACTTAACCTTGCTTTATTTAAATTAAAATACATTCTGGAGCATTGATCGAAAGATGCAATATTGCTACTCTGTATGTGCCTTTGTTTTTTCTGTTTTCTTTTCCTTTTAACTTGAGGATGTTCAGAAATGAACCTACTGTAAGTGCTTTATGGAACCTTTCCTTCCCCCTCCCTTCTCCTGTAATAAACAGAACAGGAACATTTACAGGTTTCTTTAAATGCCACTGCAAGCTACAAGTGTCATGCAAGAGGCTCACGTGGCAAACTACTCAATTGTAATGCAAACAAGGTCATTCATAAAATAAGGACATTTTATCATTACTGCTACAAGGTCTTTTTAAACATTATTCTTTAGTAAACAAACATTACGGACAGTTCCAAGGCCATTGCATACATATATGATCGGTGGGAAAGAAAAAGACCTGGACAATATCCAACCAGCAAGTATTTCTGACATTTACCCAGAAGACAAATAATTACAATTATACTTTAAAATATATTCTAGGAATTCCATTATTTCATATCTGCTGCTCTAAAAAAGAAATCCTATGACATTACACATTATAAGCCACAAATCCATCCTTTCACTATATTGATAATTTATTATGTATTAATATTTCACTTTCATTGTGTTAAAAATCCCACCACTTTTAAATATGAGTTTATCAAAAATACTATATTTCCATTAATAAAATCCATCAGAAACAACAGCAATAAACAACCATCACAATAGTTATTATGGGCAGGTGATAGGAAGCAGTATGGGAAATGCCCTGGCTCCCCCCCACAAAAACCCTTTAATTATTGGCAGAAACACTTCATTCTGGGAATCTACCCAGTCTCAGGGAGCAGATCCTTCTGCATTTTGGAAGCTACAATAGAAATTAATCCACATCACTGCTAAGTTAGCATCACAGAGCAAGCTTTCATAGAATAAAAAAGACCAGATAAGTCAATATAGAAGCAATTGCTGTCTGAGATAACCAAGCCCCTGAATTATTCAGGAATTTGTAAACCAACAGTAACCCTTTGAACATGGGTCAGTAACTCACTATCAACTGCTCAATTGCAAAGAAAATATAAGCTTTTTTTTTTTAAGTTGGTAGAAGAAAAAGAACATGAGACTTTTAGGGTGATGTTCAGCAACAGCTTATTTGTTCCAGCCTCATATACAACACTAGGCCATTGTAGAGTGGCTTCCTTAACCAGAAGCAACATGCACACAAAGTCGTCACAACAAAACTGCCATGATGATATTGAAACAAGAGCATAAGATGTATCATTTGCATGATATTATCATGTGTATGTCATTTGCCCATCATCCTTTGCTATCCTGGGGATCCTGTCTCATGGAAGTCAGTCCCCATGGAATATGCTTTGATTTAGATACACTGCTAGCAGCTAGAGTCAAGGCTAACCTACTCTGAGTAACATTTGCTTTCTCAAAAAGATTCCTACTTTTCTTAGAGTAGGAGATGGGTTACTACTTGATTCTCTATTCCCTGAGGTCAAACTGGGGTCCTAGAATATGTGCAATCATTGGCCCACATATTTTCTGACTGTTTCCTTATAAGCACTCAAAGGAGTTCAAGAAAAAAATGGTACTAGGAATTTATTTTAACAGAAAGGAAGAGGGCAAAGAGGTTTACATTAGTATCAGGTAGAGAAATTCTCCACTAATGTTTACTACCAGTTTTCATTCAATTCAATTAAAGAGAATTTATTTTAGAAATGTTCATGCCTGTAGACTGGAGAGAGGGAGCTGTTCAATTAAATTGCTCCCTAAATATTAATCTGTTTTACAAAGACCAGTAAAGCTTTCTTTCGCCCTCCTGGTATGAATTTTGTAGATAGGCTTTGAGTTTGACCTGTTTTTTTTCAAAAGGCAAGAGAATCTGAGATAAATTCTTGTAGATCAGAATACCCATATTTAATTGCAAGGTGTTTAAGACATTTGTGTGAATTATCATGTGTTTGATTTTATAATAATCTGTCCAGTGGGAATACAGCCTTGCTGGCTTCTCATGTTTCAGCTAAATCTCCATGAAATAAAGGTATCAAGAGGCATTTCCTACTGCTAAGGGGAAATCCTGTCCCTTGAAAAACTGATGGAGAAATTCTCTTTCCTCTGGAGAGATTCAGAAAAATAATCTGAATTCCCCCCCCCTTTTTTTTTTTCTTCTTTTTCTCCACAAATTTGGTGGAAAATTTTTCCAGGTCATTTATGCCCTGCTCTAGTTCACAACCCTGCCCTTTCCTTTCTATTCCCAGTCCCCTCTATGAATCATTCACAGGTCCGTAGCTGTTTAATGTAGTAATTTCCCACCTCATGTTCATAATGGACTATGCTAAGTCTTTCATTATTAAACCATTTAGAATGAACAGCTTCTCTGACAATATACTCATGCTCAAAGCTTTGAAGAAGTATGTCAGAGAAATGCATTTCACATTTGCTGATTCCCCAAAAAGGAAGAAAAATGAAGTCTGTCCTATCAAATGCACATTAAGTTTCATGATGAGAATTTGAACATGTTCTTCATGGTCCTAATATGAGTATTAGCATTTTACCCAATAAAAATCTCTTTCCCAATAACAGATCACACCTGCACATCATTACATTTTCAATGAGACAATAACTGAATGTTATAATGCTAGAATGCTACTGTATCTTTCTGTTTAAATTATTTCCCATAATGCCATATATTAACTTATTTGCTATTATATCTTGTTTAATAGGATTTCTGTGATCTGTTAGGCTATAGTTTAGAGAAATTACCATTATTCATCCCTGAAATTTAGAACTTATTATTATTATTAAATAATACTTGTTGTTGTTGTTGTTATTATTATTATTATTTAGGAATTCCATGAACATTTCAAATGAGTTTGATACACACTGGACAAATTCACTGATCTGAAAACAGTGCATTGCACTGTTACAGGTTACCAGTGTAAATTCAAGTTTTCCAGAGCTCCTGGTTTATAATGAATTATTAGGGTAGGTGGTGATAAAGAACATTCATGCTCTTTGGGCAGAAAACATGCAAGTAGGAATGGGGATAGGTATGTGTGTGTATGTGTGCATGTGTATGTGTATATGTATCAAGGTTATACACATCAATGTTTGAGTGTGGTTCATGTAAATAACAATACAGGCAAAGTCAAATGCACTCGACATTCCTGGAAAACACCAATTCCAGAGGTTCCATGTTATTTTTTTTCAATACCATATCTGAAAGTATCTATCATTTGACAAGCAAGAAAATGCCAGGAGTAATGAACAGAAAAATAAGCAACTAGGCAGAGAATCAGAAAAAGAGAGATGAGTGGGGAAGAGGGAATAAGAAGCAAATGGAAAACAGAAAAACTGAAGAGTTGAAACTCTATCACAGAAAACACCATAACCCATAATCAGTGGTTTCCAGTTTTCCCCTTTACTATCACAGTGAGAATGAAGAATTTGATGGCAATATTGAAATCCTTTCCTCAGAAGTAACACCCCCCTCCCCAAGGTTTAGCAAATCACTCTGACAAAATTGGTTTCTGGATTGCTGCCTTAATTAATCCTGCAAAACAAGTGTTAGGCAGAAAAAGTCTCTGCCTATTGTTCACTTGCTTTGAAACAGGAAGCCTTTCAAATGGAAGCCTAATGGATTGAGACAATGAGTGCAATAACTTGTCTAGAGCATTGCTATATTTTCTAATCTAGAAATTAATAGAAAGGCTTCAGGACAGTCAATATTTAGTGTACACAAACCACCCCTCTAAAATTCAAATAGAGAAGCATCCAAAATCTGGAATCTAACACTTGAGGAGATAACAAGTACAGGAGCATTGGATTTGGGGTTGGGTTCATCCTTTTCCAAAATCACTGTGCCAGTATCCAAAATGACATGGTGGTAGCCGTTCTTCCTTCACTCACCACATGTTGCTTGCTTGAGTGAATTAGATTAGGTGCATTGACAATCTTTGATGGTTATTTTTACCCTGCAGTAAACACTGGACACTTAAATTTAGCAGGAACCCTTATATACTATTCAGTGTAAGTGGAGTCCTGAAAAAACATGAAGTAACTAAGGAGCATCTCTTTTTTAATGTACATAATATAGTTGACTTGGATAATGTGGGAGAAAGGGCCTGGCTTAAGGGCCAACTCACTAAAATGTAGACTAGGTTTGCAGGACATTTTGAATGACAAAGTAGCCAATCATATTTAGCCTACCCTTTGTCCATGAATTTAGATTATGATTCAGTGGGTCATGAGGATCCAGAAACAAGGGTATAATTCAGATAACCAAGGATAAGTGTGTTGTGAGAATGAAGCCACATTCTACCCAATGCTAATCCCCAAATGGAACAAACCATGATTCTCAGCTATAACCTATTACCCCAGACACTAATCCTATTGTCACCACTGGATGGTAAAGAGCTATTATCCACTGATAACCCTGTATATGTGCAGGGTATTCAAGAAGGCTTATTCCTAGGTAAGTGTAAATCAGGTTGCTATCTTAAAATCCTCATATAAAACCATAGAATGCTCTTTGTTTGAATTCACTTCTGTTGAATAATTGTCTTCTTGTAATTGTGAGTCAAATATTCAGTTCTTGGAACTCCTCTTAGCTAAAACATTTATAGATTATAGAAGAATTTTCTCTTTGTAATTTTATCTTTTCAGTGACATGGAAATCTTAGGTATGATTGAGAACAAAAGCTAAGAATAAAATATCACATGCTACAATGTTATTAAAATGTTTACTGAGAAGCTAAGCCTACCAAAAAATTTCCAAATAATTATAGAAAAGAATATTTTCAAGCTGAAGAACAAAGAATGACAATAAAATTGGAGAAATAATTTATTCTGTATAGTAATATGCATTATTCAGTGAAGGTTGTTTACTTTTAGTTGCTGAAAAGGGCATCCTTTAGTTGCATTAGAAGAAATAACATACCTCATTACTAATTGCTTATGCAATTAAATACATCCATTCATAAAAGAATATAGAGTCCTCACAGATTGGGACAGATTAGAGATACTATAAACAAACCAACAAATATAAAAAAGTACAGGCCACCAAAATGAAAGCCAACATTTTAATTTCTTTTGGCTAATTATCCAGAAGACCCTGAGAAACTCACTGCTGGATCAAATAAAAACTCAGTTTCATTCAGCATCCTGTTTCAGCAATAATCATTGTGATGTTTCTAGGGAGCTTTAGAAGGCAACAAAGCAAAGGTCTAAAAAGCTATCCTGGCAAATAGCTGTAGACAGACAGGAATGTTTTTGTAATTTGTATTTTGTTCTGCTTTCCTCCTTATGTGTACAGAGTGAATATTCTGTTAGACAGAAGAGACTAACATACTCAGAGTCATATAGTTTTAGTATTATATATAACTTTCTGATGGATCTTAATTGTTAAGAATTGTTTTGGGAGTCAACCCTGATTTTTTTTTTTTTTTTATAAAAAGCAGGTTTAAATACAGATAAACATAGCTCGATGTAGTCTCTTTTAGAGCCAACTCAGGTGGTGGCCAGCATCATATCCTGTCATACTGAGTTCTCTCCTGAAGTTCCCACCAATTAATTTCACATGGTGACTTCCCAGTATTATGTATTATGATGAGAGATATGTTAATTCACATGATGGATAATCCTAACGAATCTTGAACATATCATCTTTAGCTAATTTTATCTTCACTCTGAAGAGAAGATGCCTGTGATCATTTGGGTTGCTTTCAACTTATTCTTTTCCTTTATCTTCTTCAGGTGCCCTCATAGACAGACCACTTTGGTGGTAGATATCTGCCTAATATGTTCTGCAGCAAAAACTGATGAAAAGCCTATATTCTTTTAACTTTCTTCATATTGTCTCTTTAAATAATCAGTTTACACTTTTGGGATATAGTAATTAGTCTCTATTAATGATGCTTATATATTTATGCACATGACTCCAGATTTAAAAAAAATACAACAAGCTGAAACATCCATCTGTCTGTAAAAAATGTCTGCCATTAGCTCCATGTGTTAGTTGTTTCAGTCATAGAAACTACTGTATGTAATCCAAATAACTATTTATTTTATGCTCTGCCTTCTTTGTTAACTTTGTTGGTAAAGCTGGGTTCACAATCTGTTTTTTGGTTTTGAGAGTGTTGTGTGATCCCATCACTACGGTTTTCAAATCAGGCTTAACAGTTTAGTCTGACATGTGAACCAATTAATTGTTGTTTATTTAATAAAACCTAGTTAAAGAAATAATAGTTTGTTATAGTATCCAAAACCAATCAGAAATGTCAAGTACATTGCTGACCATATTTAATGTGACATAAGAACATTCAGTTCAATAGGATTTATTCCAAGTGAAGTGCATAGAGGACTGAAGCCTTAATAAATAATGTTCTAGCATATGATTAAGTTTTTTTTAAAATGTTAACAATAGCAGAGATTCTAGATCACCTCAACTACTTTATCTATAAAAAAAATCTTAAATTATGGAACCCTATGCTGTGGTCGTACTGTTAAACTTTATCTAGTCCAGATAGAAAACACAAGGCTATAAGGTATACTAAGCTGAATCTGCATCACTACATGAAAATGTTACTTTTATCAAATGATGTTCTTACTTAATATCTCAACTTCCCACTGTTCTTAATTACATTTTTTCAAGTAATAATTCTGTGTGATGAAAGCATTAGTCTTTAACAAATCCAGAAATGAGAGCCAGTTTGGTTGTGGCTAAGGCTCCAGGTTAAAACCAGGAGACTGTGAGTTCTAGTCCCACCTTTGGCATGAAAGCCAGCTGGGTGACCTTGGTCAGTCCCTCTCTCTCAGCCCAACTCACCTCACAGGGCTGTTGTTGTGGGGAAAATAGGAAGAGGAAGAAGCATTAGGTATGTTCCCCACCTTGAATTATTTATGAAAATAGTAAAGGCAGAATAAAAAATCTAAAACAAACAAACAAAGATTATTGGCTGGGGCTATGGTAAGGGTTGAGCCTCATGTGGCACACAGTAGCAGGCAGCAGTATTACAACCGAAACTCTCCCCATGACCTGAGTTTGATCCCAGCGGAAGCTGGATTCTTGGGTGGCCAGCTCAGGTCAACTCAGCCTCCCATCCTACTGAGGTCAATAAAATGCATACCCAGCTTGCTGGGGAAGGTGATGACTGGGTAAGGCAATGGCAAACCACCCCACTATAGTCTGCCAAGGAAACATTGCGAAAGCAGCATCTCCCCAAAGGGTCAGACTTGACTCGGTGCTTGCACAGGGGACCTTTCACCACCATGGTAAGGGTTAGTGGCTTAGCGATCTATGCAAATTTGATTAGTTGTGTTTTATTCAATCCAAATAAGCAAGCCACAGTTTAGCATATGCATGAAACCCTTTCTATGTAAATTTTGTAATACAGTAGCTGAGTGATATAGCTGTCTTCTAGAAACCATTATGCTATAGTGTTATACAAAGACCTTGGTACTGAAATTGTAGCTGAAACAATAAATTCAACAGTGTAATATGTCGACAAGATAATGCAAATGCCATTTTAGGCTGCATCAACCAAAGTATGTTTCTGAATCATAGAAAATATTTTCCCTATTTCTTCTATGTCATTCAGCCTTTATATCGAATATTATGTCCCATTCTGAGAACCGCATTTTAACAAGGATTCAAATAAACTGGAGGCAATAGCAATAAAGATAGGCATCAGCAATTTGGGCAGCAAGTTTAATGGTGATATAGTTTCCTGTCAATTTAAAATTGAATGGATATTCAGTTGGAGGGGGAGGGGGTCCTGTCAGTGAAAGCAGTTTGGCAGTGAACTTGATGACTTCAATGGCCTCTGCCAAATCTAGGATTGTATAAACATTCAGTTCAGGAGACTCTACCAGTGTAACTCGAGTGTAGGACTAATTTTAGATAAGAATATGATTGCTTCTGGTGAAAGACCATCACAGTCCAAAAATTAAATCCAAAATCTACATTGATGCCCTATGTAGGCTTGTTTTTGTGCTGTCTTCAAATGCAGATAAACAACATTTTAATGTGATGGTTTGGGCTGTGGAGAGGGAAGGAGATAATTCTGCAAAAACCTGGAAAGATGCTGCCCTGCAGATTCCAGCTGTATCATATTCATCATCTGCACTCTAGTCAGGAGAAAATATACAGGGGAAAAAAGGCAGATTGGCCTCACACTGGAGATGTCAGCATAGCCCTGATCCTATGAGCATCAAAGATAACTGAGTACCTAAATATTTAGAAACATTCATCCTGGATAGTTGTCAATTCAGGGGACTTATGGATCGATCAGATGCACTTTGAAATCAATAAATAACATTTCCATTGAGATCATTGCAAGGACCACCACTTTATCCACGCTGTAATAATTCTACTGAATGAGTAAGCACAATGTCACAGCAAAAACATTTCTAGGCAATCTCACTGAGAGCTAATTCTTTCCTTCTTTTTAATGTCAGAACTTTTACATTATTGAAATAAGAAGTAGATAGGAAGTTAAATTTATGACTTCAATAAGATATAAACCACATAATAAAATTCCCTGGGAATATGTTAATGAAATTGGCATGGACGTTTACATGAACAGTTTTGCCAGTGAATCTACACAGAATAGCATAGGCTTTACAGGTTGATTAGTGGAGAATGATTGATTTAGGTATGTGTGTACAGGGCCAATCTACCAGCAATGAGTGGTCTAGAACTTCCCAATATGTAACTGGGGTTAAATAAAACTATACAATCAGTTTAATGGAAGCAACTACATAATGTTCCAATGGAAATTTGTTTGTTTGTTTGTTTATTTAATTTTTATCCTGCCCTTATTATTTTTATAAATAACTCAAGTCAGTGAACATACCTAATACTCCTTCCTCCTCCTATTTTCCCCACAACAGCAACACTGTGATGTGGGTTGGGCTGACAGAGAGTGAGAAAGCCAGCCAGCTTTCATGCCTAAGGCATGAAAAATATAAATAGGAAAATATAAATAGAAAAATAGGAATCACAACTAAGAACATTAACAATAATACAAACAGCCCTGATCTCATGGCCCAGGAGGAAATGATAACTTTCCAGTCTCCCTGGCTTAGTGGAACAACCACATTTTTGCCACTTTCCTAATAAGGGAGGAAAGGGAAGGAGCGGATCACATATCAGAGGGAATGCTGTTCCAGACAACAATCAAAAAAGTATGCTTACATGCCCCTAAAGATGACAATCTATAATCAAGGGAACATGTAACAAGCCAATCTACTGGATCTTATTGAGTGGGTAGACATTACTGGAAGATGGTAGTCCCACAGTACCTAGGCCTTAAACCACGAAGGGCTTTGAAGGTGAAAATCAGCAGTATGAATTGTACCCAGTTCAAACGATCTATAGATGGCTTTTAATCAGGAAACTTTTCTATTCTTAATCTGAATTTGGATGGTAATACTCTATTTTCTACTTTTAGATAAGATGTTTTTTTTTAAAATTGAAATAAGCTAAATTCCACCTGAATTTCTCTCTGTGTGAATGTATAATCTTGTGCTATTGCATTCAAGTATTTTAATATTTTATTAACTACAATGCCTTGTATATTACAATACAGACGAAATAGTCAAAGTTAGCCAATAGGTGAAGAGAAAACATCCCAACAGAAAAAACAACATATTATATATTAACATAAATAATTATTATTTTCCAAGTATTAGATCAATAAGATGTTAATATATCAAATAATTATTTTATCATATATAACCTGCACAAATTTTGCATGGTCTTTTCATTTGTATCTTTATTAGACAAAAATAATCCCTGACTGATTAAAAAAAGTCCTTTTCAGTTATGTCTGAAATTTTGTTTTAGAGGTGGAAGCTTCTTTGCTTTTTGTTTTTAAATGAGTTCTGATAATTAGTTTATTTCAACATTATTTTAGTTGAACCCTAGTTGCAACACAACATTATTCTGTTTCTGACTTTATTTTTGGTAAGCTTTATAGCAAATTATGTCACTTTTTTATATTTCTAATTTTGTTTTTAATTTGTTATTATTTTTCTCCTAAGTTCTGTGAAATTTGATTTTGTCATAGCTGAAAACTGTCATTTGGATTTAGAAATAAATTGCCAAATAAATAAGTAACCAAAACAATATACCTTAGTGCAAAAGGGTCAATTTAGAACATTATTTTACATTATTTCCCTGATTGGAAAGTGCTGTGTAACAATTAAGGTTTTTAACTGATGGGGAGACCCAGGTTTAAATCTACTTACAGACATAGAGGTCACTGGGTAATTTTGAGCCAGGTGTTCACTCTCAGTCCAAATTACTTCACAGGTTTGTTGGGGGGGGGGGATGGATGATGGATATTATGTACATTGCCATGAACTTCTGAACAAAGCAGGAAATAAACCTAACAAATAGCTAGGTATGAATTTGAGAACAACATGCTAACTAAATGAAACAGTAAAATTCTTTAATTTTTCATGAATCCTTGAATTTTTACTTCACTGTTGTTTTAAACAAGTAGATATTACAGCATATTGTGTTTTGGCATAGTTTCAGTATGCCCTGCCATTGATTTCTATGGGATCCTCCACTAGGTTCTTCCCTCCCCTTTATAAGCAAAGTAGGATACGGCCAATTCTAGCTTTAGTATAATAAAATAATGGTTTTAGAATTGTCCAAGCCAAGCCTTGAAATACTGTGGCCTTCTCAACTTTTCTTTTATATACATTATGCAAAAAAAAAAAAAAGATATTGATAAAAAACTTTTTCATTATTATTGTTGTTGTTGTTATTGTTATTGCATATAGATGCGCCCTTATCTTTTGTTGTAGTCGTTTTTCAGAGATGCTATAGTGTAATATTCATGAACACCCTTCTTAAAGATTTCGCCCTCAGACTGAATGTAGCTATGACAACTAAGTCAAGGTCCAGTGATTCCAATTAGAGAGTTTTTTCTTCTCAAGAAGGTAAAACATACTGTGCTTCCTGACAATTCTGTATTAGGTCACAATTATTGTTAATGGGCATATCTCAAAAGAGGACAGATGTAACTACAGTCTTCTTCACTTATTTGGAAATTGTGACAAAAAACAATGGCCAGTGTTACTTGCCATTGTCATTGTGGCTTTACAACAGGCAACAAAAAGCCATAATATTTACCTTCTTTATTCTTGCTTTCATTATGCATATGGTTATCAAACAAACAAACAGACAAAGCAGAAGTCTTGGGAAATTTCAAAAGGGAACAAGAAGCACTAAAGTTAACACACCTGAGTTATTTATTTATTTGTTTGTTTATTCTGAATTCATAAGACTGTGTGCAGTGCTACCAGCCTAGATCTTGCCTTACTATAAATGCACAAATTTGCCTTGGGCAAACTACTCTTAACTTGAGTAATATTTATAGCACAAGCAAACCTAACATACAGTGGCAATTTCTAATCCACATTTGTGTTATATTTATTGAAAGTGTACATTACATAGCACATAGCATATCATTTAACACTATTGGCAACTTGCACATTTAAAATATCTATACAAGATTTCAGTACTGATGAAACTTTACCATATTTTTTTCCCCTGATAATCAATATAATCCTCTATATGGACTAGGAAACAGTTCGTCATATAGTAGTCTTTTCTTCCCTTCTTATTACAGAAATTGTAGAGACCATAGCCTTCAGCAAAGGATCGTTACCTTGTCGTGGTGCTGGAGCTTGAGCACCTCAATGATGCCATGAGCTAAACCATGAAGGGCCACCCAAGACGGGAAGGTCATGACAGAGAGGTCAGACTAAATGCGATCCCTGGGGAAGGTAATGGCAACCCACCCCAGTATTCTTGCCGTGAAAACTAAATGGATCAGTACAACCAGAGATATGTCGGTATACCATCGGAAGATGAGACCCCCAGGTCGGAGGATGGTCAAAATGCTACTGGGGAGGAACAGAGGATGAGTTCAACTAGCCCCAGACTGTGACGAACCTGACTCCATTACTGCACAGCTAGATTGCATGTCTCTCACGTAGCCTCAGAATGCTGTATATTCCCTTATAAGGGCATGACTTGTATTTCCCTATTCTCTTTGTACTCACTCCCCCGCCCAGATAGAACTGCTGAATAAAAGGAGGTGGGGGCGTGGCACCAGGAGGCAGTACCAGCAACCTCCTGAGATGTGGCGTCTCTCACCACAAAAGAATCCCGTACCTACCGTTGTTTTTTCGACCTCACCCTTGCGAGGGAATCGTTGGCTCATTCCCCCCCAGGGAATCCCATAGACCGAAGGGCGAAGGACTGGTCGCGCGACGCGACAACTGGGGGCTCGTCCGGGATCCCTTCGGTCTCACAGTGTGATCTCTGTCTAGAGGTGCACTGCCTTCACTCTCGTTACTACGCACCTGGCAAAGGCTCTGCAATCGTAAGTAATGGGCTCCCCACTCTCCAAAGTTTCGTCAGTTCATAGGGACGAACTTTATGATTTAGTGAAGAAGGCTAACTCTTGTCAAAAGGCTAACGGTACGACCATCTTTCCCATTTCAAAAAATTCGGTGACTCAACTCCTACTGTACATGGAGAGACACTGCCCTGTCTATCCTTCAGAGGGGTCGCTCAAAGCATCCACTTGGGAAAGGATAGGAAAATATTTTCATGATACCCCACGAGCACCCGTGCCTATTCTGACTGCCTGGAAGGCTGTTATGGCGGCCATCAACACTCTTTACCCTCCCCCGTCTTCCCCGGAAACTTGCCCTTCTCCTCCCGGCCCAAAAACCCCACCCCCTCTTGCCGCCCATCTCGATGCTGCCTCACCACCACCCCCTCCATACCCAGCCGTTCCTCCTCCCCCTTCAGCTCCAACCCCCGACTCCCCTCAACACCACCCCCTAGGAGGCGCCATCACTGAACTCCTCTCCTCCCCCCTCTCATTGGAAATGGAGAGTCCCTCTGCCTTTCCCATGACCATCGGCCTAGGGGCGGCGGGAGGAAATTTGTATAACAATATTGAACTTAAGGTTTTGAAACAAATCAAAGATGCTGTAACCACCTACGGCTTGCACTCTCCTTTTACTAGGGGAGTTTTAGACTCTTTAGTTACTGCTAACACTGTTATGTTATTGTATGATTGGAAAATGCTTTTTTCTATGCTTATGACCCCGGCGCAATACGTTGTGTGGCAATCTGAATACGACAAAGGGGTGGAAGTAGAAATTAGAAGAGGTCTTCCTGCAGGGGTGACCGCAAATCAATTATTAGGAAAGGGACAATTCGCAACCTTAGTCCAGCAACAGAACTCCCCCCGTCGTTGTTTTGCTATTATTCACATGTGCGCCATGAATGCTCTCAAAAGAGTGGATGATTCCGACTCTCAATCCACCCAAACGTTTTTGAAAATAATGCAAGAACCAAATGAACCATATGCTTCCTTCATAAGTCGCCTTCAGATTGCTTTAGACCGACAAATTGATAATGCCACAGCTAAACAAGAGCTGCTAATGAAACTTGCTTTCTCTAACGCTAATCATGACTGCCAGACCATTCTGCAACCCGCAGTCAATCAACCGGGTGTAAAGCTTGCAGACTTCCTGCAACTCTGCAGAATCGTTGGTACCACCTCTCATAAAGTGAGCGCTCTCGCTGCCGCCATTACCACCTCGCTACCTTCTACTAACCCCTCCCCTCAGCTCCATTCCCTGGAAGCCCTCGCAATCACTCGTCATGGAAATTGCTTCAATTGTGGGAAGCCGGGCCACTTTAAGAATCAATGCCGTGCACCCGGGGGAGGTGGGGCGCCCCCTTCCACTCAAAGGGGGCCGCCCCCCCCCTCCAAACCTAAAACTCCTTGTCCCAGGTGCCGCACAGGCTATCATTGGGCCTCGCAATGTCGCAACAACTCCTCCCCTCACCAGCCTTCGGAAAACTAGATCGGGGGTTGTCAGCTAACCCCGCCCCAAAGGCTGAATTACCCATCACCAGCTTCCCTGTGGAGTTGGCAGAGGATCTTTTGTATGACGATCCGGGGGCTGTCCTTTCCCTTCCTCTTGTTGTCACGCTGCATAAACCCCTCCCTCCTTTTACCCCTGCTTTGCTTATTCCCAACTCCTCGCTCACGCTTGAGGGAATGGTTGCTGCTCCCTATTTGTATGACTCGTCAGATTTGACACAAATTGCTTTGGCAGGAGTGGGAGATAGGTGCTTTTCCTTAGATAAAGGAACAATTGTCGCCACGCTCATACTTCTCCCTTCTCCTGATATGCCATCATTGTTTGCCTTGCAGCAACCAGTCCAAACCTCTAAACCCACCCTCCTTGTCACACTAAATGGTCGCTCTTTCGAAGGCTTGATTGACACCGGCGCCGACGTCTCTGTCATTCGTTCCGCTGAATGGCCCTCCTCCTGGCCTATCGCCGAAGCCTCCTCGGTGCAAGGAGTAGGCGGAGCACAGGCCGCTAAGGTCAGCTCTCATTGGCTTTCTGCTGTGACTGCTCATTCTCATATTACAGCTTATCTAAAGCCTTATATCTTGCCTTTGCACTGTAACCTATGGGGCCGTGACTTGCTTTCACAGTTCCACGCTTTTATTCAACTTCCCTAATGGCTTTACAGGACCCTTTAGGGTCTCTCTCTCTCTCTCTCAAAACCTCTGTGCCGGTATGGGTTGATCAATGGCCACTCACCAAAGAGAAACTGGACGCCTTACATATCTTGGTCCAACAGCAGTTAATTGAAGGCCATATCGAAACCTCCACCAGCCCATACAATACTCCGGTATTTGTCATCAAAAAGAAGTCTGGCAAATGGCGCCTCCTACAGGATCTTAGGGCTATCAACACCATCCTTCAGCCCATGGGACCTTTGCAGTGTGGACTTCCCAACCCCAACTTGATTCCGGAAGGACACGACCTTATTGTAATAGACCTCAAGGATTGTTTTTTTTCCATACCTTTGGCACAAAAGGACAGAATTATTTTCGCATTTACGGTACCGGAACTTAACAATTCAAAGCCTACTGCTCGGTACCAGTGGAAGGTCCTCCCACAAGGCATGTTGAACTCACCCACAATGTGCCAATTTTTTGTCGATAAAGCATTGCAACCCTATAGATCCCAATTTCCGCATTTTCTTGTGTATCATTATATGGATGACATTTTAGTCGCTGCTGAGGGCCCGAAAGGGACAGTTCAAAAAACTTTTCCTATTCTTTTAGCCACCCTAGCAACGGCAGGGTTGCACGTTGCACCAGAAAAGGTCCAGTCTCGTTATCCAATGCAATATCTAGGCCACAAAGTTTTAGCCTCCACGGCTGCCCCACTTCTACCTATGCTCACGCTTCCCCAGCCGACCACCTTGGTCCAATTACAACAATGTCTGGGGGTCATTAACTGGGCCCGCGCATACCACGCTTTAACTACACCCATGTTATCACCTTTATTCCAAGCGTTAGTGGGTTTGACAAACCCAGCTGACAAGGTGTACCTTACAGAACAACAATTACATGCCCTACAACAGGTCAATGCCGTCCTTACGACCCAATGGGTGGACCGTGCGCTCACTGACAAACCACCCTCTCTTGCCATTCTTTCAACACATCAATTATTAACTGCCATCATTGTCCAAACGTCTGATAACAAACATCTACATATTTTAGAATGGCTACACTTGCCACACACACCTAAGACATCCATCATCACCAGAGCAGCACAAATGGCCTCTCTTGTTGAGAAAGGCCGGAAGAGGATTAGAGCCCTAATGGGACTGGATGTTTCCACCCTGTACATTCCCCTTAAGGTTACTCAATGGGAACCCCTCCTACAAAACTCCACTGCACTGCAGGATGCCTTGGAGGACTGGTGTGGCCAGGTGTCATGCCATCTTCCCCCTGATCCTCGATTGCAACTGTTGCGAACAGTACCCTTCACACTAACCTCGCCGTTCGTTCAGCAGCCACTCAAGGAAGCCCTCACTGTTTTTACAGACGGCTCCAAAACCATAGGGGCTTGTACATGGCAAAATAATTGCAAATGGCATAAACGCCTAACAGGCCCACAAGCATCTGCCCAACAGGCTGAGTTAGCCGCTTTTCTGTTAGCCTTGTCCCTTTTCCCAGAACAGCCTTTGAATGTTATATTAGATAGTATGTATGTCACTCAAATGGCTGTGGCCATGTTTGATGCATATATTTCCCCTGTTACCCCCCCCTCTCTCATGACGCTTTTTTTGCAGCTTCAAACTCTCCTGAAGGACAGAACATCCCCTTTGTTTGTAGCGCATATTAGAAGCCACCAACAGCTACCCGGTTTCCTGTCCGAAGGCAACCACATGGCAGATGAGGCTTGCAAAATTATGGCCTCTTCCCCTCTTCCTCCACAGCTTTTAGCAGGGGACAGCCATGCTTATTTCCACCAAAATAAAAAGGCCTTGGTGCGCCAATTTGGCATTACATATCAAGAAGCTACCGCCATTCTTCAACAATGTCCAACCTGCAGTTTGCAGGCAAAGTGCATCCCTGAGGGAGTTAATCCCAGGGGTATCCAAGCTTGTGACACATGGCAGATGGATGTCACTCATTATCCCTCTTTTGCACCTTGGAAGTATATCCATGTATCTGTGGATACTTATTCGGGATTCATCCTGGCAACTTTGCAAAGAGGAGAAGCCACGAAAAACGTAATCAATCATTGTATTCGCACTTTCGTCACATCGGGATGTCCCAAAACTTTGAAAACTGACAATGGCCCTGCTTACGTCAGCACTCCCTTTGCTGAGTTTTGCCGTAAGTGGTCCATTACCCACAGATTCGGTATACCATTCAACAGCCAAGGTCAGGCTATTGTGGAAAGGGCTAACCAGACCCTAAAGAATGCCCTTGATCGGCAAACGGGGAAAAAGGCCTTAGGCCCCCCAAGCCTCCCGATGTTACAAAATATCCTTAATCTCACCTTGTTTACCTTAAATTTCCTTAATCTTACCGGTACCCCCCCTGCTACGGCTGCATCTCGACACTTCTCTAAGCCAGTAGTTCCCTCTTCCCGTCCCCTTGTTTATTTTAGGCAACTGCCCAGCCCTGAGTGGAAAGGCCCTGCGCAACTCGTCACCTGGGGAAAAGGCTACGCTGCTGTGCAACTTCCTGATCGAGTGCTCTGGGTTCCTGCTCGCTGTATCCGGCCGTATCATGGGCAGCCTCCTGACAAGCACCTCCTTGACCCTCCTTCTCTGTTATCTCTCTTCCATCTTTGCTCCCCTCACAACGAACCCTAAAACAACCTCTCTCATTCGAACCCATCGTTTACGCTACCCTGCCACCATCGGCCGCAGCTCAGCATCCAACGCCATGGAATGTCTTCAACGCTCTCCCATCAAAAGAAAAGGCACCTTCTGGCGCTGGTTTCGCAACAACACTCTTCTCCAAGATGGCGATTCCTACTCCATCACTTATCACTTTCGCCAAACTACCCTTGCTATCACCAACGTACAGTTGACCGATTTAGGACAATATCACTGTGAAATAACAAAATTAATTAAGGGGTTCGCCACCTCATCTCGCCTTACGCTCACCTTGTTTCAACTCTCCCTTCCTGAGCCCGCCCGTTGGCAGGGACGACGCCTGCTGGCATCTGACGCCCAGGGATCGCATCGCCCTTACAGTATCACCTGGACAATCTGCGATGCCTTGGGTCAGATCCTGAATACCTCCTTTTGTTATAGCCCAATTGTATCTTGTTTCCCTAACCTGTATTTTGACTTTTCAGAAATGCTTTTAGGAGTGACAGCCTACAGGAGGCTGGACGGCACCCCGCCCAGCCACTCCATCGTTAAAAGGTATCCCCTGTATGTGTGCCCAGGACATGACACCCGCCCTGACCACGTGCACGACTGCGGAGGCTTAGCAGATTACTTTTGCAAGTCTTGGTCCTGCGTTTCCACCGGCCACATCTACTGGACCCCTCCGTATAAGACTGATTACATCACTCTCACTCGGTTGAGAGAGGACATTGAGTGCACCGCGACCAATCAGGGTTGGAATAAATGTAATCCGGTTATTGTACAATTCACTGCTGCAGGAAAAGCTCAGGGGAATGCCTGGGACTCAGGTGTAAAATGGGGAGGTCGTATATATGCCGGATGGCCCGGGTTTCATTATGGCAACATATTCTACATTCAACGACAGGTCACTCTCCCTCAGTCCCCACCTGTTGGGCCCAATGCCGACGACATTCACTCCACCTTTCTTAAACCCCTCACCAAACAAAAAAACCCCCTTGTCTCTCTTCTTAACTCCTCCTTTTCCCTTGTTCACACCGCTTCTAACACATCTCGATGTTGGCTTTGTTTGTCTTCCTCTCCACCATTCTATGAAGCAGTCGGTTCTCCTGACCCTATCCGAAACTCTACCTCAGCCTCCTCCTGCCGCTGGCAAAACACCACGTTGACTATCACCTCTATAATAGGGCAGGGCTGCTGCCTTGGCCGTGTTCCTGCTAACTATACTCAATATTGCCTTAATTCTTCTCATGATCACTGTGCCCTCTATCTTCCACATAATCGCTTGAACATCAACGGTTACACCGGCCATGGTGGCTACGGTGTACTCTACACTACCTCTGGTAATATCTCTGCCCGCTTGACAGGGCAATACTTTATCCCTGGGAACAACTCTGTTTGGGCATGTTCTTCTGGCCTCACCGCATGTGTATACGGTGATACTTTGTTACGAACTAACGCCTTTTGTATTCAGGTGCTCCTACTCCCCAAAATCTCTATCTATTCCCCTGACGAACTTATCTCCATTTTAGAACCCCCTCATTACCCCCTCAAGGCTAAGCGCGAAGTAGTGACTGCTGTAACTTTATCAGTCCTACTGGGCTTAGGTGCGGCCGGAGCCGCCACCGGTGTGTCAGCCCTTGTTGTCAATGATCAGAACCTGCGTCACCTTAGTGCTATCATTGACACTGACCTTCGTGCCATCGAACAATCTATTGTGGCGCTACAAGATTCCCTTACCTCTCTATCCGAAGTGGTTTTGCAAAATCGTAGGGGTCTCGACCTTCTGTTCCTCAAACAAGGGGGACTGTGTGTTGCTCTAAAGGAAGACTGCTGTTTTTATGCCGACAACTCAGGAGTAGTATTGGACTCTATGAAAGAGCTCAATTCCCGTTTAAAAACAAGGGAATTGGAGCGCCAACAATCCATGTCATGGTATCAAAATATGTTTAGCATTTCTCCATGGCTAACCACACTGTTGTCCACTCTGTTGGGGCCCCTCCTGTTATTGATTCTCGTATGCACCATAGGCCCCTGTGTGCTGGGTCGCGTTCTCTGCTTCTTAAAGCAGAGACTTCATACATTGGACTCAGAGGTATCCGAGACAAAGCTTGCTGTTCAACACCTGGTCACTGCTGTAGGTATGGAGAAAACACCACTCTTGGGATGGTCCTCTGATAGTGAATCGGAAATGGACAAGGACCCCCAGTCACACTACCCCCCGAGAGAGGACGCTGGGATGGGTCTCCTTGGACTGAAGAGTCCCTGGCTCCCCGACTCAGACCCTCTGGGGGGAGGACAAAATTAAATAAAAAAGGTGGAAATGTGACGAACCTGACTCCATTACTGCACAGCTAGATTGCATGTCTCTCACGTAGCCTCAGAATGCTGTATATTCCCTTATAAGGGCATGACTTGTATTTCCCTATTCTCTTTGTACTCACTCCCCCGCCCAGATAGAACTGCTGAATAAAAGGAGGTGGGGGCGTGGCACCAGGAGGCAGTACCAGCAACCTCCTGAGATGTGGCGTCTCTCACCACAAAAGAATCCCGTACCTACCGTTGTTTTTTCGACCTCACCCTTGCGAGGGAATCGTTGGCTCATTCCCCCCCAGGGAATCCCATAGACCGAAGGGCGAAGGACTGGTCGCGCGACGCGACACCAGACGTGATGACACAGCTAGCTCAAAGCTGAAAGGACGGCTAGCGGCCGATGGTGCTGGTGGTGAACGGCGAATCCGATGTTCTAAGGATCAACACACCATTGGAACCTGGAATGTAAGATCTATGAGCCAGGGCAAATTGGATGTGGTTATTGGTGAGATGTCAAGATTAAAGATAGACATTTTGGGCGTCAGTGAACTGAAATGGACTGGAATGGGCCACTTCACATCAAATGACCACCAGATCTACTACTGTGGACAAGAGGACCACAGAAGAAATGGAGTAGCCTTCATAATTAATCGTAAAGTGGCTAAAGCAGTGTTGGATACAATCCAGAAAACCATAGATTGATCTCAGTTCAGATTCAGGGCAAGCCATCTAACATCACAGTGATACAAATATACGCCCCAACCACAGATGCTGAAGAAGCTGAAGTAGAGCAGTTCTATGAGGATCTGCAGCACCTACTGAACAGCATGCCTAAAAGAGATGTTATTTTCATCACAAAAGACTGGAATGCTAAGGTGGGCAGTCAAATGACACCTGGAATTACAGGTAAGCATGGCCTGGGAGAAGAAAACGAAGCAGAGCATAGGCTGATAGAATTTTGCCAAGACAACTCACTCTGCGTAACAAACACTCTCTTCCAACAACCAAAGAGATGGCTTTATACATGGACTTCACCAGATGGACAACACCGAAATCAGATTGACTACATCCTTTGCAGCCAAAGGTGGCAGACATCTATACGGTCGGTAAAAACAAGACCCAGAGCTGACTGTAGTTCAGATCATGAACTTCTTCTTGCACAATTTAGGATCAGACTCAAGAGATTAGGGAAGACCCACAGATCAGCTAGATATGAGCTCATTAATATTCCTAAGGAATATACAGTGGAGGTGAAGAGGAGATTTAAGGGACTGGACTTAGTAGATAGGGTCCTGGAAGAACTCTGGACAGAAGTTCGCAACATTGTCCAGGAGGCAGCAACAAAATACATCCCAAAGAAAGAGAAAACCAAGAAGGCAAAATGGCTGTCTGCTGAGACACTAGAAGTAGCCCAAGAAAGAAGGAAAGCAAAAGGCAACAGTGATAGGGGGAGATATGCCCAATTACATGCAAAATTCTAGAGGTTAGCCAGAAGAGATAAGGAATTACTTTTAAACAAGCAATGCATGGAAGTGGAAGAAGAGAATAGAATAGGAAGGACAAGAGACCTCTTCCAGAAAATTAGAGCCATCGGAGGTAAATTCCAGGCCAAAATCGGTATGATCAAAAACAAAGACGGCAAGGACCTAACAGAAGAAGAAGAGATCAAGAAGAGGTGGCAAGAATATACAGAAGACCTGTATAGGAAGGGTAACAATATCGGGGGTAGCTTTGATGGTGTGGTCAGTGAGCTATAGCCAGACATCCTGAAGAGTGAGGTTGAGTGGGCCTTAAGAAGCATTGCTAATATCAAGGCAGCAGGAGATGACAGTATCCCAGCTGAACTGTTCAAAATCTTGCAAGATGATGCTGTCAAGGTAATGCATGCTATATGCCAGCAAATTAGGAAAACACAGGAATGGCCATCAGACTGGAAAAAATCAACTTACATCCCCATACCAAAAAAGGGAAACACGAAATAATGTTCAAACTATCGAACAGTGGCACTCATTTCACATGCCAGTAAGGTAATGCTCAAGGTCCTGCAAGGTAGACTTCAGCAATTCATGGAGCGAGAATTGCCAGAGGTACAAGCTGGGTTTAGAAAAGGCAGAGGAACTAGGGACCAAATTGCCAATATCCGCTGGAGAATGGAAAAAGCCAGGGAGTTTCAGAAAAACATCTATTTCTGTTTTATTGACTATTCTAAAGCCTTTGACTGTGTGGACCATAACAAATTGTGGCAAGTTCTTAGTGGTATGGGGATACCAAGTCATCTTGACCGCCTCCTGAAGAATCTGTATAACAACCAAGTAGCAACAGTAGGAACAGACCACGGAACAACGGACTGGTTTAAGATTGGGAAAGGAGTACGGCAGGGCTGTATAATCTCACCCTACCTATTCAACTTGTACGCACAACACATCATGTTACATGCTGGGCTTGAGGAATCCAAGGCTGGAGCTCAAATCACTGGAAGAAACATTGACAATCTCAGATATGCAGATGATACCACTTTGATGGCTGAAAACAAAGAGGAACTGAGGAGCCTTATGATGAAGGTGAAAGAAGAAAGTGCAAAAGCTGGCTTGCAGCTAAACCTGAAAAAAACCAAGATTATGGCAACCAGCTTGACTGATAAATGGCAAATAGAGTGAGAAAATGCAGAAGCAGTGAAAGACTTTGTATTTCTATGTGCGAAGATTACTGCGGATGCTGACTGCATTCAGGAAATCAGAAGACGCTTAATCCTTGGGAGAAGAGCAATGACAAATCTCAATCAAATAGCTAAGAGCAGAGACATCACACTGACAACAAAGGTCCACATAGTTAAAGCAATGGTGTTCCCTGTAGTAACATATGGCTGCGAGAGCTGGACCATAAGGAAGGCTGAGAGAAGGAAGATCGATGCTTTTGAACTGTGGTGTTGGAGGAAAATTCTGAGAGTGCCTTGGACTGCAAGAAGATCCAACCAGTCCATCCTCCAGGAAATAAAGCCAGACTGCTCACTTGAGGGAATGATATTCAAGGCAAAACTGAAATACTTTGGCCACATAATGAGAAGACAGGACACCCTGGAGAAGATGCTGATGCTAGGGAGAGTGGAAGGCAAAAGGAAGAGGGGCCGACCAAGGGCAAGATGGAGAGATGATATTCTAGAGGTGATGGATTCGTCCCTGGGGGAGCTGACGACCGACAGGAAGCTCTGGTGTGGGCTGGTCCATGAAGTCACGAAGAGTCGGAAGTGACTAAACAATTAAACAACAACAGAGACCATAGCAAGCAAACGTTACATAAAATGCAAATTATTTTATAATCTGATAGCAAGAAAAACTAAATAAAAATGTCAGGTTTTTAAATGCCTTTTCTGCTAAGAAATCAAATTCCTTCTGGTCTAAAAACTGCATTTTCCAAATGGGTAAGCTACTTTGAAAGGCAATTAGCTGCTTTTTAATGCCACAATTAAAATTTTAGTACTCTTTGCATTTTAGAATGCACAGGAGACTTATACAGGAGATGTGTGATACATTACACTTTTTGTTGTTGTTGTTCGTTCAGGTCAGTTTTTGGCTCATGGTGACTGCCTGGACTAGTCCCTGACAAGGTTTTTCAGAAGTGGTTTGCCATTGCCTCCTTCCTAGGGCTGAGAATGAGTGACTGGCCCAAGGTCACTCAGCTGGCTTCGTGCCTAAGGTAGGACTACAACTCACAGTCTCCCGGTTTCTAGCCTGGTGCCTTAAGCACTACACCAAACTGCCTCACATTATACTACGTGGACTAAACCTTCCTCCCTCCCTCCCTCCCTCCCTTCCTTCCCAATGCAAAAGAGATCTTCTGCATTGATTTCAGTCTCATGATTAGGCCCAAAGCATGATGCATCTCTCTACTTTATGCTTATGCATATTAAAGCACATGCATTGTCATGTCTATTCCTTGTCAAAGAATACAGATAACCTCCATGTCTTGCTGAGGGCTCTACTGCTCTTAGAAGGAGAGGCATGGGGCTTAGGAAGTTTATGATCAAGTTTGGTATACAGTGAATTTGAGGGCCCTGATCATATATCAGGTAGAAATGTCAAAGCCCCACCAAAGCCTAGCGAGCATAGGAATTGGTGATTCAGGCCAAACACAATACATGTCTTTCCAAGAGTACATGCTTCTTTGGGAGAATAAAAGAGGATTTCTTTTAAAAGGATTAATGGCTGATGTTGGAGGATGGTTTTAGTTTTGTAAGGCCCTTTTTCTGTACAACTAGTTTTGGAAACAGTAGTTTGATACAAATCCCTCATTCATCTGGTTTTACCATTATTTTTGAAAGTCCTGGCATGGGTATCCATGAGGTGGTGGTAGCGGTCAAAATCTGCAAGACGGAGTGTCATGATCACCGTTGCGATGTTCGCTCCATCGTAACGGTTCGCATGCCAGAGTGTTGACGCGCGTTCCTGGCTGGGAGGGTGCTGCTGATAAACCTTGTATGAGGAGATGTGTGGGGCTGTGCCAGGAAGGAATGTGTTTGGGTTATCTCTTAAAAGTCAAGGTCTTTTTGCCCGTTGATCAGCAGAGCTCGTTAGGAGCACCTGGGAATGTTGGATTGTACTGTATGCAGGGGGGTGGGTGGGACGTTGTTGGAAACGGAGCTATTTAGTTTGAGTTTAGGCGCGCTTTTCTCATTCTCAGCTTTCTGTTTGCACTCTATTCTAAATAAAACCAGACCTTAAACTTTGATTTTGAGTCTGAGCATTTTATTTGTGTTAAGGCAATCATTACATGGAGGCATGGTGTCATGATCAAAGCACATCCTTGTGTACATGTGTGCAAACTTAATGGAGGGCTGTAAATCATGTAATCATCGTGTCATCTTGAAATTTTAACAATACCAGAAGATGCCACTGACTCCTGAATTCCTATTGTTTACATACTTCTTGAATCTTGTGCATTAATTATGAACTGATAAGGCTGCCAATTATTTATTTTTAAAATATGTATGCAAGGGACAGAGCCTTTTCTGTGATGACATCCCATTTATTAAACACAGAGAGACTCAACTGGTGCCCATGTTGGCATCATTCTGGCACCAAGTGAAAACCTTTTAAATTCTATTTAATTATATTCTAAGCATATTTTAATTCATATTGTTTTAGGTTTTGATGACCAATTTGCTGCTGCCTAATTTTTATGATATCTTTATTTTTTTATTTGATTTGAAACATTGGATATATTTTAACCTGAATTGTAGTGTGTGTGTGTGTGTGTGTGTGTGTTAGTGTGTTGTGAACTCTGGATATCGGGTACTTTAATAAATAAATAAATAAATAAATATTTCTGATTCTTGAGCAATTTTGGAGATTCGTATTAATTCCAACTGTTTCCATTCACATAAAACTGAAAAGTCCAATTTTGGGTCCTGAAGTCGCAATCCTCATTGGTTGTCTCAAATTCTGAATATTCAGTGGTATATTCTTTCTGAACACAAGGTCCATTTACTATTTTAATTACAGAAATTACTGAAATCATCATAGACAGTAGCAGTTAGCTTTCTGTTAATTTTGTGTTAAATACATGGAGACTCATTCAGCTTCAGTCCATTTCAGTTTGATTCGTACTCCTAGTATTGTCAGATAATTTTGTTAGGTCCTCATTTTTAAGCAAATGGCCCTCTTCACAATTCCCAGATTTGCGTGAAGAACAGAAGACAGTTATTCTGCAGATTCTGCATTCTCTAGATTCAATTCTTGGCATAAACATGCATATGTATGCATATATTAGAGAAAAGTTGTGTAAGAAAATAAATATGTTTTGGTGGCATTTTTTAAATAGCAGAATGACATGGCAGACACACTACTTTTTGAGGAGAGGTCAAGAAGTTTTGACTCATAATTTTATAAATTGTCATTTTTCTTTAGAAGAATTGGAAATTTGTTCATTTCATATTCAACCATTTTTCATCTCAACTGACAGTTCCACTCTGTCCTACTTATTCAAATGTCTGGTAAAAGATGTTTATATGAATATTTGTACAATTTTTGTTCAGGTTTCCACTATGTGGAATCTGGTACTTAATTATAAAATAGCTGCATCAGGAATTAAATTTATGCTACTGTTGTAATATAGGCAGTTTTAAGCCTGTTTTTTGGTTGCATTCTTTTTTAGTTGTGAATGTGCCATAACCTGATAAAAAGTAGACTGAGTGCATACATATATTATGGATGTTTGTATACATTTAACACATTCAAAATCAGTGTATTTGTCCATAAAGTCTTATTGTCTTAATTTCTACCTATCTCTGCTCTGTAAATACCTTGTTTCTAAATTAAAAAAAAAGCTCCATAATACTTTTTTTCTCTCTTTCTTAGACCGAAGTTTTCACCCTTTACTTTTTGTTGCTTTCTTTTGCCTTTCCAATTAAACAATACAAGAGAGATTACAACGTAAAAAATAATAAAATAAATATGATTAATACAATTAGCAGATAAAACCATTCAAAAGTAATATTTTAGAGAGATTTAAGTTAACATTTTGCTTAATGAAAATATTTGTACCAATGGTCATCAAAGGAAAAGCTTCTATAGAAAGAGAGTTCTAAACCTCAAACGTTTCTCTCTTGAATTCTACAATTTACTGCCTTTCTTCATAATCACAATTATGAAATGTGCTTTCCCCAATACTTCTATATTTATATACCTTGATATCTTCACTCTGCTTCTCAGTACCTGGTCATTTCATCATAGAGAAAGAAATCCATGAGCATAAAATGACAAGAGGAAAATTATCTTTAGCCTCATCTCATTTCATTTTGAAGATACTAGACTCCCCAAGAAGCCCCCCCCCCAAAAAAAAGCCAGTAGAAGGCATCAAAGCTTTTGAGTAATCAATAAATAAAAAAATCTACAGTTGCTGAACATTTACTAAGGTGAAAGTAATAGATTACAGAGGTAGATATTTCTGCTAGATAAGATTAAATTATATTCCTTTTTATTTCATTGCTAATTAATGTGTTTTTCAATTGTTTCTCAAAAGTCTTAGGCACCTAACTGTCTCTTGCATTCTGCATCATCAGTATTCACATTATGGTAAACCCACTGACATCTGCAAGGAGTGACTCCTGAGTGAAGGAAGAGTAAATGAGCACATCCAATTCCTTTACACCATAGCTTTCCATGCAGATGTCAAAGCAATTTTCAAAGGTGGTTAAGCTTTATTAGCTCTGTTTTACAGTTGGTCTAACTAAGTAAAGGAATTTCAAACAATTTTCCACATGAGCTGAGGTGGATTAAACATGGATTTCTCACATCCAAGATCAAGTTTATTTTTGTGGCTTTGATTCAGAACTGCTATCAAACCTCCTCCACCTCCAATTATATTTTTATATTATATTATATCTTTGTTTACTCCAGCTAGAACAGAGTAATTCAGGTTCACCAGTCTTTACAGATAGAAGTAAGGTTTCTCACTATATTGGATTCATCCAATTCATCCTTCCTTCTCTCTTCGTAGAAATCTGCCAAAGTTTTATAATTTGACTTTGTGTATTCAGAGGATTCATAGACTGGGATAATATGGAAAGTAAATAGTGATTTGGGAGTTTATCCATCATCATATGATCTTTCTTGTTGCCAAGATTCAAAGTTAGCATACTGATAAATATAACACAGATTATCCTGTGGATATGTCTTAAAAGAAGCTACTGTTATTCAGTGGCTCAAGTTGTATACAGAAGAAAATGCAAATAGAGCACAGTCAATGGATCATCAAAGTGCTGGAGCAGAGGGTATGTATTGATCTCAAACAGGCGAATAGCCAGATTCCAAAGTAGCAGCAACCCTCTGTTTAATAGCCAGTATTCTTAGTTTCCATACATTAATATTCCCTAAAAAAAATTGACTACAGGGTACATGGATATCTTACAGTAAATTCTGCTGGATGGAAAGGTTCCTTTGGAAGGTATTTGATAGATCAGAAGCATCCCACTTTTACAGGAAGACTTGGCCAATTAAACCTTTCTCTTCCATTGCTTGTTTGTTTATTAATTATCTAGATTTGTAAGGCTACTGAATTTCATAATCACTCTGAGCACTGTACAAATTTAAAAGAAGCACAATACTGAGAAAACAACCAACCAGAGAAGCAAGCAAGAAATGACACAACAGGGGGAACAATCATATACCATAACTGAGAGAGATAATTCATTCCAGGTAGACACACCCCAGCCTATCCCAGAGCTTGGGGATGATTAAAATATATATATATATATATATATTAAAGGATTGTAAGGTGAGGAAGTTTGAACACCTGGTGGTATGCCATTCTAGGGGACAGGCATTGTGACAGAGAAGACATATTTCATGGGACTCATCAGATGATATTGCTTCACAGATGGGACATGGAGCATATCTACTCTGTCAGATTTTTTGGGATAAGCAGAAACACTGGGAGAGAGAGGTGGTTCTTTAGACAGGTCCTAAGCTATGAAGGCCTTTATAGTTGACAACCAGCAATTCAATATGAATTGCACTTAGAAGCTAAGCCTGTGCAGCTTGCATAGCAAAGGTATTACATGGATGCATCGAAGTGTGCCCATAATGCTGCTGCATTCTGGTCTAGCTTTAACTTATGAGTGACCTATAGAAGCAGCTCAAGTTGAATGCATTGCAATAGTCTTTGCATGAGGTGACTAAGGGATGAGTGATTATGAGAAGATACTCCCAGCTGGGGAAATGAACACAATTGACATACCAGATAAATATGGGAAAAGGCTTCCTGGCCTCAGCTTGCATCTGCTCTTTGAGAAGAAACTGTGAGTCCAGGAATATCTCCAAATACAATTGTGCAATCCCATTCAGAACTAAAGATGGAGAACTCTGGCACTGGAAGAACCATGAACTTGGTCTTGTCAGAATTGACCTCAAGCCTGTTCCCCCCAGTACAAATCCGAACACTTGAGAATATCACTTGGTTGACCTGGGGTTAAATTATACAGCTCAGTATAATCCACATACTGATGACTTCACCCAGCCTTGTCTTAAAAAGAGAGGCTGGAGACTAGAAGAAAATTGTGCAGAACTGTGGGAGAAGGGGGAACACCACCAACTCCTTCAAGGCAGGCAAACCATCCCTTGACCCAAGGATGACTTCACCACCAGATGGATCCAACCACGTGCCACCCAGGAGAGACATGGATCTAATAAACTGGGTTAACAATCCCAAGGATCCTGTCCATTTCCTCAAAAGTCATAAGATCCAACATAATTGGACTTGCCCACTCAGAGTTTAACTCCAAGTGACTCCAACAATTTTATCCACCATATACGTAAAGTGTGCCTCAGAGTGCCCTTATAAATATTTCTGGGGCTCTTCCCTTCTCAGCAAGGAACAGGTCACTGTTCGGCTGTAGTCTGTAGTGTGCTGGAGCTGGCTCATACAGACTTGCAAGTGCCGATTGTTAAATTTTCTGGAATTTTACAAGCTGGTTGAGAGCAGAGCTGAGCCACAATGTTTAACATGTCAATCAGCAGTTTGGTGACTAGTGGTGTGGCATGACAGTGGCAATGGAGCTGGCAGAGCCAGTTGTTATACATTTACCGGCACACCACTGGCTATAGTTGTTTGGGGAATCCCAATACAAGGCATTCATGCTAAGTTATTTCAGATCAGAGAGAGGGAGAAAGCAAGGAAGAGGGAGTGTAGCTTAGAGTAATCATACTCACTGTAATCTTCCCTGAAACTGCAGCAAACAAAATTGCTTGCAAAGCCTTATTTATAATGGCTTCAAGCACAGATTGCACGATCATTATTCTACAATAAGAGCATGTGTCACTCTTCCTGATATTAAGCAGGCTTCCTTTCTAAAGACTGTTTTATAACAGAAATCTGGTAAATGGCGCATGACAGCATGAACCAAAACATGCCGTATTTTAGCACTAAGTTAACAAAAACAAGAGGAAATGCTATTTGCTAAAGAAAAAAAAAACTTACCAAAAAAAATCAATAAGTTGTCCTGGGAATCACCTGCAAATATGAAAAATCCATCCTCAAACCCAGTCTAAGTGTATGTTAATAAACAGACTGAAATGCATGTAGTGACCTCACTTTGTTGTGTTAAAACTGTCAAGTTCAAATGAAAACCCATTGTAAAATGTTTGAAAGCTTTATGAGGGGAAATGTAATTTCAAAACATGCTGGAGCTATGATTTTTTTTTTTTTTTTTACTTTTAACAGAACTCCAATGCACTGTATTGGCTGTTATTGTAATATGTTTAAGTATCTCTGAGTTTCCCAGTCCTACAAAAAAATAAGATTAGATTTTCTCTTCAACTCATACGTTTTTTCACTGCTCCTTGTAATCAACAACATAGTAGCATATGTAGCTTTACCTATCGAAGCAAATATTTGTAGCTCAGGATTGAACTGTGGAGTCCTTGGTGCTCTCTGAGCCTTGTTGTTTTCTTGCAGACGTTTCATTGCCAGGCTACGCAACATCTTCAGTGTGAACTATAGTTTTGTTATCCTTACATTTTAGCCTCCCAACAAACCTTATGAGGCAGATAATACATTGCAATCAGGGTCAAAGTCACTCAGTCAATGAGTTTCAAGGTTTCTCCAGCTGTCTAATATTATGACTGTTCTCTTCTTATGTTACACAGTTTTTAGAGGTTAAGGAGTCTGAAGTATGAAAGGCTGAGCATTCTTTGCTTACAGGTTGAAATTCATTCATTGCTAGGACAATAAATGTTCTTCAAAGCTAATCAAACTAATTATCATTATTATATTTATATACTATTCTTTTGGATGTCACTGATACTATTTTCAGTGAAAACTATAAAAAAAGTTAAACTGAACAATGATAGGAGGCTCACATAATGGGTTTCATGAACAAGTCAATATAATCCAGTTACACTGATTTTAGACATATTCCAGTCACCTGAGGCATCCAGTAGGGCAGGAATAAAAGTTGAGATGCCTGGTATAATTTTGCAAAGAACCTCTTCCCCCATTTTGCTGTGTTTTGCACATGCAATGCATGTGAAAAGGAGGTGGGACATCAATCACATGGTGACAGCTGCCATCTTGACTTTTTTTGATGCCCTTCCTCTGTGCCCCTGCCAGTTTTGTGCTAAAGACATTCAAACAATTAAGTTCCATTTTCTTCTAAAATTTGAGAAATATTTATATCCAAAAGAATATCTGGGAAACAACATGGGGAATGATTAAGATAGAAAAAAAGAGAAAAGAATGATTAAAGTATTGGAAAGATTAAAAAAATCCAGCTAAAACCAGAGATTGGATGGATTATTTTATTTTATAATTTGTATCCCAATGAATTCAGCAAACTCTAATCAGTTCACATAAAATTATACTCCTAAATCAGTTTAAAAATGAGAGAATAATAGATTCATTGATTGATTCATTATGTGCCATAAAGTCAGGGTCCGCTCTTAGTGATCACATAAATAGATTTTCTCCTTGACAATCTGGTCCTTCAGGTCTTCCAACAGTACATCCATCACTGCAGTAATTCAGTCCATCAACAGAATAATTAAATGCTAATCAAAAGCATGACCAGTTTGGTGTAGTGGTGAAGGCACCAGGCTAGAAACCAGGAGACTGTGAGCTCTAGTCCCGCCTTAGGCACAAAGCCAACTGGGTGACCCTGAGTCAGTCACTGTCTCTCAGCCTTGGGAAGCAGGCAATGTCAAACCACTTCCAAAAGCTTGCCAAGAAAACTGCAGGGACTGACTTGATAGCACGGGGGGGAAAGAAAACATAAATAAAAGCAACCCTGCAAGTTATCACCACAAAATCCAAGCATTTGATAGAAAAACAGTTTTCACTATCTTCTTCAATTTTAAAGGGAAGAGGGAGTCATACAGACCTAGCTATCAGGAAGACTGAGCTTCAGAAAGGTTCGGATCATGGATCAGGCTACAGACAGGGATACTTACAAAAAGCATTCTGAACAAAAAATGTAGAAAAATTGATATCTACAACTCATGAAAACATGTAACACTTTATATAAACAATTCCTTCAGTGATTTGTTGTTGTTTATTCATTCAGTCACTTCCGACTCTTCGTGACTTCATGGACCAGCCCACGCCAGAGCTTCCTGTCAGTCGTCAACACCCCCAGCTCCCCCAGGGACGGGTCCGTCACCTCTAGAATATCATCCATCCACCTTGCCCTTGGTCGGCCCCTCTTCCTTTTGCCCTCCACTCTTCCTAGCATCAGCATCTTCTCCAGGGTGTCCTGTCTTCTCATTGTGTGGCCAAAGTATTTCAGTTTTACATGAATATCATTCCCTCAACTGAGCAGTCTGGCTTTATTTCCTGGAGGATGGACTGGTTTGATCTTCTGGCAGTCCAAGGCACTCTCAGAATTTTCCTCCAACACCACAGTTCAAAAGCATTGATCTTCCTTCTCTCAGCCTTCCTTATGGTCCAGCTCTCGCAGCCATATGTTACTACAGGGAACACCATTTGAATTCAGGGCAAGCCATTTAACATCACAGTGATCCAAATATACGCCCCAACCACAGATGCTGTAGAAGCTGAAGTAGAGCAGTTCTATGCGGATCTGCAGCACCTACTGGACAACACGCCTAAAAGAGATGTTATTTTCATCACAGGAGACTGGAATGCTAAGGTGGGCAGTCAAATGACACCTGGAATTACAGGTAAGCATGGCCTGGGAGAACAAAATGAAGCAGGACATAGGCTGATAGAATTTTGCCAAGACAACTCACTCTGCATAACGAACACTCTCTTCCAACAACCTAAGAGACAGCTTTATACATGGACTTCACCAGATGGACAACACCGAAATCAGATTGACTACATCCTTTGCAGCCAAAGGTGCCGGTCATCTATACATTCGGTAAAAACAAGACCTGGAGCTGACTGTAGTTCAGATCACGGACTTCTTCTTGCACAATTTAGGATCAGACTAAAGAGATTAGGGAAGACCCACAGATCAGCCTGATATGAGCTCACTAATATCCCTCAGGAATATGCAGTGGAGGTAAAGAATCGATGTAAGGGACTGGACTTAGTACATAGGGTCCCGGAAGAACTCTGGACAGAAGTTTGGAACATTGTTCAGGAGGCGGCAACAAAATACATCCCAAAGAAAGAGAAAACCAAGAAGGCAAAGTGACTGTCTGCTGAGACACTAGAAGTAGCCCAAGAAAGAAGGAAAGCAAAAGGCAACAGTGATAGGGGGAGATATGCCCAATTAAATGCAAAATTCCAGAGGTTAGCCAGAAGAGATAAGGAATTATTTTTAAACAAGCAATGCGCGGAAGTGGAAGAAGACAATAGAATAGGAAGGACAAGAGACCTCTTCCAGAAAATTAGAAACATTGGAGGTAAATTCCAGGCAAAAATGGGTATGATCAAAAACAAAGATGGCAAGGACCTAACAGAAGAAGAAGAGATCAAGAAAAGGTGGCAAGAATATACGGAAAATCTGTATAGGAAGGATAACAATATCGGGGATAGCTTTGATGGTGTGGTCAGTGAGCTAGAGCCAGACATCCTGAAGAGTGAGGTTGAATGGGCCTTAAGAAGCATTGCTAATAACAAGGCAGCAGGAGACGATGGCATCCCAGCTGAACTGTTCAAAATCTTGCGAGATGATGCTGTCAAGGTAATGCATGCTATATGCCAGCAAATTTGGAAAACACAGGAATGGCCATCAGACTGGAAAAAATCAACTTATATCCCCATACCAAAAAAGGGAAACACTAAAGAATGTTCAAACTATCGAACAGTGGCGCTCATTTCACATGCCAGTAAGGTAATGCTCAAGATCCTGCAAGGTAGACTTCAGCAATTCATGGAGTGAGAATTGCCAGATGTACAATCTGGGTTTCGAAAAGGCAGAGGAACTAGGGACCAAATTGCCAATATCCACTGGAGAATGGAAAAAGCCAGGGAGTTTCAGAAAAAGATCTATTTCTGTTTTATTGACTATTCTAAAGCCTTTGACTGTGTGGACCATAACAAATTGTGGCAAGTTCTTAGCAGTTTGGGGATACCAAGTCATCTTGTCTGCCTCCTGAAGAATCTGTATAACGACCAAGTAGCAACAGTAAGAACAACAGACTGGTTTAAGATTGGGAAAGGAGTACGGCAGGGCTGTATACTCTCACCCTACTGATTCAAATTGTACGCACAACACATGTCATGACCTTCCCGTCTTGGGTGGCCCTTCACAGTTTAGCTCATGGCATCATTGAGGTGCTCAAGCTCCAGCACCACGACAAGGTAATGATCCTTTGCTGAAGTCCTTCAGTGATACCCTGGCTAAATAACAATTGTTGTAAAAAGTAAATGGTAATTAAGCTTTAAAAATACTTCAAGATGAGTAGTGATACAACATTGTCTTGTATGTCTGAGTGGGAAGCTTGGAAAATATATATGTGAGAGCAAATAATTTTCTGTGGTTTGCTGGACGTACCGGAAAAAAAAGACTTTACAAAAAGAAGATGTATTATTCAAATATGTATACTGTACAATATTACAAAGTACTATTCATGAATTGAGTAAGATCCTTTGTTTTAAAACTGAGTTTTCATTAATGTACCTATGCTAGACTTTTTTTTTTTAATCTGTTAGATAACCGGCATATAAATTAAAGCAACAACAGGTTCAGAATTTTATTCCAATTCTCCAGAATGATAATTGAATATATATAATACCTGAAGATATAGAAGTAAGAGTTCAAGAATTTTACACGCATCTTTATTTTTAAAAACAAGAATTCAGTGACAAATACATTGGATGACTTGTTTTGCTTCAACTGAATCTAAAGTATTTCAATAGTCAACAAAATAAATTATTTTCAGAGCCAAGCAGGTAAAAGAAATTAAGCATACTGTTTATAGTAGGAGAAATGTTAAAATGTCATGGCTAGATTTTTTACTATTAAATTTCTATGGATATGTTCTCATAAGCTTGACAGTCCTGCAAGCTTGTTATATCCTAATCAAGCAGAACTTATTTTGTTAGCCAAAGGCTGATAATTGGGGATTATTAATAAATGGTCTAGATTTAAGGCCAAAACAAATCCTTTTTATTGGCTGCAGAATGTGCCTTTGATATAGCTAATTCATTCATTAGCTATATCTATTTTTCATTCTTCAGAATGTTCTTGTCTCTGGAATTTTTTCCCCAATGGATTACAGTGTTTTATTCTTCTCAAAAACAACAACAACAACAACTGAGCATTAATACAAGTAAGCATTAATGGGATTTTATGTAATTCCCTTTTTACTCGAAAGAGTTGCAGAGCATAGAGGCCTGCATGAAGCACCTTTGATTCACCAGGGTCAAAGAAGATAAGTGAAACAGGTAAAATAAAGCCACATGGGTCTTTCATGCTTGGCAGCAAGGGAGGCATGTTACCTTACAAAGCTACCTTAAGAGGATATTTTCCCTGATCCTTTAGTGAAGGAAAGTATCACCTTGAAGTTGCATAGCCCTAAAAGCAAAGCAGGCTTTTCTCTGCATTTGTCTTTGGCACCTTTACCATGTGCAATCTGGCAGGTTAGGAGCATGAAGGAATCCTTTCCATAGGCACCATATTGATATTTGTTGATAAAGCTGAATCTTCCATATCAAAATTATTAAAATTAATTGAGGATTTAGGAGCCTATTCTGAGTATATTTTAAAGTGATCTTTATCTAAACCAATGTTAAGGTCTGAACCATGATTATACTATAATCTTGAGTGAGTAATATTCCTTGGGCAGAGGTGTCAGGGGGTGTCACGCAGTAGATAGTAGATGCAATTCTGTTTTGGAAGACATGTTCTGTTCTTACTATCATGTGACATGTGTAATACTTGTTAAAAACAGGTAAGGCTTTCATTCTCAGTGCATAATGGGAATATATTCAGATGAAACCTCTTTTGACATCTAGATATAAGCCATTAGCACTCCACGCTCCTAGCACCAGAGAATTTAACATGTTCTTTACAAAATAAAAAATCTATAGAAAGAATCTATAAAAGATTATTATTATACACTATAAGATATTCCAGGGTCCAGGGAGACATGGAATAAGGAACCAGAGTGCTCGTATATGTCAGTGGAAAACTATTTTGGCAACTGTATGTCACATTTCTTAAAATTACAATTAATGCAATGTTTCTTAGTTATTGATTGATATCTTAGAATTTATTTTTAATGCTGTTTAAATGATGATCATCACCACAATATTCTGCATGTAGTTTTTAAGTAGAATGATGATACTAATATTATTATTATTATTATTATTATTATTATTATTATTATTAACAACAACATTTTGTTCTGGAAGAATTACTGGAATTTTTCAATATTTATGTTCTTTGCATGCATATAAATGTTTGAAAAACTAAGAGAAAGGCATAGATATTGTGTGTTTTTATGATAAGAAAATAACTGATCATACAGGGCTGGGAGAATACTAAGTCTTTATCAATTGTGCAATAATTAGAATAAATCACCTCTCTATGTTTGAAGAAGCATTTGACTACCAAGTATTCTATTTGGATGACTAGTTAACAACTTTGGAATATAAAATTGATTTTCCATAATTTTCTATTATTATATAAAGGGACTTCACTATCAACAATTTAAGGGTATAACATGCCATGAATATGTAGATAAAACTAGGAATATATGCTTTTCTGTATTTTTTCCTCCTTTCCTCCTGCTCCCCCCCCAAAAAAAAAAGAAAAGAAAAGAAAAAGAACAATTATACTGAAAATGTAACATTCATTTAAACGATTTTTATTTGGTAGATATGTTAAATGTTATTTTAAGTTTGTTGATTTGTTAAATGTCTTTGTATAGTCACATTCAACTCTTCAGCCTTTATACAATTTACAGTACAATGTGACATATATCTACTTAGAATTAAGAAGATTAATTCCATTTGTCATAAATTATTCTAAGGAACTTGTCAATAGGAATGCAGTCTAAAGGTTCCCAATAGTCTCTCATCTAAGTACTGAACAGACCCCAACAGCTTGGCCTTAGCAAGATTCCTTTAACTTACACTTCCACCCTCTGCTTTGGGAAACAGTCACATTCTTCTTTGATAATGTCAGGCAGTACTCCTTTTTTTTTTTCCTGAGATTAAGTGTAGGAAAAAAACAGGAGCCCTAATTAGTGAATGGTTTATTATAAGTCTTGACACATTAAGCTAATTTTTAAAGAAGAGGCAATATTATTACTACCATGATACTTGCTGTTCAAGAATTTCCCTTTTGATAGGTTCAAAAGGTCATTTGCTGCCTTATGAAAATACCAAAACTAAAGAATAATTTTCTTACAAGATGAAATAAAATGGCTGGTGTTAAGTATGAGCAGCATTAATTGACTGCAAAAAGCTCAGACTTACAAAGACTTTATAGAAATAATAATAGGAGGCTTCAAAAGGCACCCCCCAAAAAAAAATCACCAAAATCACTGATGTAAAATGAGTGTAAAATTATTGCACAGAGAATATATTAAAATTTTAAGTCCTAAGGTTAATAAGGAGAGACAGAATAATGAGTAACAGGAAAGGGCAAATGAATGTATTACAATAAAAATGTCAAGGAGGAGGAGGAGGAGAAGGAGGACAGGAAAGTCAATGAATAAGAGGCCTTCAGAAAGTCAGATCTGGACAATAGGAATGATGGAGAATTTTGTTCTTCTGTAATAACATTAATGCTCCTTTGGACTTACTCAAAAGTGTGTCCATCTGTTAGGAGCAGAAGTTACTTGAATAAGAATTGCTTAAAAATGGATATATGTCTTTATGTATCAACCCCATATGAATGATGCTGCTTGTCTAACTATATCATTTCAGAAAAAAAATAACTTAATACTGCATTTAGAATATGGCCAGTGGTCCCTAGGACTCTGCAGCAGTATGGATTTGATTCCAAAACAAGTATTGAAGCATGGAGTCATATGAATGGAGCACTTGCCTGCAACTTGTGAAAGCAGCCACATCTTTTTCTGGGATTGTATTGCTGGGATACTGGGAAAAACAGAGGTACAGTCAGGTGCTACATTCTTACTCTGAAGACTCCAAAGCTTGTTTCTGGAATTGAGCATAAAGCATTACACACTGCTACCAGTGTGTATTATTGCACCTGATTTTCAAAAACCAATGATGAGTTGATACTTCTACTCCAGTTTCTTCCTCCTGTTAAACATATGTGTGTGAGCAATTTTAAGAGAGAGTGAGAGGGAGAGAATTTTGAGAATATATTTGGTTTGTTTATTGATTTATATACTGTATGTTCTATGACCTTGGAACATGGCACACAGTACAATACAGTAAACAAAAGAAAAATGCATAAAAAACTAAAACAATAATGTGAAGGAGGCACAAGATAGTTTACAAAAGTCATGGTCTTCAATATGAATTTTGCAAGCTATTGGGAGGGATAATTCAGACATGAAGCAGGTGGAAAATAGATTTAAACCTTCTCAACCTTTAAGCTGCTATCCCATTCTGGATCAGGATTCCACTCTCCTATATGCGAGTAAATAGTTATGTAAGATACATAATGCATAATGTAGTTTGATCCTACTCTTTCCTTCACAGAAAATGTATGCTGTCTTCCAAATTACATTCTAATATCACGAAGCTCCAACTGTAGAACATACTCCTTTGTGACCTTACTTTAAGATTTTCTGCTGGTGGTCATATGCATTTATGTTCTGGGTGGTGGGGGGAGGAAACTCAGTGTGTGTATGCATGACTGAGAGGAAGAGAGAAAGAGAGAAAATACTTTTTTGAAATACTTTACCCTCCCCCCGCCTCTCTCTCTCCTCTCTCTCCTACAAACACAGCTATGATTATCAGATCATTCTCTGTTTTTTTCTTTACCTTTGATATCATCTCAATTTTCATCTCACAGATACTGGATCCTATGTGATTACTAAAATGTTTCACACAATTTACTTCTAGTAGCACTTTTAGAGACATCTTCTCAGTTCTGTGTTTTGACAATTTATCATTTTCTGTTGCTCCTCATATCCTGTCACTGCTGATTCATTAGCTGACCTGTTTATTAATACTACTAACTGCTTGTTCCTGGCTCCAGACATGCTGAGAACATTGCCACCATTACAATGGATATTTGCAAACCTGAAGAAGGAGTGAGTCCTGGTTGGACAGCAAGAAAGGCACTTGGGAAGGATCCCTCCTCCCATGTGGTAGTCATGTATTGACAAGCTTTGCATAATTAATCTGCAAGAAGTACAACTTTTTTTTTTTTTCTTTCAGACTACTTAGTAGCACCATTCAATTGGGAAATATATTGCCTCCCAGCTCCTCTCTTTCATCTTATGGCTTGAGATAATTTTTCTCTAATCAGCTGGTGAATATTGTTCATTCTTTTCCTCCTCCATCATCCTCTTTAATTTCTTTTCCCCTTCCTGCTTTAGAAATTATCCCTGTGTTGAAAGATGACATTTGACATCTACTTCCCTGGCTTAAACTTTCACCTCCTTTGCCTATCCTATTATTTTATCTTTCTTCCAATCCTGTATTACCCACATGGTGAATTATTCTTTAACCACTGGTAATTTTCTAAATCTTTTTAAGCACTTTTCTGGTATAGAGATGATGGGTGGTAACTGAAATTAATTGTTAATGGTCTACGATTTTAGTAAAGAAAAATGTAGTCTGGTAAACAGAGTGGATTGGGCAGTGTCTACACTGCTGAAGGATTGTTGGTTTGAGAACAATTCTGGAGAACTTTGCTGAAGAGAGCTGTTGAGAATGATTTGGAGAAGTATGTTGGAAACCAAAAAAGAAGGATGTACCATAGGGATGTGGAGGTGAACACAGTAGCTCACAATAAGTTCACAAGTTTTACCAATCAGAGAAAAGCCAGCTGCCAGAGACAGAGACAAAATTGCCACCAGTTTCTGTAAACTCTTCCTTAAATCTAAAATCAGGAAGTAGGTTGGACTAAATAGAACAATGTTCCTTCCTTCCTTCCTTCCGTCCGTCCGTCCGTCCTTCCTTCTAAATGATAATGAGAAGAATATATTTGGTGACCAGACTGAAAGTTTGAAGAAAATATTTTTTTTAAAAAAAAAAATCCCAAATGCATTAATTTTCCACATGTTTTGTCCAACTATTTCTGTGTTAATAGAATATTAGATAAGGCACATTTCATCTACTATGTTTGATAAAAAGAATATTAACATGCATTATTGATAGTCATAAACTTAAACAAAACAAAACAAAACAAAACTGTAAACTCCTCCCCCCATGTCACAAATATTGTGACTACAGACATTTACTTATTTACTTATTTATTTATTTTCTTTGAGTCAGTGTTGACTCCTGGTGACTGCTGGGACTAGTCCTTGCAGTTTTCCTGGCAAGATTTTTTGGAAGTGGTTTATGAACGAAATTATCCTCATCTAAGTCAGCATTGGCAGAAGGGTGTAGGTCTTGTGAACTATATCTGGGAAATTTTAACTAATGAGAAGCAGGAAATGGGGAGATACAGAGATGACCTTGTCCAATCTGAGGAGAAAGGCTTGCCACATAATATAGCTGGAGGAGAGAAGTAGGGAAATTTAGTGCAAAGTAAATAGCACTTTGTCTGTGTTACATGTCGGTCTCATGTATATAACTATTTTTATGTTGTGGCTATGTTTTATTGAGACTTACTAGTTGCATGTGGCATAGTTTTAACAATCAAGTCCTTCCTGCTAAGAAGGAAATTAATTGTTCTTATGTTAGAATTTTGAAGTCATTTTCCTTCTGCAAGTCAGAAATTGGAGGAGAGGATGATCCTGATCTATCAGTTTATATTATATCATGCAAACCAGCAAGAACTGAGTTACAGTATGAGGTGAAATAAAAAAGGCAAGGTTAAGAAGAGGTAAATGTGAAGAAATTACACATTTTGCTTTTTGGCTTACCTAAACAAAACAAACAGACTTGAAAAGAAACAAGCAATTTGCTTAAAAAAGGTATAATGTATGTAGAGTTCTGCATTTCAGTTTGTGCAACACTTGAGGAAACAAGCTTTAAGAAGCAAAGCAAGAAGCTTTAGAAAATCCTTAGAAAATCCCTAAAAAAATATTTCATATTCTGAGGGAAAAGTTGATAAACACAAGGGCTGAGTGACAAATCAGAGGAGCAGAACATCCAGGAATATAGCCAAGGAGGAGATCCAAAGTAAATAGATAGGACACATTGAAAAGCACAGTTTCAAATAAAAGCAAAGCATACATGATTAAGGAGGCAGATTAAATGGAGATTACTGCCAAATGAAGGGAACATACAAACTGTGGGAGGCCTTCGAGAGAAAGATCCGAAAGGACATTAAGAAATAGAGTGTCAGGTTAGTGAACATAAAGCAGACTACTCTTACATGAGAAACCTTCAAAAGATGGAATGCAACCTACAAAAGGTGGTCCCAGTAGATGTTCTTTGCAAAACACTGTGACTGCACAGCGAGAAAGATCAAAATGGAGACTCACAGAGTGCTAGTGACTTCATGCAGATAGAACTGGGGAAAACTGGCATAAGGCTTTTGCACTCAAGAAGAAGTAAAAATAAACAAGGCTGTCCCACTTCTTCTTCATTTTCTTCTTCTATAGCAGCCGAGAAAGGACCAACAGATATAAAGTAGAACAACAACAGCAGCAACAACAAAACCCCAAGACAAACAGCACTACAAAAGCAACTACTCCATTGAAATCAGTGCAATGAAGAACAGTGGGAGTTCAAATAGCACAAAAATTGACTAACTGTTCTCAGCGTGGACCACAATTTCCTGCAGAATTTCTCTCTCTCTCTCTCTCTCTCTCCTGTTTGTATGCATGTACGTGTGTATATATATATTCACCTGCTTGGCATGAATGAAATATGCTCTGTGGCTTGGGTATAACAAACTGTGATCCCAAAGGAAGTACACTGTAACTTTTTAAGCCAAATAAATAGTATGTTTTTATATTTCCTTTCTACCAAGTATATTAGATAAAGACACTCACATTTCATCATCAAGCATTTTTAACCTTCTATGTTTCAGTGTCTTTAAGTTTGTCATTGTTGAAAAGGATACTTCACAAATGTATGTAGTAGAAAACTGCAGAAGAATTTTTAACATGTTTTTACCTATGCTTGGATGCATTTTTGAAACGCGAATCCAAAAGCTGTCTAAGTTACCCTCTTCCTACATCATTAACAGACTTTGATCATTTTTTAAAATTATTTCAGCTAATTCTTCTTCTTCAATAAGTGAAAAGTTCCTCGTTGCAGTTTAAAGATAAGGATAGAAGCATTTATTTTGCTGAATAGATATGTCTTTGAAATAAATCTTAGTTTCTAAGTAATATTTAATTGTACTCAGCTAATTATAATTCTATATCATTTTATTTATTTTAGTTTTGAACTTATGCCTTTTTCCTGGATGGCCCTTTCAAAGCACATGGTAGCAGCTCCCAATCAAACATAAAAATATGACGTTTTGTTGTTTATTCATTCAGTCATTTCTGACTCTTCGTGACTTCATGGATCAGCCCACACCAGAGCTTCCTGTCGGTTGTTGTCACCCCCAGCTCCCCCCAGGTCAAATCCATCACCTCTAGAATATCATCCATCCATCTTGCCCTTGGTCGGCCCCTCTTCCTTTTGCCTTCCACCCTCCCTAGCATCAACATCTTCTCTAGGGTGTCCTGTCTTCTCATTATGTGGCCAAAGTATTTCAGTTTGGCCTTTAATATCATTCCCTCAAGTGAGCAGTCTGGCTTTATTTCCTGGAGGATGGACTGGTTTGATCTTCTTGCAGTCCAAGGCACTCTCAGGATTTTCCTCCAACACCACAGTTCAAAAGCATCGATCTTCCTTCTCTCAGCCTTCCTTATGGTCCAGCTCTCGCAGCCTTATGTTACTACGGGGAACACCATTGCTTTAACTATGTGGACTTTTGTTGTCAGTGTGATGTCTCTGCTCTTAACTATTTTATCGAGATTTGTCATTGCTCTTCTCCCAAGGATTAAGCGTCTTCTGATTGCCTGACTGCAGTCAGCATCTGCAGTAATCTTCGCACCTAGAAATACAGAGTCTGCCACTGCCTCTACGTTTTCTCCCTCTATTTGCCAGTTATCAATCAAGCTGGTTGCCATAATCTAAATATAAATATAAGGTACAGGATATAAATATGTTATATACATTTCATTTTATGTTTTGGTAAAGACATTGGGAAGTGTAGTGGAATTTCCTCTTCAAGTTTTTCAATTAACCAGAGTGAACTGCTACTTAGCAAGTTAGGGTGTCATATAAATCAAACAAATAAATAGATAAATAAATAAACAATTTTCACAAATCTGTGAAAGATGTGGTTAATAAGAGCTGGGTAGTTTTCAGCTGCTAACTGCATCATCAACCACATAATCACAGAAGCATCATAGATCCCAACCACAACAAAAAATGGTGTTGGGAGAAGAGGAAAAACACTACTATGGGAATAGTGAAAAGAGACTTTAAGATGAACGTTACAATACTTCATTTTATTTCCACTGAGAGCTGGAAATAAGATGAGGGCAACATCATGAAGATGTGTCATGAAAAAAATCGGCAGCCACTGTTATAGAGTAGTGGTTCTTAAACTGGGGGTAATTACCCCCAAGAGAGTAATTTGGATGTATCCTGGGGTAATGGAGCAATTTGTCATTGCTTGTTTGTGAGTCAAGGATCCAGTTTGGGACTGCTGCTGCTGAGATGCTTGTATAAAACAACAGAGTCTGGTGTTTGTTTGTTTGTTTTTTGTGGGGGTAATGACATTATTTGAGGCTAAGAAAAGGGGTAACTGAGTCAAACAGTTTAAGACAGAACTAGTGTAATAGAGAATTCCCCTCATCCCTACAGAACTGATTTTCAAGAGACAGAAGGCATGTTGTAAAGAAATTATATACTCTGTCTCTCTGCCTCCCATCAGGTTAATTCCTCCAAAATTGTACAGAACAGGATCAAGTTTAATATAAGGGGAGAAGGTGGCAAAAGAAAAATGTAGTGTAAAAATGGGTGGATCAGACTAAGGTCTGCAGAGAAACAAAGATTAAGGGGAAAAATTCCCAATATATCCCTGTGACAGAAGCCGCTGGGAAGTGATTTGGAATGCTGGTGGCTACTCCATGCCATGCATCTCCTTTCTCCCTTCTAGTCAGATGACTCAGAGTGGGGCAGTGCTTTCTGGGCTTCCCAATACATGCATACACACAAAAAGACATGGATGCAACATGAGGTGAGAGAAAAACATGCAAACTCACAGAGAGCAATGCAGCACATTACTCCATTACATGGAAGTAAATATAGACACTTTCCATTGCCACTACTGATAAGGGAGTTGGAAAGAATTCCAGAAGTCATACTCTGTGTGATTTCCCTACATTGTTTATTCTGCTAATAGGATCTTATTGTTAAGAGGAATTCCACTGAGTAGCTTCACTAAATAAAATTTTAGTTAGTATCAAATTATTGTCATGTCTTTAAGCTTTGTGGGAATAGGGGAAAACTAGTTTTGAAGGAAGTCATAGTGAGACTGATTGAATGAACATCTAAGAAGAAAATTCTATAAATAAATTCCCTAAAATGTTTAGGAAAAGTTGGTGCTGTAGGAGGCAAGGGACTGACATGTTCTTATAGCCGTCTGTAGCTCTCTTGTCCTGATAACTGCTTAATTGTCACTACTGGAGCCAGAAACAGGTGATTCTTTCCTGTTCTAGATATCAAAGAGGGACTGGTGTCAAGTGATCTGGAGAGCACCCAAGGATGATAAAAAGGAAGCCCAGCTGCCGCCTTCTCTTTTAAAGGCAGCATCTGCAGCTGCTACTGAAGAAGGCATTGCATCTGTGCCCAAGACCAACAACAACAACAAAAGGGAACTTCATATCTTGCTTATCTTCCATTACCTGAATTAATACTATTAATACTACAATGGATGCTTCATAAAACAAAGTATCTGTGGTGAGAGATTGTGGGAATTCTGTTATTGGAGTCAACGCATAGCAAAAAAGGTCTTTCAATCCTGACTTATGTGTAGCTAGACATTTAGATTTTATAGATTGGGTTTTGATGCTGAATTTCATGGATATTTAACTTTGTAGGAAAACTCTATTCTGTTGAAAAGTATGGACAGAGTCTGGAATAGTTAATTAAAATATATATGTTATAATGATTATTTTAAGATTTTCAACAACTACAGATAGGGTTTTCTTTGTGTAATACACATTAGTGGCAATGTAATCCACATAAAAATGTTTTGATTTTTCAGTGTGGTCCAAATGCCTTAACTATCTCAAAGAAGGCTGAAATGCTATGAATTCTGATTGAAACACTTGTTGAAATTAAATTAACTTCAGAATTATATCATAAATTGAAAAAAATATATATTTAATGTCAAAATCACTGATATTTGTGACTTATAAAACAAAGAGTTGGAATACCCGATAGCAGAACATCAATGGAGCCAAGTCTTAAAAAGTTTATTTCTTTAGATCAAAATGAATCCATCTAAAGAGCTGATAGGATTCCTCAAAGAATGTATGAGAGAGGATACAGTTTCTTGGTGATATGGATTGTCTTGGCAATGTAAGAACTTTGAAAGTAAATTACTTCACATGATTTGGTCATATTTTGTTTTGGTCTCTTTTTGGAATAATAACATGTCTAAGTAGATGTGTTTGTAAATGTTGTCAAGTTAATGATACTAATCCTATTTTTATTTTATTTTATTTTATTTTTTAATGAATATTGGTTATATCAGGCATGGGGCATAGCGAAGAAAATTAAACTGAGATATTGGAAAAATACTATTATCCTGGATATCTCTGATAGGATCCAGACACTGGATTCATAAATATGTAATTCATCCATTTAAAAAAAAAAAAATCTACAAATAAAAACAAATGACACAATGTTCCCCTTTGTTGTTGATTTCATAATATTTTACCAAAAATACGCACACCGTTTATACACTATTATTGTGTGATTAAATGTATATGTTCAGATGATTTATATTAATTTAGTATGATTATTGTGGGGGTCTGTTGTTTACTTTTCTATTTTTTTCCCCTTTTGGTATTATAATTTAATAATTAATTTGTAGAATATTGCTGCTTTTTAAATTTGCTCAATAATTTTTTTGTACATCTCTTTAAAACATTGCAATAACATTATTGTAAAAAATGATTTCTTGCTGATTCTGGAATTGTGCGGGGTGGGGAAGAGGGCAAAGCAGCTGTGTGGATATCCTGCTACCCCAAATTATGTGTGGTTAGACCTCCAGAATGAGTAAACTTGGTCAGTCAGATTTATCTTGAAAGTTGATTGAATGCAGAGAACATATACCAGCAGTTTAAAGGGGGTGATAATCATTTCCACTTTATGTTTTTTTTCCAGATTACATGACAGAGGTGCTACAAATGAGAAGGTACCCCCACCTCCCCAGGCTAAAAATATGATTTATGATTGGAGTATTTAATCCCACCCCCCACCCCACCCCCCACCCCCGATTTCTTTCTGTCTTTAATATCAGACTTTTGGATGATGGGCAAAATCCTTCTGTGGACCACAAAAACTACTTTGCTGCTCTGGATTTTGCTACTGAAGCTGCTTGAAGCTTCTTTAGATGATTGTAGCTCTATTGCTCCTTTGGATCCCTTTCTATACTGTATCTGCCTTCCTTCCTGCACATACTACATATGTTTTTAGGTTCATAATAGGTTCTTAATATTCTTCAAGATTACATGTTTGTATTTATTTGAGTAGGTATTTGCTATTCCTTTAATCCTTTCAAAAAATAAATACAATTTCCTTATCTCCATACACAGAAATTTTCACCTAGATTATTTTCTAATGTCTCATTCTTAGCATCTAAAGTTAGGGTAAGTAAGGCAGATGCCGCAATGATCAGCCATTCAATCAAATTTGATTAAAGATAAAAAAAAAAAAAAACGAACACAAATAAAGTAATATTTAAACACCATTTATTTATTTATTTACAGGCCAAGGCCAAATCACAAAATTTAAAATACATAACACTGTTAATAGACAAATACGTAACAATACATACCTATATAAAAGGAAGAAACCCTGTAAAATTAATGATTCATTGCAAGCACTAATAGCAATAATGTAAAAATCCTTCAAAAAAACCCTATAAGCACTTTAACGCAGTGGGATCTGAGGTCGATTGATTGCGATTTTTAATAGTCGCGGTGCAAGACTTTGCAAGATTATGTGTACAAGATGTTCTTAACTGATAAAAAGAAAATTAACAGTAGGTTTACCAGACTCAGTGGGAACATCTCATAACAAATCTTGTTACTTCAGCTGTATCAACATTTCAAGGATGGATGTCATACCTATTATATGCATTTTAGTTTTATTTGATAACATTGCAAACTTATCTTTTAAATGGTCTCTAGCTTAATAAGAGTTTATTAAGAAATTAGTGGATATGAGATTTTTTTTTTTTTAAGTTTCAGCTTGGATTCTATTAAACTACAATATTTGTTATGGGATGCTAAAAAGGTGTATATGTGAGGCTGTATTATTTTATAGATTTCTTTTAAAAAGAAGCAACATTTAAAGTTAAATCCTTAGAAGGGACATTTAAAATGTTGTTTATTTTTTATGCAACTCACCCATCTCCTGTGTAATGACACTTCTCATTTCCACTAAATTATGAATTTGAAAAGCTTCTTGTATCTTAACCCATTTTTTTTATTATACTGTATGAGGTGATATTGGAAGGGAGAGAAAAATCTAGTAAGCTAAGCCACTCTTGAAGAGAAAGAGATGATGAAAAGTTAGTAATTAGTTAGTAAATCTGAGAGACAGGCAGTTTGGTCTAGTGGTTAAGGTATTGGGCTAAAAACCAGGAGACTGAGAGTTCTAGTCCCACCTTAGGCATGAAGCCAGCCTTGGGCCAGTCACTCTCTCTCAGCCCAACTCACCTCACAGGATTGTTGTGGAAAAAATAGGAGGAGGATGTTCGCCGCCTTCAAAATTCAGGGTCACAATTTGGTTGCACTGGATAAAACTCTGAGACTAGTTTCCCTAATTTCAAAAGTATCTTGGACCATATTTCCATCCTTAATTTTGTAACTTCACTGATTTCTGATATTTGTGATCAGGGTGAGATGTGGGCACTTATGTTAAATTTCATGTTAAGTGCTGTAACAATTTCTATGTGGTGCTGCTTTTGAAAACTGTTAATAAAGTTCAGCTAGTTCAGACTTATTGAAAGGTTTATTGACAGAGGCTATTGATGCATTTATAGATGAAGTTCAGAGAACTGGTTATGACTTATAAAACAATACCCAATTTAGGGATAGAGTATTTGCAAGATCCTTTCCTCCTCTGTGAGGAGTCAGTCTGGACTTTAATTTCCACAAGAGATCGTTCTCTTTATCCATCTAAAGACACATTTGGAAAAAATGCAAGAGAGGGTTTTCCTTGATGCTATTCTCAGTTACTGGAATTCTTGTAAAAGAGACCATGATAATTCTAATTGTGTTCTCCTACTGCCAGCAGATGAAGACATTTTTGAACTGTGGAGTCCTTGGTGCTCTCTGAGCCTGGTTGTTTTCTTGCAGATGTTTCATTGCCAGACGAGGCAACATCTTCAGTGTGAAGAGGGAGTGGGCCTTGGTCTCTGTTTATATACCGTGGTTTGTCCAGCTTGTTGTTCAGTTGGTTCTGTAAGTGTTCTGCAGAGCACTTAAATACTGCAGCAACCCAGAACAACAGAAAAAGGAAACAGATCACCTATACAGCATCTTCCAACAAAATGGATACCCCCCCCAACTTTATCAAAAAGTGCCTGACCACTCAACCCACTACAACCCAGCCAACAGAAGCTATGAAAAGGATAATACTGCCATACATCAGAAACATCTCAGAAACTATCAACAGACTGTTACAACCACATGGCATTACCGTAGCACATAAACCAACTAAAACTCTTCAAAACATCCTAAGTAACCCAAAAGACCCAATAGTCCAAGAAGAAAAAAACAGGAGTTATCTACAACATACAGTGTAAGGACTGTAGCAGCCAATATGTAGGACAGACAGGCAGAAGACTAGCAGAGCGCATCGACGAACACCAACTGGCAGTCAGAAGACACGATGAGAACTCTTTAATCTCACAACACATGGACAGACTCAACCAGAGTTTCAACTGGGAAACTGTGAGCATCCCAAGCCAAGCCAAATCCAAAACTGCCAGAGAATTCCTGGAAGCCTGGCACTCAGACAAAGCAGCCATCAACAGACACATAGAGGTAAACAACATTTACATACCATTCAAAAGAGACAATAGAAAAGCCAAAAGACCAGAACACCTCCTCGCCAGCAATCAACACCCACATATGCAAAGATTAACACTAGGATTATTTATTTATTTATCAAACTTTACCACTGCCCATCTCCCTCCCTTTTAACACCAGATGAACAATCAAACAACCAATATACCCTAATCAAGGAACTACTAACTCAGTCAATCAACCAAGCAGCAAACAACAGCCCAATCAAGGAACTCCTAAGGAGAGAACAACACCTCCACCAACACAAGCTGGACAAACCACGGTATATAAACAGAGAGCAAGGCCCTCTCCCTGTTCGCACTGAAGATGTTGCCTAGTCTGGCAATGAAGCGTCTGCAAGAAAAAAACAAGGCTCAGAGAGCACCAAGGACTCCACAAAGACATTTTTATTCAGACAGTCTTATAGATAGTCCATCTATCCATCCATCCATAGCATTGAATGAATACCTATACTGCTTTCATATTAAATATGTGTTAAATGCTGTAACAGTTGTTGTAATGTAACTTTTATAATCTAATTTAATTTAATTTAGCTTTTTATCTGTATTTTAAGTAGTCAACTTGATCTTTTAGTGCAATAAAAAAATTCAATAAATAAATAATAAATGAGCATCATTAATTTGTAGAGAAACTTGGAAACTGGATGAATGTAGAAAAATAAAGCCAAACAATTATTGTTGCTATACCCAATTTTGGTATTACCTCTTGTCCTCTTGTAAGCACAACTGGAACTAAGTTTGTACACTTTGCATGAAGGATGGAGAAAAACTCTTACTTTTGTATTAACTCTCTGGATGGTTCCAGGATGCTCAACACAAATATAAATGCTTATAATACAAATACATCCTACATCTTAAAAGAAAGAAAAGATGCTTGAATCATACTAAGCAAACTGTTCCTGCTTGATAAACAATGTCTTCCTACTCATTTAGTAAGTCTGCCTGTCCCTGATCTATAGCCCCTGCTCAAAAATTACCAGAAGTTACTATGGTTACAAATCATTATTTTCAAGTCAAGTAGTGACTTCTGCTAACTTGACCAATAAGAGAGTTCCTAATAGGGCTGCAGATCAGCAATATCACTCCAGTAACAATCATGATCAACTCTAGTTAGGAGAAAAAGGTGAATCATTAAGCACTTCAGTTTGTGCATATATCTGCATTGACAATGGATGGACTGAGAATGCTTAGATGCTCTTTGGACTAGAAATTAAAGTTCACTTCCCAAATTTTAGTTCCAGCACTAAGTAACAGTGCTGCACCTTAGTATTCAGCCAAATAAAGCAGAATGTAAGACCAACCAGCTATGGGTATTGTGAATTATTGTAAATGATGGGCAATTATGTAAAGTGTAGTCTTAAATATATATCCAGCATGGGTGCTGTTTGATTCTTTGAGATACTTAGGTTTAAGATTGAGGATTATAAATGTATAAGAAATCTGTATTCTGTATATTTATTAATTTTAAAAGAGCAGCACCATTTAACTACCATCATAATCATACTACCTGGTTGAACCATTTAGTATGTTTATGATAAAGGCTTCCCTTGCAAAGTTTTCTTATACTAACTCAAACCATGCTTGTCTTCTTAGATTTTTTAGGGATAAGAATGTAAAGTATGACTGTAAAACACTTGTTTTTAAAAAGACATAGCAAATAGCCAGGATTGATGCTAATCCATCATCAGTGCTTACCTTATGGCAAACATTGGAGGCTTTGTGCAATTAGTAATGGCACCATGACAATATTAGGACCAAATGAACTCCCTTAAAACCTGAGTCCATAAAATCATATTGGAATCTCCAAGATCAAAAGAATGTACCTTCTTCTTTGGTTAAAATATTGAATATGCATTAATCTATTTGTTTGTTTGTTTATTATACTGCCAATTTGACTTAAAGTGGCTTACCACAAAAACATAAAACATTCATGGTAAGGAAGAAAATAAATATCCATGGTAGCAGGACTGAAACAAATGCAGCATAAAAATATCCACAGTAGGTTTAAAAATGTAATATTTAAAACATCAAAATCATGAAACAATAACAAAAATTCTGAATGTATTCATTTAGTGGACTATGGGTTGAAAATAGCTTTTATCATTATTGACTTTATCAATTACAAACAGGAATACCATTATAGGATTCCAATAAATTCCACCTGTCAATTTCTTTCTTGAAGCCACACTCACATTTTTAAACATGAATCAATAAAGGGCAATGTTTTCAGCAAATTCTATGGGATAATATCACCTAAAGGCCAGTTTGCTCAAAGGATCACCTAAGATAGTTGCTTTGCCTGCAGAGCTTAAATGAGGCTGTTCCAGGGTTGTGGTAGTAATGGGCCTTTCTCAAGCCTTATGGAGTAGATGTCCTCAATGTATCTACCATAGAAGTTTTGTTTCTCTATAGATGCATATTCATATCATAAACTCCCATGGCTCTCAACAATGATTTGTTGTGCATCATAGTTTTGTGTGTGTGTGTTTGTGTGTATATACTGTGTGTGTGTGTGCTTGATTTAAAAAAAAACAAACACACACTGTGGTTAATATGTGAGCTGCTTTCATCAGCCTGGTCTCTGGCTTTTATCTTAAGCTTTAAAAATACTTCAATTAATTAGGCAATTGCTATGGAAGCTGGTTATCCTTATGTTCCATTTCTATGTATTTGTTTATTTTTCATATTTTGCCACCACCCATCCCCCCAGAAGATGCAATGGTAGAGAAAACAACAGTAGTGAGTCAGACAGTCTCAGAATGAGACACTCATTTATTTATTATACTATTTTCTAACTTTTCTGCTCCCTGGTCCAATCCTTCTGCAAATAATTTCCAAATGCCCCACTATGCCTTGACTACCTCTAGCTGAATAAGAATTAGAATTCTATGTGGATGGGAGTTAAAGCTGCATTCAGATCAAGGGCTTCCCTTGTGACAAGTGGCAGTGAAGATGTGTACCCTGAAGAAATTTCATTTTCTACTTTGATTCCTAAGGGTCACATCCTTAGCTTCCCATTCATTCATATGTGTGTCAGGATTTACCACTATATGGATGTCTTATTCAACAGGACCTTGACAGTTCAATTGTATATTTCTTTCCCTTCATAATTCTGATATATGACATCTATTAATGCTGAAATGGGATACACACATACATGCAAAAAAAAGAAAGATTCACAATGTTACATTATGTTATGCATACAGAAGTGATATGCGTTGGTTATTTTTCATGTTATTATGGGTAGGGTTATAAATGGTATTGTAACAAAATCTCACTTGATTTTATCCGGGTAACTTTTAGTATACATCCAAAAATCAGACAACCAATTTTTCAATGTATTTGCTATAACATGCAGGTTTTGTATTATTTTATTTTATTTTATTTTATTTTATTTTATTTTATTTTATTTTATTTTATTTTATTTTATTTTATTTTATTTTATTTTATTTTATTTTATTTATTTTTTTTCCTGCCGGCTAAGAGAAGCAACAGCTCCAAATAGAGAATAAAAATAATTGTTTTCAATGAAAGACAGAACTGGTTGATTGATTGATTGATTGATTGATTGATATTATAGCTTGGAAAGAAATTAATAACTCAGATTAAAGTTTCTCATTAATCAAGCTTTTTAGACACAGCAAATGATGTATTACATCATTCATGTTTACTCCGATAAATATTAACTGTAATATAAATACATAGAACAATTGAAAATATAATGCAATACTGGAAACAGATTAATTAGCAAACAACTTATAGAAGTAACACATTGCAGTAAAAACTAGCTCATTTTTCTCACAGTAAATTAATCTAAATTTTAATTTGATAGCTTAAATATTTTTCCACTCTTGCTCGCTATTTGTGTCAGGACACTGGGACAATATTTGTTGAGATAAATAAGCTGAGGCTATATATTCTTTTTTTTTTTTACCAATCTCAAAGAGGCAGTTTCTATTCTGAGCTGTCCAGAGTTGCACATAACTGAAAACATAAATAATAATGGCAACAATATAATAACCTGACACATATGGTTTTTATTCACCTTTGATATCTGGTTAGAATTTAAATGTGTTCCTGGATCTGGCATTATTCCTGAACCTGGAAGACAAAACGATAGAAGAGAATTTTAAAATGCTAATTTAGAAATTAAGTTTTTTATGGATTGGAGGGATCTTGTGGCCATCACCAGCACTTTTGTAAAATTTGTTTCCTTTCCTTAAAACACACAGGTAAACACATGCACATGGACTGGGAGTTATGTTGCTTAGAATACAGTCAGAACTGTCATACGTTTGCATAAGATATGCATAAGATTTCCCCCCTACCCCACCACATACACGCACACACGCACACACAGACACCATAATTTTGGTGCAGATTATCACTACATTTCATTCTCTTCTTTTATTATATTCTCCTCTCTTGATTCTGAACAAGTAAGAAAACATGCATGTCTTAAACATTAGAAAATACATTATTTAGAACATGGACATTGCTTAACCAAAGGAGACACCTTTTTGAAAACAACTGCTTTCAGACACTAGGAACAAACAGCTTATCCACTAACATACAGAGACCCCAGGTAATCTTTCACTGGCATTCATGTTGTGTATTATACTGAAATCTGGGATTCACGTCACCCTACTGGATAGATTTTACTCATCTCTGAGGAAGCAAGTTGATTCTGATCTGGCATATTGTGGTCTTTTACTCCAGCAATACCATCACTTGGCCTAGATAAAGCCTTAACTGAAGATAAACAGAAGATTTGGGATTTAGATCAACAAAATGACAGGGGTAAAATCATCCATCCCTATTATGGCACAATTGCTCTCCATGGGTGCTCCATGGATGATCCCTAGCTACCTCTGCAACAGCCTAAATATTTCACACAGGAGATTTATAATCATCATCATCATCATCATCATCATCATCATAACCATCTGTACCTTGGCTCAAATTGGTATACTACCTAGCACATAGTCTCCCATATATCTATGTTGTGACCTGTGATTACAACAATAAACTTTACTTACTTAGTCTCCCATATAGCAATCATATGCTTGTCTGCTCCAATACAGAAGTTGAGTCAGTAAACCACGTATTGTTGCACTGCCCATTGTACCATCCATGGTGCTTAGCACTCCTACATCTGATTATCATACATTTTAGTTGTCTCTTTGATCAAAAAATCTTTCTTCTGCAAGACCTAAATTAGACAATCACTATAAAGACTGCCAGATTTCTAACATTAGCCATGGTTTGCAGAAACCTGTTCATATCCTCTTCTCAACGTTAATTGTTTTGGGTTTGGAGTATCCCCCCCTTTTTTTTAAAAAAATGTACTTTTTCTTTATTGATTTGGGTCCATAAATAAATGAATTGATTTGATTATTATACTGACATCTGCCTGAGTATTTATGTTTCCAAATGTCATCATTTTGATGCTTGATTTTCAAATGTTGTAAATGCATTTTCTCCTAAAATGAACTCAACGTCACTTGAATATTTTCCTTATTTATGATATATTAATATAAAATTATTAAATCTATAAATCCTCCAAATCTGACACTCAGCATCTATTCTTTCTCTGACCACCACTCAGGCTACACGAAGAGATAACTAACTAAGACAGGATTGGTCAAGAAGTTTGCCTGGGCTACGAAACAACCCAACCCAACCCAACCCAAAAACAAACAAACAAAAAAATCCAACCCTCAAAGTTCCCTTAACTCAGAACTTCTCTGATTCAGAAGGAAAAGCTGTGCTGTACAGCCAGAGGAAAAAAAACTAATAACCTACAGCTAGATTCTGCTCAGTGAGAAAAACTCATGGAAATGGTTTTATGGTGCTCTCCCTTATTGAAATGCAGCCAGCTTATTAACTCTATTTCTTTTTGTGATTCTAAATGTTTTATATTCTGCACTCTATGAATCAATAACATTTGTATAATAATCACCCCCCAAAGAAAACACTGAAGAATCCATATGTTTTCAGTACCTAAAAATGAGTGTGGATGCATTCAACAATACTTCAAATAAGAAGAATCTGTTGTGAATGGGAATGACTTGAGAGATTAATGAGCCACAAAAGCGCTGGTGCCCCAGGGGCCTGGGCAGGGGTCTATCACCATACTCAAGTTGTATGTGCATGTCTAAAGCAGGTATAACAGAGATGGGGGAAGATGTGAGACATTGAAATGGTCCTTTGCAAAATGTAGAGATGCTGTTGACCTGTTGGATCAGTTAAGTTGCTAGTTTGTTAAAAAACATTCTAAATAAACAAATCAAGGCCTTTTAGTCTGTCTATCATGTCTGTGTGCATACATGCAGAGACACACATAGAGATCATAGGAAAATCTATGAAAATATTTCGAGGGTTAGGATTAGCATGTGTTGATTTATAATGAATCAAAGGTAGGTTTTTTTATTATTATTATTCTGTCTTCCTGCTGTTGCTAAGGTTACTAAAAACTGGGTTCTTACCTTGTTTTATTACTGTGCTTTTATTTCTAGCACTGTAATCACTTTGAACCAGGATGACCCTGGTATATAGTAGGCTGAAATGTCATGCTTTCACAAAGAACTACTATAAGAAATAGATATAGGCAACAACATGTCTGAACAATGGAGCCAGATTTTTTAAAGTGTAGGCCTAGCATAAAAGAGTATCAGGACTCTGCTTCAGGCAGAATAATGTTGCGGGCCATGACTACTTTGAACAATTGTACTATCATAGAAGCTACTTTATCCCTCAAAGGAAGCCAGTCAAATCAAGACTAAATGTTTGCTTAAGTGCTTCATAGCAATTCAATACAATTCTCAATCTGCTTTTCTTTTCCCAGTAAAGCCTTCTTTGAAGGAACAAAATCCAGCTCTGAGTTGAGAGTCTGCTGGACAAAAGTGCTTATCACTGTTGATGGATTAACATCTTCACGTTTTAAATAGTGTGTTTGTTAGGTTCAATGCCTTAAGAACTAAGCAACAAGAAAATATATCTGGTCTTCTAAAATACTATTACTTTATTGATCAATGCTTCTACAATATAATTTAAATTCATAAAACATCTAACTTTAGTGTTGGCATAAAGGGGAAGAGGTAAGTGTTAGTAATAAGAGTTATTACTATTTCTCAAAAATACAATCTATGATTTTATTAATGACTGTTTGCTTAATTATTAGTGTTGTATCCCATGTTTCATACAGGAGCTCAAGGCAGCATGTATACTTGGCTGTCCTCTCCTATTTTTCCCTGTGAGGCAGGTTGGGCTGATAGAGAAAGCTTCCCCAGCTGAAAGTAGACTAGAACCCAGGGTATCCCCACTGCCACTCAAACACCTTAACCAATCTGTCATACTGGCTTTCTGAAATGCATGCTGAAAATGTTGCATAACATCTTGCCATTTTGATCCCTTATAGTAGTACTTCTATACTGCTCATGATTATTGGCTATATTATTTTATATGTTGTATTTTTACACTGATGACCACCACTATACTGTATATTTTGCCTGTCAGGTGCTACGTTACCTTTTTTATAATTAACAAAAGGGTATTATTGGATTGAATGTATACAACTTGCAAGCATGCAGATAATGGACTTCTTTAAAAAAAAAAAAAGCTATGCAGGAACTGAGAAGTCTGGCAAAGAGATGCTTTAATTCTTTCCTCTACTGCTCATTCTCTACTCCAAGTCTCCTTCTTAGTTCATTTTTGCTTCCCATAGTTCCAACTATGTGTTGAAAATGAATCAATCTCAGCTCTGACACTTTGACCTGTCAGTTATTGTCATGAGAGGCTCAGGCTTGGAGTCCATGGGGGGTTTGGGCTCGGAGTCAGAGTCAGACGATGAGGAGGGTGAGCAGACAGCTTTGGATGAATGGCCGCCTGAGCAGACAAAGGAAGCTGGGCTGGTCAATGAGCAGCAGGCACAAGCGTGGCTGATAGTTGAGAAGGAAGACTCTGAGCTGCCACCTCCTCCCAGTGCTCGAGAAAGAAGAGCAGAAAGATGAGCAAAGCAATGGAGGTTAACAAGGCTTCTTGTGTGCAAGCAGACACGCCCTCCTGAATGTGCACATGCACCACTGGGGCGGCGCTTTATAAACAGAGCCCAGAGCACAGAGAGGTTGTCAGAGACAACAATTCATCCAACTTGGCCCTTGTGCCTTGACCCAACGCTGAACCAGACTGACTGACAACTTTCCTGACCTCCTGGACCTTGGACTTCTTGGCCACTCTTGTGATTGCCCCTTTTGGAGTTGAAACTTCCTCAGTAAGCAAATTACCGAGCTGGTGTGAATTTCATGGGGCTCTGTGTGTGTGTGACCACATTTAATGGTGTTTGTTCACTAAAGCCAACATTGTAACCACTTCCTGCATTTTGTGTGCCTTAGCTGAGACAGGACAGATTGTCTCTGACCCAACCCCTCTCCCTTTTGGGGAAAATAGGAGGCAGCTGGTTGCTCAGCCTGCTTTAAAATGGAGTAGCTTTTAGTGGAGAATGCACAGCTCTCACAGCAAGTCACTCTCCTGATGGCTCAGTTGGCTCAGCTCCAGCCTTCACAGCCCTCCACAGCAGCAGCTGCACCCCCATGCCACGAATGCCCAGTTTTGGTGTTGGAGAAATTTGATGGAAAGTTAGCTCAGTTTCTGGCCTTCTTTGCTCAGTGCAAACTTTACATGAGTCTCTGCCCTGAAGACTTTCCATCAGAGCACCATAGGGTGGGGTTTTTGATAAGTTTGTTGTCAGGTTCTGCAACTAGATGGGCTTCTCCTTTGATTATACAACAGAGTCCCCCGCTAGACGATTTTGATGAGTTTAGCCAACAACTACAACTCATGTATGAAGACCCTGTTAAAACGCAATCTGTGAATAGACATATTAGAGAATTAAAGCAGGGATGCCGGCCAATGGTAGAATATATTAGTGACTTCTGTCTCCTGGCTCAGGACTTGAAATGGAATAATCAGGCCTTGGTGGACCAATTCCAGGATGGTGTGCTCTCAGAGATTTTGGAAGAGCTGGCCCAGACTGAGAGTCCACAGACCCTCCAGGCCCTCATGCACCTCTGTCTCCACATTGACATCTGCCTCCAGCAGCGAAAGGTGTGGTGACACTCTTCAATGGCACCTCTACTCAGTACATCTCAGGAAACCAGGGAACCTTCTGTGGAAGAACCCATGTAAGTGGGGGTGCTCGGCCTCACCTTACTCAAGCAGAAAAGGACAGGCCCTGGCCTTGTCACCGCCAAGTGCCCCCCCAAGAAGATCAGACCTGCCCTGATGGAAAATGGAATTGGTCCAGCCTAAAAGGGCATAGGCAGGGCCAAGCTGGCAGCTAGTCAACCCCAGATTCCCCATGTTACTCCTGCCAAACACCTTGTCGTGACTGTTTCTTTACAGATCCCAGTGTCATGGTTGTTAGGACACCCAGGAAGGCCAGCTTTCCCGTCCATGCCATGATTGATTCAGGGGCCACCGCAAACTTTATGGATGACAAGTTTGCCAAGGAGTGGAATATTCCACAGCATGAGGTAGCCCCCACTTTGGTAGTTGAGGTGATCAATGGGTGGCAGTTGAATTCAGGGCCAATGGCCTCAGTTACTGACCCCATACAAATGCAATTGGACAGTCATCTAGAATGGGTGGAATTTTACCTGGCTGTGGCACCTCATTTCCCTTTTGTGTTGGGGCTTGAGTGGACCACAATCCTCATATCATGTGGTCCTCAGGGGTTGTTACATTCAAGAGTCCCTGTTGCAAGACTCACATGTTAAACACCCCTGCTGCAGGGCAAACAGTCATGTCTCTCCAGAATCTCCCTCCACAATTTGTGGACATTGCAGATGTGTTCAGTGAGAAAGAGGCTGACCAACTTCCACCCCACCAGCCATATGATTGTCCCATCTATCTGATTCCTGGGGGCAAGCTTCCAGTGGGGCACCTATACTCCTTGTCAGAACCAGAGCTGGCAGCTCTTAGAGACTGTACAGACAAGAACTTGAAAAAGAGGGTTTACCAGGCCTTCCTCTTCTCCTGTGCTGTTTGTGAAGAAAAAGTCAGGGGACCTGAGATTGTGTTGTGATTATAGAAAATTGATTGAGATTACCATAAAAAAATTGCTATCCACTGCCTTTAATCTCAAAGCTCTTGGAATGGTTGCATCATGCTCAGGTCTTCTCCAAAGTAGACCTGCATGGAGCATACGATCTAGAGCAGATCCAGAAGGGGGATGAGTGGAAAACTGCATTTTGTACTGCTATGGACACTTTGAATACACAGTAATGCCGTTCAGGTTATCCAATGCTCCTGGGGTCTTCATGAACTTTATACATGATGTGTTCCAGGACCTCCTTGATAGGTTCATCATAATTTACTTGTATGACTTCATATTTTATAGGGATATCAGGTCAATTTACATTTTGCCCCTAATAGAATGATTATTTACTTATTTATTTGGTCAATGACTAGCAAAATTTAAAAGGAAAAAAGCAAAGTAAAACCAAGAAATACAATAATAAACTACAAGCTAACAAAATATATCACATACTAATATAGCATTCACTCGGCTATCACTGTATTAATACATTTGTTACCTTAATGGGGTGAGCCTAAAACATTAGAAATTATAAAGTAAAAGTAAAAATATATATCTCCTGACAATTGATCAATTAAAATATTTCAAATTTAAAAGTACTTTTTAAAGTAGGGAGTTATTTCTTTGTCTGGATCTGTCTTGTTTTCATTGCAGCAACACAGAATTTGGCGACGGTACACTTAATGTATGGTTTTAGATCCTGAAGTAGATAATTCATGTAAAAATTATCTGGATACCCAGGGAGTTTTTATATTAGGGGCAAAATTTACAGTGTAGGAGTATATGTAAGATGGTGTCAGGGTCAGCCTCGCTCCAAATAAGACACGGACTCACTTAATAGGGATTAAGGATTTCCGGTTTATTGAAACGGTACTGACAGAGAGAAAAACGGGAATGGGGGTGCGGTGTTGAGGTGCCCTGTATATACCCTCTTGCAGGGTCCCGTGCTCCTCCACCCTTCATTGTCCCCATTCCCCTTGATGGGTTTCTTGATGGCTGTGGGGGCATTTTCCTGGTTGCTGTCCTTGTCCTCTTGGTTCAGGTGTGTTCTCCAGGGCACCAGGTGCGGCTTATCGCTGCTTATCTGAAGTCCTTCTATTCAGCTGCATATGATTCCATGGGTGTGGGTGCTTTGGGTGCTTGATTCAAGCGCTGATTTAATTATCTCCTTCCTCTTTTTCTTAATGATCATGATCCACGTTGTGAGGCTCTTTGTGCCTTGCAACGGGGTCATGACATGCTGCCTCCCGAAGATGTCTTTAGGGTGCTGGTTTCTCTGGGTATGCCTCGTGGAAATGTCTAGTCAGTTGTTTTGCTAAGATGTGTTGTGCCTGGACCCACTCTGAGTGTGGGAAATGCTTCCATTTAACGAGGTATTGTAGAGTACCCCTTTGCCTTCTTGAGTCCAGTATCTCCTGTACTTCAAAATGCTGTTGTTTATCTATCATGATGGGTGGTGGTGGTGGGTCTTCCATGTGCCATTTGGATGGACTTGTTGGTTTCAGCAAGGCACAGTGGAATACCGGATGGATCCGTCATAGATTGTGTGGCAGTTCCAGTTTGAATGTCACCGGATTGATTACTTCTGTGATTTTGAAAGGTCCGATGAATTTCGGTGCCAGTTTCTTCGAGGGTTGTGAGGTTTTTATGAACTTAGTGGAGAGGTAGACCCTATCTCCCACTTTGTATTTCAGTGCCTCTGCCCTGTGATTGTCCGCATATTTCTTGTACGTGTTTTGTGCGTCTGCTAGGGCCGTTTGGATGATTGGCCAGGTTGTCGCCAGTTGTGCTGCCCAGTCATCTGGTGAGCAGGGTGGGGCATCAGGTTGAGGTAGTTCTGGTATTGGCACAAAGTCCCTTCTGTAGACCACCTTAAATGGGGTGTGGCCAGTGCTCTGGTGCACTGCATTGTTGTAGGCTACCTCTGCAAAGGGTAGCAGGTCCACCCAGTTGTCCTGTTGGTAATTTATGAATGTTCTCAGGAACTGTTCAAGGGTTGAGTTTAGGATCTCCGTAGATCCATCTGTGTGTGGATGCCATGCAGTGGACAGTGCCTGTTTGGTGCCAATGAGTTTTAAAAATTCCCTCCAAAATTTTGACGTGAACTGTGTGCCCCTATTGGTCACCAAATGACAGGGGGCGCCGTGGAGCCTGTATATGTGTGTCAGGAACAGACGTGCCAGTTGTTGCGCAGTGGGGATGGTCGCGCAAGGGATAAAGTGTGCCTGTTTTGAAAAGTAGTATTTTATCACCCAGATGACTGTTTTCCTTTGGCTGGGTGGGAGGTCTACAATAAAGTCCATGGAAATTTCTTCCCAGGGGCGAGAGGGGCTGGCTACTGGCTGCAGCAGCCCTTGAGGTTTCCCCTCCTTCCGTTTGGAGGTGGCACATGTGGGACAGGTGGCGACGTAGTCTTTAATGTCTTTTCTTAGGGTTGGCCACCAAAATTGTCATCTTGTTAAGTGTAGGGTTTTTATGAACCCAAAATGTCCCGCCGTTTTGTCATTGTGTGATTGGTTTAAAACTTCCCCCCGCAGTGACTCTGGTATGTACAAGACTTTCTCTTTCCAGGCTAGGCTGTCCTTGATAGATACAAGGTGTCGGTTGTTTTGTAATCATGTATCTGTTTGTAGTGCTTGTGCGAGTCTTTGTTGCCAGTTGGGTGAAATTGAACGGCGGCTCCGTTCGTTTTCTTGTGTTCGTGCTGGCGTGTGCTGATTCCTCGTCTGGCTGCGCGTGATAGCTGGGCAGCCCAGTTGTTTGTTGGTCCATACCATCCCCACGATGTCTGAGGCTTGCGTGTCGTCCTGTGGCTGTCGGGAGAGGGCATCCGCCAGGAAGTTCTTCCTGCCTGGTATAAATTTCAGCATGAAATTGAACTGGCTGAAGAACTGTGCCCAGCGCACCTGCTTCGGGCTGAGGCGTTTAGGCATGCTGAGAGCCTCCAGGTTCTTGTGGTCTGTCCAGACCTCGAAGGGGCAGGCTGCCCCTTCCAGCAGGTGCCTCCACATTTCCAGAGCTGCTTTCACTGCAAATGCCTCCTTTTCCCATACGTGCCATCTCCGCTCCGTTTCGGAGAATTTGCGGGAGAGGTACGCGCAGGGTTTCAGCTGGTTGTCAGAGTCCCTTTGGAGTAGGAGAGCTCTGATGGAGAAGTCGGAAGCATCTACCTGTGCCACGAAAGGCTTGGTGGGGTCGGGGTGTTGTAATACTGGCTCAGCTGTGAACAGGTTTTTTAGTCTCTCAAACGCCGTTTGGCAGTCAGCTGTCCAGTTTAGCACCGCCCCCGGGTTTCTCGATTTGCGACTGTCCCCCAAGCCCTTGGTCTTTAGGAGGTTGGTCAGGGGCAGTACAATCTCTGCTAGCCCCGGGATGAACCCCCGGTAAAAATTCATAAAACTGAGGAAACTTTGAAGTTGTCTTCTTGTGCGTGGGCGCTCCCACGCCAGTATTGCTTGGACCTTGCTCGGGTCCATTTCGATCCCTTTTTCCGAAATCCTGTACCCTAAATAGTCAATTTGTTGTTTGTGAAACTCGCACTTGGAGAGCTTGGCAAACAGCTCTGCCTTGTGAAATTTCTTGAGCACTTCCCTTAACAATCGTTCGTGCTCACGCTCTGTTTCAGTGTATATTAGCACATCATTGAGGTAAACCAGCACCCCCTTAAAAAGGTGGTCACGCAGGACCTTGTTGATTAATTGCATAAATACACCCGGTGCCCCTGCCAGTCCAAAAGGTAGCACCTTGTATTGAAATGACCCCAATGGGCAGTTGAAGGCCGTTTTCCACTCATCCCCCTCCCGTATCCTTATGTGGTAATAGGCTTCCCTTAGGTCTAGTTTAGAGAATACCTTGGCCTTTGCCAGGTGGGACAATATGTCCATTATTAGGGGCAGTGGGCTTTTATTGGATACAGATGCTGCGTTCAGGCCCCGGTAATCTGTGCAGAGCCGCAGTGACCCATCCTTTTTCTCGCGAAAGAGGACCGGCACTCCTACTGGGGAGTTTGCAGGCTCGATAAAACCCTTCGCCAAGTTCTTATCTATAAAGTCCCTTAATGCTGCCAGCTCCCTTGGGGTTGTGGCGTATATTTTGGGTTTGGGTAGAGGCACCCCCGGGACCAGTTCAATGGAGCAGTCTGTTTTCCTGTGAGGGGGGAGTCTGTCTGCTTCCTTCTCGCAGAAGACATCTGCAACGTCCACGTAGTTTGGTGGCAGGCCGTCTGGCAACATCGTCTCTCTGTGCTCTGAGGTCGTCGTTGCTCTTCCATTGCTGCCCGGGGGACCCTGTCCCCTGTGGGTGCTTGGTAGCGCCCGTCAGCAAACTTGATCTCTCTGGTTTTCCAGTTGATGACTGGGTTTTGCTGCACGAGCCATGGGATCCCTAGTATCAGTAGGGGTTGCCCCACCAGTGCCACAATGAAAGCCAATTTTTCCTCATGGCTGCCGAGCTGTAGCATGGTTTCGCCAGTGTATTGGGTGACTGGGCCCCCTCCCGCTGCTGATCCATCCAGCTGAGTAAACACCAAATGGTGCTGAAGTGGATACCAGAGGAGGTTAAGTGCGGCTACCAGGTCTGGGTGCATTAAGCATTTTGAGCAGCCAGAGTCAATCAGTGCCCAGACCTTTTCAGTCTTTTCCCCATGGGTGAGGGTGACACGGACATAGAGGGTGGGGCATTCTTCACTCACCCCTCTGTCAGTGCGCCTGTTGCACTTTTCCACCTGTCCTTTGGCGCCCATTAGGCCAGGTGGCTGGCGTTTCTCGTCGGCTCGTCGGGATTGCTTCCCTCCTCCTCTGAGCTGTAGGGGAACTGTCTGGCTCAATACTCCCCCCTCGCTGCCGGTCGCTTTCTTGGCGCTGGGGTTGGTGTGGCTGGTGCCCTCCACGTGTTCTCTCTGGGTGTCTGTTTGGGGCAGGCTTCCGCCTTATGGTCATCCTTGCCGCACGTGAAGCACTGCCCTTTTGCGAATCACCGGTCCCGTTCCTCTTTCCACGGTTGGGATCTTGCCTTCCCCAGCCTTGCAGCTGTCCGTGATGGTCTCGCTGCCTCCACCTGCTGTGCTTCCCTCTGGGCTTGGCGGAACGTGTCGTGGGAATCCTCTGCTTCCCCTGCCAGCCGGATCCACTCAGTCAGGGAGTTGGGGTTGTTGAGACAGAGTGCCCACCAGAGCACGTTCAAGTTAAGTCCTTCTTTGAACTTCTCAATCAGGGTCGATTGAGACCAGACTTCCACCTTTCTGGCTAGGGCTTGGAACTCCATGGAATATTCTGCCACAGAGCACTGTCCTTGCCGTAGCGTTTTCAGAGTCCTTTTTGCTCTTTCTTGCTCCAGGGGGTCCCTGAAGTGCAGTTCCAGCGCTCGAAGGAATTCTGTGCTGTTCTGCAGTGCCCGGGCGCCTGATTGGCACAATTGGACGTACCAATCAGCGGCCCGTCCTTTTAGTTTTATGGCGAGGGCATTGACTTTGCCCCTTTCAGTCCTGAAACAGGGACCCCATTCTTCGAGGTAGTATCTTGCATTTGTCAAGAAAAAGGAGAGTTTTGAGGGGTTCCCGTCAAACTTTATGCCAAAGTCCTTGGCTGCCATTCTGGCCTGGCTCCAGGTCACATCTGGGCCATGCAGCATGCTGCGTGGGGGCTGGTGTGGGTCGAATCGGCTCCAGGCGTCTGGCGGTGTCGGTGTCGTCTCTCGCTGGGTCTCCCCGCAAGTAGGTCGTCTCATCGACAAGGTGGGAGGGTGGGATGTTGTCCATCTGGTGGCCTCTTGGAACTGGGTTCCGCCGTACCTGCCGCCGTCCGCTGGGTCGTCGCCCCGTCTCTCGTCTGGGTGCACCTCCAGTCGTTGGGTGGGTTCCTGGGACCGGCCCCCACCATAGCCACCACCGTCCGCTGGGTCGCCACTCCCTCTCGTCCGGGTGCACCTCCAGTCATCGGGTGGGCTCCTGGGACCGGGCTCCGCCATAGCTGCTGCTGCCCGCGAGGTTGTCCCGCCGTCTCTCGTCCAGGTGCGCCTCCACGATGCTGCCACCATGGGGTTCCTGCGCCACCATCAACTGCTGGAGTAGCAGCCATATCGCTTGCGCCCCCTCCTCCAGTGCGTCCAGCCTCGCTGCCGTCGGCTGACTCCCGCCAGTGCGCTCGGCTCTCCACTCGCTCTCGCCTCCGGTCATCGTGGATGACGGTCCATCCTTCGGTCCCGCCGGGGTCTCAGGCGAACCTAGAGGGGATCCCATCTCACGCGCCACGGCCCGCTGGCCACGGGACGCCTGGGTGTTCCCCCCCCCCCACTCCTCTTCCTCCGAGCTGGATCCCATACTTACCTGGGTAAGCTGCCGGGACCTCAGGCACATCCCTCCCAAGGGGAGGGGAGTTTCTCCGCCGGGTGCCGAGTGGTTCTTCATACCTAGCAGGGTCCCTCACAAGCTGGTTGGATTGGTGCTAGGTAAAAAAAAAAATGTGGATTCCCTTTTTTATGTCAGGGTCAGCCTTGCTCTGAATAAGACACGGACTCACTTAATAGGGATTAAGGATTTCCGGTTTATTGAAACGGCACTGACAGAGAGAAAAACGGGAATGGGGGTGCGGTGTTGAGGTGCCCTGTATATACCCACTTGCGGGGTCCCGTGCTCCTCCACCCTTCATTGTCCCCATTCCCCTTGATGGGTTTCTTGTTGACTGTGGGGGCGTTTTCCTGGTTGCTGTCCTTGTCCTCTTGGTTCAGGTGTGCTCTCCAGGGCACCAGGTGTGGCTTATCGCTGCTTATCTGAAGTCCTTCTATTCAGCTGCATATGATTCCATGGGTGTGGGTGCTTTGGGTGCTTGATTCAAGCACTGATTTAATTATCTCCTTCCTCTTTTTCTTAATGATCATGATCCACGTTGTGAGGCTCTTTGTGCCTTGCAATGGGGTCATGACAGATGGTTTCTACTTCCTCTTCACTGCATGGGACTTCTATGACATCCTGGTCTTCTCTTTCTCTGCAGCAGAATACACACAACATGTAAAAAACTGTCTTACAGTGTCTATGAGAACATTGTTTATATGCCAAGCTGGAGAATTGCCAATTTGCACAAATCACCATTGACTTTTGGGGGCATTATATTTCTGCTACCTGCATCTCCATCGACCCAGGCATGGTTGAAGCACTCCAGACTTGGCAACTCCCACTTCGTGCTAAGGATGTTCAACCTTTATTAGGTTTTACAATCTATTATTGGGTGTTCATACCTCAGTTTGTTGAACTCACTGAACCCTTAACCAATTTGTTACAAGAAAAAAAACAAGTTTATTTGGGGTGAGGCCAAGAAATGATCTTTCAGAATCCTGAAGGCTGCATTCACCTCTGAGCCCATCCTCAGGCATCTGGACCCCTCATGGCCATTTGTATTAGAGACTGACACTTCAGATGTGGCCCTTGGAGCTTTATTGCTTCAAGCAGATCAGCAGATGGGCACCCTGTTTCCATGTGCCTATTACTCCTGGAAGCTTGCACCTACAGAAAGAAACTATACTATCTGGGACAAGGAACTTTTGGCTATTAAGGTGGCTTTTGAAGTTTGGCAGCACCATCTGGAAGGGGCTTAACATTCTGTGGAAGTGCGAACCAACCACCAGAACTTGGAACACTTAAAGACCGCTAGAAAATTAAACCAATGGCAGTTCTAGTGGTCCCTGTTCTTCTCTTGGTTTGACTTCAAGGTAACGTACATTCCTAGGGGGTGGAATCAATGAGCAGATGCCCTCTCCCATAAACCAGAATACAGCCACTTGGAACACCAAACATCACCTCAACCTATTAGACCTCTAGAAAAGTTTGCTGCTGGTCAGCCTTTGATAGACCTTCTTCAGCAAATTCGAGAGCAGGAACAACAGGACCCTTATGTCCAAGCTCAGAGACAGGAACTCTCTCAGTTACTTGGGGATCAACTTACCCCTTGGACTTAGGCACATGACATATTGTGCTCCTTGGACAATACAACCTACCAGCAGGGTCAATATGGGGCAAAATTCTACAACTGTGCCACAACAGTCCTGTGGCTGGCCATTTTGGATTTTTAAGGAATTTGCACTTGATCTCAAGATATTTTTGGTGGCCACATATTTGAAACAATGTGAATCAATATGTGATGTCCTGTCCCATTTGTTCACAAGCCAAGAACCCAACTGGAAAACCTCTAGGTCTCTTACTACAACTTTCACCAAGGCACCCATGGGAAGCTGTATCCATGGACTTTAGCACTGATCTGCCTGTATCAGGAGGAGCATCAACAATCCTCGTAGTGGCTGATATGTTAAAAAAGATGGCACAACTTCCTCAGTAAGTGAATTATTGAGCTGGTGTGAATTTCATGGGACTCTCTGTGTGTGTCACTGCACGTATTGGTGTTTGTTCATTAAAGTCAACTTTGTAACTGCTTCCTGCATTTTCTGTGCCTTAGCCAAGACAGGACAGTTATAAATTCCAGCTTTGCCTTCAGGCAAAGTTGGCCTGGCCAACCTGGCCTTCTGGGGTTCTGCTCAGAACTTTGTGTAGGAAGAACAGTTGAGAGCTGAGTCAGAAGAACCAGAAACAAGGGCTGTAGGAAGTGGAACTGACCTGAACATTGCAAGGAATGTCATGGAACACAGTCTGTTATTGTTGGTAAACATTCATTTTGTTTTGAAAAAGTTGGAATCAGCTTTTTCATACTTTGCCTTAAGCCGTTGCATGCTTGGCTCAGGTTTGGGTTTAATATGACCTCTTAATGGGATTGCTAAAACATTGTGTGTGAATCAGGTCACTGATTAAACAAACAGTGATTAAAACAAACCATGACTTAATTTGGAATGTACTGATTTACTGAGCTGTATTAAGAGCTTTGACGGTGTGGTCAGTGAGCTAGAGCCAGACATCCTGAAGAGTGAGGTTGAGTGGGCCTTAAGAAGCATTGTTAATAACAAGGCAGCAGGAGATGATGGCATCCCAGCTGAGCTGTTCAAAATCTTGCAAGATGATGCTGTCAAGGTAATGCATGCTATATGCCAGCAAATTTGGAAAACACAGGAATGGCCATCAGATTGGAAAAAATCAACTTACATCCCCATACCAAAAAAGGGAAACACTAAAGAATGTTCAAACAATTGAACAGTGGCACTCAATTCACATGCCAGTAAGGTAATGCTCAAGGTCCTGCAAGGTAGACTTCAGCAATTCATGGAGTGAGAATTGCCAGATGTACAAGCTGGGTTTAGAAAAGGCAGAGGAACTAGGGACCAAATTGCCAATATCCGCTGGAGAAGGGAAAAAGCCAGGGAGTTTCAGAAAAACATCTATTTCTGTTTTATTGACTATTCTAAAGCCTTTGACTGTGTGGACCATAACAAATTGTGGCAAGTTCTTAGCAGTATGGGGATACCAAGTCATCTTGTCTGCCTCCTGAAGAATCTGTATAACGACCAAGTAGCAACAGTAAGAACAGACCACGGAACAACGGACTGGTTTAAGATTGGGAAAGGAGTACGGCAGGGCTGTATACTCTCACCCTACCTATTCAACTTGTACGCAGAACACATGATGTGACATGCTGGGCTTGAGGAATCCAAGGCTGGAGTTAAAATCTCTGGAAGAAACATTAACAATCTCAGATATGCAGATGATACCACTTTGATGGCTGAAAGCGAAGAGGAACTGAGGAGCCTTATGATGAAGGTGAAAGAAGAAAGTGCAAAAGCTGGCTTGCAACTAAACCTCAAAAAAACCAAGATTATGGCAACCAGCTTGATCGATAACTGGCAAATAGAGGGAGAAAATGTAGAAACAGTGAAAGACTTTGTATTTCTAGGTGGGAAGATTACTGCAGATGCTGACTGCAGTCAGGAAATCAGAAGACGCTTAATCCTTGGGAGAAGAGCAATGACAAATCTTGATAAAATAGTTAAGAGCAGAGACATCACACTGACAACAAAGGTCCACATTGTTAAAGCAATGGTGTTCCCCGTAGTAACGTATGGCTGCGAGAGCTGGACCATAAGGAAGGCTGAGAGAAGGAAGATCAATGCTTTTGAACTGTGGTGTTGGAGGAAAATCTGAGAGTCCCTTGGACTGCAAGAAGATGAAAACAGTCCATCCTCCAGGAAATAAACCCAGACTGCTCACTTGAGGGAATGATATTAAAGGCAAAACTGAAATACTTTGGCCACATAATGAGAAGACAGGACACCCTGGAGAAGATGCTGATGCTAGGAAGAGTGGAGGGCAAAAGGAAGAGGGGCCGACCAAGGGCAAGGTGGATGGATGATATTCTAGAGGTGACGGACTCGTCCCTGGGGGAGCTGGGTGTGTTGACGACCAACAGGAAGCTCTGGCGTGGGCTGGTCCATGAAGTCACAAAGAGTCGGAAGCGACTGAATGAATAAACAACAAATCTCCCTTAATCTCTCAATTAGTCTACTTTACGAATTCTGAAGGATACAAACTCTGTGAAGAGCTGTACATAGCTTTCTTCTGACTGATCTAGAAATGGGCTAATGTTGGTAACTCATTATGGGTGTTTCCTTAAAATTACAATATAGCATAAGGTGGTTCTCTGATTCACTACTCTCATCTTTTTGAGGAAAAAAGCTTTTCATCATAGATTTTATGGTATTCCAAAACAGCTGATATATATATATATATATATATATATATATATATATATATATATATATATATATATATTAAACTACAATAGTTTGAAGGTTCTCCAAAATTTAGTTTATGAGGTGGTCCAAATATTGCGCTGATCTAATATAAAATTTGCTGTGACCCAAATGAGCTCTGAGGGACATCTTGTTAGATTCTGTTAATTATTTTGTATGAAGAGTCCTCTGTTTGAGAAGCACCATTGCCCAATCTTATTCCCAAGGACATCAGCATCCCACTTGAAAATGTCAATTTTGGTAATTTGTCTTTTATTTGATGTTTCCAAGAGAAATAATATTTGTCTGTCAGGATAAGAAGTACTGTACCAAACCTTGAGGTTGAAAATCAGCTTTTAGACAATATCTGAACACATCTAGCTTTGCCCTCATTTCCATTTTTATAAGCCCTGCCTCCAAATGTAGAGTGGTATTAGGCACACATTTCGCTACCTGGAATAACTTCCTTTAAAAGATTGTTTGAACCCTCCCTAATTTCTCATAGTTAATACCTGAATTTAACTGAGCTTTATATAGGAACTATTCCAGCATCTTGACTTCAAAAAAATTCCAAAGTAGTATATACTAGGTGATTCTAGAGGGGGAAATAAAGGGTGACATGAATGTATTGCTTTCCTGAGGAATGCAGCCTGAAATCCAAGTATTAAATGAAGGACCTGCTCTGTTTTATATCCTCTGAGGCTCCAACAGAATTTTTGAAGCCCCTCACAAAATGCTTGATCTTTGTCTTCTCATAGTTAATCTGTAATGAGTGTGCCTTACAGAAATGGACTGGTGGTCCCATGGCTCTTCTAAGGCCTACCAGTTTCTGTGACAGTATTATCTGCATAAAGCAGAATAAATACAGATCTATTAGCCAGTTTGAGAGATGGGAACATGGAATATGATCTCAGCCACATACATGCATAGTACCTTTTATATAAGTTTCAACCTAATCATGATTTTTAATCTTAAAAATAAAATGGAATTCTGAGGTGGTTTCAGCTGCGCTTCCTTTTGAAATGATTTGCTCTGGAATAGTAATTCATCTTTTTATTTAGCTGAAGTGTTGAAACATTCATAAACCAAAAGAAAACAAATGAAAATTATGAAGTGAATGGAGTTTGTTTGGTATTGATTTAAGAGTACTGCTGTGAAATATGGTAGGGGGTAGAGTTCTGATCCTGTTATCTCCACAGGACTTGGATCTCTTATGCAGCTGAATGAATGGCACTCAGTGAGACTCAAGGCTCCTGCTGAAATTGTCCTTAAACAGTTCAACAACTGGCAGTTGTTCAGTGGTACCCAGGAGTTTCTTTCATGGGGAGGGAGAAGCTATGAAGATGTGCTGAGCAAAATGTATGGGAGGGAGATGACCATCTTTTCCCAACAAGACAGATGCAAGTTGGGCTTCCTTTCCAATCAGTCTGCGAAGCTCAAAGTATTTGTTCTCCTTGCATTGTCATGTAGCTGAATCTGTTCAGTAGCCCTGGATAACTCATAAATTAGATGAAGGTGGAAAGAGGTGTTTTCCAGAAAAAGTTAAATTTATTGTTTTTCCATTCATTTATTTGTAATGAAGGTATATCTCCTCTCTTTCTGCTTTTTAGTCAAAGAGTGGAAGAATGACTGATTAAAATATAATTTAAAATATCCTGAGACATGGAGTGTTGTAAACAACTGGGATTTTGAAATATTCATTGACTTGGTTCATACATTGCATGACACCAAGTTTGTTTAGTGTAGTTTACGAAACAGAACATGGTTGGCTGAGTTCCAAACACTAAGCCTTAATGTTGTTTGGATCAGGTCAGTGTGTGTATATGTGTGTGTGTGTGTGTGTGTGTGTGCGCATGAAAAAGAGAGAAAGAGTTAGTTTAATGAACTGCTCATGTGCTGAATTTCACCAGAGCAGATTTTGAAAACAAATTTCATCCATTCCAACTGCTATCCTTTTTACACAAATAGCTACACTGCAAAAAGTCCAAGTTATCTCTAGATGCCAGCAAAGGGATAAATAAAATAACTCTTTGCTGCTATTTAGTGATCATCTGTAGTTTTGCATCCAGTGATGGCAGTGGTGTCTGCAGGGAGTTAAGTGGCAGTTATGACCACACAATCAAAGACCCACCCTTTGATACACATTGACCTCACATAAACCAGGCAGGACTTCAATTGCACAATCATGACCACCATTTCACTTTTTTGACTCCACCTGCAGTTGTGAATGCTTCAGTCTTTTCCAAAATATGAAATCCACAGAAACAGGAAGCAATAAACCATTTATATAACAGTCCCTGTCTTACTTCTACTACCACCTAATGGTGCCTCCTGAAGCATGTTACTATATCCAACTTTTCCTAAGCTTAATTCTAAGAGGCAAGCTGCAGTCTATTGTGGTGTTTCTCAACCTTGGCAACTTAAAGACACATGAACTTCAACTCCCTGAATTCCCCAGCCATGGATTCTGGGAGTCCACATGTCTTAAAGTTGCCAAGGTTGAGAAACACTGGTCTATCATGAGAAATTTCACATCACATACACCATTCTTGCTTTATTCTTTGGTTCAGCTGAAAGTTGCAAACATATGAACATTAGCTGTGTTCATACATAGCACTACACCACAGTTTGTTTAGCTGCCTTTTTCTTGCAACTGTGTGAGTTAGTTACAGGTTTGGATGAGGTACAAAATACATTCTAGGAATAAGATGGAAGCAATCAAGAAACAACAAACAGTGGTTTTAAACTCTGAATTGCTAAAATGAATCCATAGTGTAATTACTGACCCCTCTTTGCATATCATAAATTAAACAAATCACTTTATACCTTACAGTGATATGTGAATCCAGATACTGTGTTGTTTATAAACATTGTTTGTAAGCAAAATAGAACCAAATAAGAGACTTAATGTGATCACTATGGCTGAAAATCCATCATTGCCCTGTTCACTTTATAGATAGCACAATTCTTTTTCTATCCATCCAATCTGTCTACAGAAGTCCAACCCCATTTTCATTTCACCAAATTATTGTTAATGGCCTCAGTATGCCTGCCATGTAAATACCTCCAATAAAATGGTTCCCTGAAATCTAATTCTCATATCATATTGTTTTGCCAAAAAACAAACAAAAAACAAAAACAGAACTGAAAAATATGGGAAGAATTAAAGATCATCTTGGAAAGGAGATATTTTATTAATGGAATTATATTTGCTTTTCATTAAAGGGGCAAACGCGAATAAATACAAAAGTCCAGTGAGAGGTTCCCTTAATTTAGATTTTTTTTAATTTGAGGACCAAGGACTCATTATCCTTTCACCTTTAGGTATTCAGAATATTAATCTTAAAGTGACAGTTGCTGCTTTAAACTCTGGTCAAGAATGCTGCATGGTGAAGGTTCTGCTCTTAGGCTGAATAACAAATTAAATGCAATTAATTTGCTAAAATACAATTATGGGATGCAAATTCTAAACTACTGAAATGCAGGTCTGCTGAATTCATGGCCCTATAAAAACCTAATCAATTTCCACTGCACATTTATGTGCCTTAAACAGAAAGAGGTGGCATTTCTGGAAAAAGCCCTCTTCTATGAAATGATTTTTCTGGAACAAAATGCCCTGTCTTCCTTTAAATATAAAATATATGTAGATATTTATTTCATATCTTGGTATCCTGCCTTTCATAAGAAAGCATTCTGGTACTTAAAACAAATAACATCAGCAAGGAAGCAGAGTGTAACACATGACAAACAATGAGATAGAAGTGGGTGTCCAATTTACCAGGGTCTGTGCTTGGTCTGCTGAACAATGTTGAAGGTTATTGCATACCAATACATATATACTAAAGAAATCGGGATGCTCAATTCAGTGATATGATACCTGTCTACTGAATGCTATTCTGCTGAAAGGAAAGTGGGCTTTCTGGAAGTTGATGATGATAATGAGGATGATGTATATGTTGTCTGATTCCCAGCAACATGGACCTGTGATTGACTTTCTCCCCAAATGGGATTTCTGGACAGCCCCATATCTGAGATCAGCCAGTTCCCAATCCTTCTTCTTTATACTTGACTAAGTAGCATTGCTTACATTGCATGAGCTGCTATGAAGGTAGCCTAGTTACAGGGCGGGGAAGGAATTTTTTCCCATTCTAAAACTGGAACAAAACCAACATCATAGGAAAATAGTGATTATTCCCCACATTATTATAGAGCTTATCACAGTCTTTTGGGTAGGCACTGAGCTAATGCTTTAGAGTTTATAAGTAAAACCCCATTTACCTCTTCAGGAAGAACTGATAAGGAAACTTGAGCCTGGGCTTTAAAATACCAGACCTATTTTAGACAGTGCCTTCTGCCACTTAATGTGAGGCTACTATAGGGCTAGCAGAGCTATCCTAGTTGCAAAAGTCTGCAGATCTCAGGATGACCACTAGACGGAAGCAGAGATATATAGAAAGCTCTACTTGTTGCTTTCACCTAGTGGTCATCTGGAGTTTAAATAGCCTTAATGATAGGTAACACTTGGAGGGTGGTGCCTTTGAGTCAGTTTTTGACTCCTGACAACTGCCTGGACTAGTTCCTGCAGATTTCTTGGCAAGATTTCAGAAGTGGTTTGCCATTACCTGCTTCTCAGGGCTGAGAGAGAGTGGCTGGCCCAAGGTTACCCAGCTGGATTCATGCCTAAGGCAGGACTAGAATTCACAGTCTCCCAGTTTCTAGCCTGATGCCTTAACCACTACACCAAACTGGCTCTTAGATAACACAATTAGCTCTTAAATACATGGGTCATTAATTTCTGTCCATGTTTATTATGTGGAGTCCTTAGTGCTTGTTTTTTTCTCCAGCACTTTATGCGTTGTTGTACATTGCACACAGCTCTGGTAACTCCTAAATTTAATTTCAATAAGGGATTCTGTAATGTCAGAGGTCTTACGCAATTGGGCTAGTTGAGTAAAGGAGGTAGGATTCTCTTCCATCTGTGCTTTTAATTCATTTAGAGAAGATTCTTGAGCTACCAACTCTATACAATATATTTCCAAATCTGGAGATACTACTGTTGATGTAATTACTATTTATGCATTCTCTAGATATCACACAGGAATATTTAACTCTTGAAGTTTGGTTGAATGAGCTTTTCACAGATGAGCTTGGCAACATGGCAATTGAAGGGGGGAAAAAAGTTGAGGTGTATCCTCAGTTTGTAGAATTGCAGAACGAAAAAGATCTATATGACTTTTTTCTCAAGTTATTGAAAAAAGAACTTGTTCGGATGTAATTGGCACATATTCCACCATCAATCTTTCTGTTCTATCTGGGAATCAATGTTCTGTAGTCCCCCAGCATGTGTGAACATTCTGTTAAGGCAATTAAAAAAAAAAAAAAAAACCTCTTTAAAGTTTTTAGAAACTCTGATACATAAGAAAAAGGAACTTTTTGGCTAAAGAAGTGATGTAAACTATTATAGGAAATCAAAGTGAATCATTCTTCAGGAAAAATAGAAACTGCTGTTATAATTCTCTGTTTCTTCTTCTGTCAAATAGTTAAGATCCCATGACCATTTTGCTTTGATCTTACTCATAGCTTTGCTATCTCTTTGAAGCAGCATGGCACTAACTCTGGGCACCAGCTTATTAAAGCAAAAGTTATTGTTAAAAAAAATTCCAGCTGAGTACAAGCTGATTCAAATAAGATCCCTTCAAATTGTTTACAGAGAATAATGTTAAACTGGCAGGGAGAAAAACAAGAAGAAAAGCTAGCTTATAATTTATTTTGGAAGTATTTTACTCACAAGAACTATTGGTTTCTCCCCCGAAAAGCAAAGCAAAGCAAAGCAAAGCAAAGCAAAGCAAAGCAAAGCAAAGCAAAGCAAAGCAAAGCAAAGCAAAGCAAAGCAAAGCAAAGCAATGTTCAGCTTCTTTTCAGGTCCTACATGTATATTGTCAGTGGAATTACATAGGGTGACTTGGCAGATGAAAGTTGCTCCAGCTGCTTCTGTGCAAAGACCAGACAATAAAAACATATATTGTATGTTCTTTATCATTTGACTTGTCTTATGTATGTATCAAGAAGAAATAGCAATTAATATATATTTCACAAGAGAACAGCCACTGATCTACAGGAGTTCACTTCTGTATTATTACTCTATATCAAGGTTTGTTATATCCACTCTTTTTACAGCATAATATATCACATTCCTCAGGCTTTGTCTCCAATGATATAGTATCAAATTCATCCCATGAAGACTAAAACCTCTATATTCTACCCTGGTATGTGTTTTCAATAGGTAATAGGAGTCAATCATAATCTTTAAAGAATACTTGGAATAGAACAAACATATAAGGATGTTTTGGGCACCTATTTTTTTAGCTACAAACATTCTTAGAAGGTCCTTGTCAATGCAACAGTGAAACACTTCTCATTAGATTGTGTTTAGATGGTAGTGACATCCAAACATGGTGTGATATTGCTTTTCAATCACAGCAAGCCAGGGGAAAAAGTCCATGCTTTGTTTTAAGTTTCCTTTCTGCTCAGTCTGGTCAACAGAAGCTATTATGCTGCTTGGGTGACGTGGCAAATAATTTACATCTCTGTCATTCTTTTGAAAGAAACTCCCTCCCTCAGATTTGAAATTAGACTGTCATCCAACCAGTTGCACTATTCCTAGAGTCCAAGACAAAGAGCCAAATGATGGTGGAAATAGTAGAAAGTTTCCAAAAATCCAACAATCAAGGTTGTGAGATTTCCATTAATCTGTGAAAGTATATTGTGTTGCAAGTGTTAGATTTGTATTAATCAGTAAAAGAACACTTCATGCAGTGGAAATTCCTTAAAATGCAATATTTAGCACCCATTCTATTCAAAAGGTCATTCCCATTTTATTTTTCTTTTCTTTTCTTTTTTTGTTTTCTTCTTCTATTAAATGAAATGATGATTGGTGATATTAAGCCACAATTTTACCTGAGAAGCGTTATTACTGAATAAAGATGTCAGTTTAAAAACAAAGGTGCATCTGACTCATGCTATGGTCTTCTTAATTGCCACATATGCCTGTGAAAGTTGGAATTAAAATTAAAAAAAAAATAGAATAAGAATTGATGCATTCAGATTGTGGTGTTGGCAAAGATTATTGAAAATACCATGGACTGCCAGACGAACAAACAAATCAGTTTTAGAAGAAATACAACCAGAATGTTCCCTAGAGGTGAAGATAACTAGGCTTGGACTCTCATACTTTGGGCACATTGTCAGGAAAGACTGATCGCTTGAAAAGGACATCATGTCTGGTAAAGTCGAGGGCCAGCGGAAAAGAGGAAGACCTTAAATGCGGTGGATTGATATAGTTACCGCAACAATGGATGCAAACATTGGAACAGTCAGGCATATGGTGCAAGACCGAACAGCATTTTGTTCTGTTATACATAGGGTTGCCATGAGTCGTAAATGACTCAACGGCAACTAACAACAACAGATGATTGATCAGTCAAAATCAACTCAGAAAAGCTGCTGGAGGTTATAAATGCTCAGAATTGCATGTGTGCATCCCTCAGGGAATTTGAGAATAATGGAGTGTTTTGGGTAGTTTCAACATGCTATGTTAAAGCCTTAAAGATATTCTGGATATTTTAAGTGTCGAAACCGACTTAAAATGGCAACAAAAGTGAAGGCAATTAAGACAGATACTCATGTAAGTACTACACATCTTCTACCAGTGCCTAGACAAAATGAATAGATACCCATAATGACATATTGTCCTAAACAAGCTGTTTCTATCTCACACAGTATTTTTACATCTCTTTTTAGAGACTGAAATGTATAATTGGATTGTTGTCCAACCACACTCTTTAACTGCCATCTCATAGATATCGAGTTGCTATGCAGAATAAACTGTATATGTGAGTTCACGATACACTCAAGAAAATAAAACATAGGCAGGATAGTTAAAGATTATATGCATTTTATCCAGTGTGTTATTTCACCTAATTAATATGTTCACCTGCAAGCAATGTATTACCATAAACTCTGTCTTAAGCTGCTTTTTATACCTGACGAGTCAGATATTTATAATCAGTTCTTGAAAGAAAATAAAATATGTATTTGTTCAGTCACGCTTACTCTTCAGCTTTGATAAAAGGATGCAGAGAGCCATTTACAATAATAAAATTTATAAGACAAAAAAGGCATCCAATCAATTGTTTAAGAAATAATCCCTTTTTGGAAACACAGAAAAATAATAATAATAATAATAAAGAATTGTATTAGTAATTATGATTACAGAAACAATATTTGAACAGAATAGTCCTCACCTTTCTAAGTAGAAAATGTCTCTAACAGAAAAAGCATTTTGGGGCACAACCCTCTTTATATTAAGTGATCAATTCTAGCAGCAAGGTTAATTCTATTCCGCACTGGTGATATATACCAGTGCACAAAATTACCTCATGTGCTACCACCACCCTTCTGGATGTATCAACCAGAAACACTGCTGAGGTGAGCACATATACAACATATAGGTGTGATGGTATGTGGGAATGACCTTGAGGGATGAGGGGAAGACATGCTACCTAGGGAATGATCAGATAAAGGGGGGAGGAGCCCATAGCTGCATAACAAATCAAGAAAGAAACCTAAAAAAGGATCCACCCTAATATACCAGGCTGTTAAAATGACAGTGGGAGATTATTATTTTCAGGCTTGCAAGATTCTGTTAATGTAGCCTTACAATAAAAAAGAATTAGCTCATCTGGTCATGTTTCCTGTCTGGTTTACCTGGGAGGGCTGACAGTAGGTGAGATCTCTATACAAATAGGCATTTTTCCATAAATCCTGAAAATAGGTTTTGTATCATACAGTTTATATATTAACTTAAACAAGAATCTTTTTTGTACAATAGAAGACCATTAATATTTTACACTATAGCAAATTATGCTCACTTATTACTTAGCAAATATCCACCCTTTTATTCTCTTTGACTTTCTTTTTCCAGTCCATGTACTATGCTCGCTCTGTATTGTCCTTATGCTGTATTTTTTTTTAATTTGGGTAATAATAAATACATTGTGGATCCTTGGTGTTCTCTGAGCTTGGTTGTTTGCTTGCAGATGTTTCATTACCCAACTAGGTAACATCATCAGTGATGGTGTGTGTGGGGTTTGCTCCGTTTATATACAGCAGCTTGCCCTGCCAGTGTTGGTGGGGGTTTCTCCTGGGTTGTTCCTTAGGGTATTGTTTTCTGCTTGATTTTTTGTGCCTCCTTGAACTACTTGGAAAAAGGCTGTCACTTCTCATTGGAGTTTACACACAGACAAAAACACTTTCTTCCAACCAAAATGTTTAGCTCAACTCTTCCTAAATGGATAGAAATTTGTTTAAGCAAAATCTTCTTTTCAGAACTAATTTTGAGTAGAATCTGAGATAGGCTAGCATTTAAGAAACTGAGCAACTCTCCCAAAATAAGACTTTTATTTCTGTCCTCTTAGGTACTGTAATCATATGGCCCATATGTAATGGCCCATATGTAATTTATTCCTGTCTCATTATAAATAACACTAGAAAATGTCATCTCACTCTTCAGTTGCTGGCTTTTTAAATATCACCTGGTTGGGAATAAGCTTCAGTGAGTACTTTCAATTCTGCTCTTGCTTAAACACTATTGCTTTGCCAGTGAGATGCCAGTGCCTTTCAGCAGGGCTGCCAACCTTCCTTCTAAGATAATGAACATACCACTATTACAATATAGCTTTTATCAGGCAGTGTGCTTCCTAACATTTCAGAACTTATATTAAGTCAAAATTCCAGTCTGTGTGCCAGCATGATCTTTTGCCACCAACCATGCCACTAAGTAGAAACGATTAGACTACTGCAGTGGTCCAACAGGTAGTAATATTAAACTACATATCCTGGGGTAGCAAAAACCAGGTTTTACCAAAGAGTATATTTGAATACCAAAATACAGTTGCCTTAATTTTTGGAATAGAATGACGGCAAGTAAGAAGCTGCTGTCCTAACAGTCAGGAACCACGCTGAGACAAGGAATAGGTCTCTAGTGTTTTATTACTGCTACATTAGACAGAAAATCCTAACAAACTGAAGAAGCGTGGGAAAAACCCAGACAGATAAACCCCAAAAGTCAAGGCGCGTCTGATCTGTGTCTCTTTGAATAGCTGCTTAACTCCTCAGTACTATGCATGCATTTTCCCCCCTGGATAGAGGACCCCTCCTGCTCACCATCAGTACTCATGGCAGCTGCAAAGTTTAAGAGCAGAGAAGGTACATGCTACTCCTCATTTCAGGTACTCTTTTTTAGAAAAAAAGGTTTTGATTTAGATTATCCTTTCTTCAAACAGAAAACATACCAGCAAGGATACAATAGTTGCCCTAGCTCAGGACTGCTTTCCTTGCTTTTCTCTCATAATTTTCATTTGCTCATTTTCATTATTTAATTTAAATGGGGTACAGGCTTGCATCTGTCTTTAGTGTACATCTTTCAGTTCTATGTGAGTGCTTAATTAAAGGAATATTGTTCCCAAGCTAACCCTGTGAAATGAGATTGCATCAAAAACTGTTGTAGTCAATTTCAGAGGGTTCTGTGTGGCAGGTATTTCTTTCTTACCTACTTTATTTGTTAGAGTGAGTCAAATAGTGAGAAAACCATCAGCTTTAGAAATCAGAGTCTCAGGCACCCTTATATACATTTTAAAAATACAGGTAGACATCATTTAGTGACTGGCTTGTTTAGTGATCATTTGCAGATGGTTATGAAGAAGTAACTTTGTGACCAATCCTCACATTTATGACCTTTGCGGGTCTGTAAACCAAAGGAAAGCTGAAGTAAGATCATAAACAGAATTGCACTTTTACTTAGCAACCACTTTGCTTAATGACTAAGTTGCCAGTTCCAGTTGTGGTAGCTAAATGAGGACTACCAGTAATCTTATAATTTTAAGCCAGGACAGAGAAGGGACATTTTAAACCCGTCTTATTCTCAAACTCCTGTCTTTTACCCATCAAGCCAATTTCTGTAACTAATCAAAGAAAATCTAGTAACTGAGCCAGATAGGATATGTTGGGACATATTTGCTCCAAGGTTCAACTGTTGATATTGCAACAAAAAAAATGAGTGGCCACAACTGTCATAATAGTTTATGTGGTGTTCATTTTGAGCAATATGTCTTTTGGGTTGGAGAAAAGTTAATTCTTCCTCTAGTGATTTAATAACTGACTTCAGTCACACAGCCCTTTTCTGTATGAAACTATAGATACTTCTTATCTGATAAGCCTAATCTATACCAACAGAACAACTGTTTTATTTTATTTTCATCTAGAAAATGCAAAGGCAAAAATATCTGCTTATCATAATCAGTACAATTTGGGTACAATACAACATTTATGTGTAAATATGTAAGAAACCCTGTTATTTTTTCTCCATAATCTTAAAAATTCTGAAAAGAAAGCTGATTTATTCAATTTTTCATTTGCACATTCCTTTGGAAATAAGTTCCATTGGGCTCAAAAGGACTTAATGCTGTGTAGATACTCATAGGTTTCAGCATAACATTTCAACTTTCCTGTATCTTGTGGGTTTACCATTTTTTTTAAAGATTTTTAAGAGAATTGAATCACTGATGCCCACAGCTTCTTTGGAATCATTATTTGGCTTGAGAGCTGTATTCTGAATAAACTGTGTAATGTGCAAAATGTACATGGGGTGCCCACTTTGATGAGCATCCCATTCAGATTGATTCATGACATTCCCAACTTCTAAAAAGTGAATGAAATTACCATGGTACCTCGTGTGGTTACAGGATGTACTGAATGAGGTCTCAGAAGCAGTAAAATATATATTGACAAGGTCAATAGTGTTTTCACTGTGCCTCAACAAAGCTAAGCATATTTCCTTGCACAGGCCTATTTTGTAAATTTGCAGTCCTAAACTAGCAGTAAGTACGAGGGAATTGCTTTTGATGAAATGTCCATAGAATAAGAACAAGTGTCCAAACTTTGGTTTCATCCTTCTCCCTCTCACTGTTCAAGCCCATTTTTATAGAACTTTGTAGGACAGTTGACAAATTGCTTTTGGGATAGGGCTAAAATGTGAGGTAAAAATACTTTAAATAAAGTTTCAGTACTTAGCTCACTGGAAATTATATGAGCTCAAATCCAACACAGATGGAGAATATCAGATTGGGAAGACTAAGTTAAAATCAGATACCAGGTGTGTCCTTTGAGATTCACTGCTAGTTAGAGTAGACAATACAGCCTTTCCTGGCATAAGATAGTTCCTGGAGGAAAGGTATGATACAATGCCAACTAAAACATTCTTATATTTTCCTGTACCTGGTATATCATTTCAATACACTTGCACTGAATTTCATATTAAATCTTTTATTTTCCTGGAATACAGTCTAGGCCATTTTGTGCTTTTTGATAAGTAAGTAAATGAAACACAATTCTCTTAGCAGTATATTGATGTTATAGGTAAGGTGTCAATATGCTGGTATCTTGATCATCTTCTCTGGATTACTGGATATCTGACCCTTCCAGATTCCAGCTCTGCTGGAAAAAAAAAATGAAGTAAAGAAACACAAAATAAATTTGTTTGGTTGTTTTTCATTCCAGCTCAGCAAATGTTCACAAGAAGTGTCTCTCATGAATCTATTGGTATAGTTGGATGACTGTGGATGAGTTAGGTTCCTACGTTATTTAACTTCCCCTTATTTGCCAGTTTGGCATATTTCCTCTTCTCCCTCTTCCAGTCACCCCACAACTCATGCTTGCTTGCCAGACAAATTCCCCCAAATTCTCAATGCTATAATTAAAAGCCACATTTAGTTAAAGTAAATTAGGAGTTACAATAGAGTGGAAGGAACATGTGAAATGAATAATTAACATGGTATAGACTTCGGCATCATAATTAAGATTAACTACTGCATATATTCAAACTAGATTAGCACAAGCATTGAAAGCAGCAATATGAGCTCAGTGGGAAGTATCTATGCATTCACTAAATAATGTGTTATGAAGAGCGCTCCAAAAGCATTAAGCATAAGGTTGTCATATATAAGATGATTAAAGTTTTACACAAAAGAAACTGTAATTCCAGTAAATGAAGTCATTTCATTTCCCTGTGGCTTCCACCTTTAGGAGTAGACAAAATGGAAATTGGCTCAATGTGAAATCTTGCTAAATAGAATATGAATCCCCTTGTCTTGAGCTAATGAGTCTTGGATACTTACACACACACTCAATCTGAATTTAACCACATGGTTGCATCATGATTTCCCCAGGAGTTCCACTTTTCATTCAGATTAACACTTCCATTGTCTTACAGTCAGATTTTGCTTCATAATAGTATATTTTTGTTTTTTCCCCTAAATTCTATATCTCTCTGGCTTGGAAATGATAGCCCCTCTACCTGCTGTCTTTTAATAAAATACTGCAGCTTTTTTGTATGCTTAGCAATTAGTGTACAATATTAATTCTCAAACCCTTAAATTAGGGTCAAAGTATTTCCACATAGATCCAAAATGTCTTGAGATCACTATATGTTTTATGCCTTCTATGATTGGTTGGGATGGCCTATGAGGACCAGAAATAAGAGAAATAGCAGCTGTCTGAACAGTTTGTGGTAGGGAGAGCAAAGAATTAGGCTTTTCTTTCTTCAGAAATGGACTAATTAAAGAATGCCATAATGTTGCAATTTCAGGAAATCAAAACACAGACGACAATATAGCACTTTCAACCTGAAAATCAAAGTGGAAAACAGAGTAGAATCCTCTATGAGCATTTCCCTGAGTATGAGTAAGGCTAAATGGTGGGGAGGGGGAGAGAGAGTGAGAAAGTATCATTCCAAGTAAAAAAAAAAGTCATGTCTCAATCCCCCCTTGGGTATTTGAAGGCAAACCAATCTGATTCAAACACTTGGAGATTTACTGTATGTATGTATGTTTTAAATAGACCATGAATTACAAATATCAAAATGCCTGGAACAGCTTCATTTTCTGGGAGAAATGGGATGAAAATTTTAAGAAGAGTAGACTATTCTATTATCCCTCCAGCTAGATACCTTCAAGGGCTTCGCAGAAGTAGATTTTGAAATATTTCCTTGTATCTCTTTAAAGACAGAAGAAGTAGCAGGAATGAGAAAACAATCTTCAAACTGCCCAGCAAATAACCTAAGCTGTGTTGAACAAATGCTGTTCTGCTGAAAATGTTGTACTGAAATTTAATACTAAAACATTTCCAAATCTATTCAGAAAGTGATCACTTACCTTTTTCAGGAAACACTGAGAAAGCTTGGTATCTTCTGGGCAGGATCTGGTGGTTCAGGATCTGGCAACATTTTATGATAATGCTCCACCAAGTCAGCAGAAACAGGTTGACCCAGAGATATGATAGTACTCATAGCCTCACTACTATTCTTAATAGCAATAACTATTGGTCCAGCTCTTGTAAATGATAGCCTGATATTCATTCACTCATAGTCAAAAGACTTAAGCCTGCACCAATTGGGGAGAATTTAAAAATAAGTTTTGACCCAAAAGTGTGTACTAGACTGATCATACTTGAGCCTGTATTCAGGATTGAGAGCTGAGCAGAATTCCTACTTGTGTTGGAAGGACAGCCAAAAATTATAAGATTAACATGAGAGAGAATAAAATCAAAGCTCATCAGTAGCTACGGTAAAGCATCTGAGAGCAGAAAAAGCAAATGAAGCTCAAACAGTGTTAGCCTTGCTATCACCCCATTTTCAATCCTGTTTAGCAATACATATTTTGAGAGACAAATGCTTACTAATCAATAAAAAAAATGCAAATTGTATTAGAATATGATAGTTAATGATAATGGCCCATTTACAGGCTAATCCCTTAGCTTAATCCACATTTGGGAAAAGCGCTCTGTGTCTACCCATTAACTGAGTGTTGAGATTTCAACCTACCCCAAGCCAATGTGGCAAGTCCTGAGTTAGCAGACTTAGGTCAGCTGCTTATGTGGGCAGGCAGGCAATTTGGCATAGATCCTTGGGAGATATAAATCCCAGGGTTTTCAGAACAGATATTTTCAATATGACTCCATCCTTTCACTCTCTGACCACTTATTTCCTTGGCTGCAAGGCTAAACTGCCATCTTTACCCTTGACAAACATACTACCTTATGGGAATAACTGATGGACATCCCATTGTAAGTGTGAGTGTAACATATACCAGACACCCAGGGCCATGCCTTACTGGCAATATTCTACAGTATCTTAGTGAATGAAAGGTCACCCTTCTAAGAGGACTTTTCATGCAAGCACCCAAGGAGGGCAGATGGGCACAGAGAGTAAAAGTGCTACTCTGAGACCCTTAAGGAAATGTGCCAGGCAATGGAGATGATGCCACCTCAAGTACAGTCTTACTCCATTTACTTAAGATTGACATATTCAAGATAGAGAATTACAAATGACAACAGAGGAAATGATGGATGGGTAGGTGGACATAGAAAAAGTAAAAGGGAATGATGTGAGGGACTGAAACAATTTATACACACAGAAACTAGGGAGTAGGTTGAACAAATAGAAGGATTGAAATAATATACGGATTTGAAAAAAGGTAGGATCACACGCAAGAGCAAACCAGTATCAGAGACCGAGAACAGCAAAATATGTCCTCTGTTCTCCCTCTTTCTAATTCCAAATGGAAGAGTAAAACAACACAAGCTGAACAGAACAAGGAAAGGAAAGGAAAGGAAAGGAAAGGAAAGGAAAGGAAAGGAAAGGAAAGGAAAGGAAAGGAAAGGAAAGGAAAGGAAAGGATCAACCACCCAGCTTGAGCAGGAGATCAAATTCTATGGCTAGCCCCTAATGTCACTGTTGCAGAGCCCATCACACAATTCACCTCCCACCATGTTCAGTATAAAATAAATGCATTGTTGATTATCTGTGACATTGGAAGCAGTGAGGCAACTATTGAACTCAGGCATTCACGTGTGAAACTACTTTTCTGTAAACATTTAGGTGACACTTGTGATGGGGATTTAAAAGAATTTTTGCTAGAGTAAATTTGGGAATTCACTCACAGTTGATGTATTCACAGTTGATCCATGGTGGAACAAACTTTGACAGGAGAGAAGTCCAAAAGTAATCTGGGAAGGGGTTGTCTTTCCTCTTCAAACAATCAATTTATGTATATCTAGATATTAAAAATCTGTACTGAAAAGCAAATATCCACCTAATGCTTTCACACAACACTTTTTAGTAAGATACAGGAGGAAGAGAAGATTATGTATCTAGCCTTAATTGTACAAATGCCACAGAATAAATTGCTTACTAGGATAAAATCAATAGGCTTGAATTATGGAATGTTTTGTGTGAATATGCAATTAAAGGTTGATGGTGAAGGTGTTGAGAACTGTATATGATGGAAATAAAACAGTGCTTCCCAATTTTTTCCCTTCATTACTCAAATCTGCTTATCAGAAAGTTCTTTTTACCCAATGTAGGTAAAACACTTTAAGTCAACTTAAATGTCCCTGTTGTGATTGGGTAATTGGTTCGTGTGTTGTTACACAAAGAAAAAAACACTTTTACCCAACTCTGGGTAATTTACCCAGGTCTGGGAAGCACTGAGAATACATGAAATGGTTAGTGAGTGGTTCAGTACAGAGCCAGAAGTAAGGTAAGGATGTGTGATGTTTCTTTAGCTGTTTAATGTCTTTATGGATAAATGAATAAGGAATGTTCATGGTGTTGAGGCATATGGATCTGAAAATTAAACTCTAAAAGACCAAGTACAGGGGTTTGACAGGCAAAGGGAAGTGAATGATTGCAGTTTATACATAAATGATGGAAAACTAGAGCAAGTAGATAAATGAGAACGCCTTGAAAGAATGTTTACTGATGATGGGAAAATAAGTGGAGAAGAGTGTTTTTCTGCCCACTCTTTTATGGAAATAAGAGTTGGGTATTTCTGAAGAAACAGAAAGGTAAGTTAAATGCAATGATAATTAGTTACTTAAAAGATATGTGTGTAAAACAAGAACACATAGGTTCCCCTGCAGTTGTGGACAGAAATATATTGGAACCACAAAATGTGATGTTAAATCTTGGCTAACAGAATGCAAGAGACATTACTGTCTAGGACAACCTGAAAAATCAGCAATAGTGGAACATGCTGTGCTTCATACTGGACACAAGGTCCAATTTGAAGACAAACATGTACTGGCAGCCACATCAACTTGCCATCTACAACCACATAGAAAAGCATCAAAATCCATAAACATCCCAACTTCAACAGAAAAAAAAAGAGAGTTCAAACATTAATGAAGCATGGATCCCAGCTTTATATCATACCAAGATTAAACAGCCCTTATCTAATAAAAAAAAATCTGCTAGAAAGAACACCTAGCACTAACCTGGCTCAAAAACAATCCAATCAGGAACCTTCTCTCTTAGAATTCTCCAAGTAGACCAATCAGAAATCACTTACACAAGGAACCAATTGGCAGCATGAGTCAAAGACAGAGCAATCAGGACTTGGTACTCTTAGAATTTCTTCAAAATGAGCCAATTGGTTGAGGAACCAGTCAGGAACCAGTTTTCTTGGACTCCTGTAACATGGACCAATAAGAGATCAGCTGGACAGGTTCAAATACAAGAGCTCAGTCAGTTCCTCTTCAGTTTCCTGTAAGCTGCCATGAAGTACAATACAAAGCAGCTTACTCTGACTCTGAAGATGCCAGCCACAGCTGCCGGCAAAATTTCAGAACAAAAGAAAACTAGACCATGGCCATCCACCCCAAAAGTTCATCACTGCTTCATAGTTTTGCTATGTTTCTTTTTCTCTTCTCTTATTCTTTTAATTTCCTTTGCTTACTGTTTCTTTACTCCTTTCTTTCCATGATTGCATCATACTGATTATCCTGAACTGGAATATTGTGACAGGGAAATGTTCAAAACATGCTTTAAAATGATTCCATTTACATCAATCCACATATTCTTAATGTATGTATATGAAAAGAATAGGTGTTGTATGCAGTGTTGGGGTGGAGGTATGAAGCTCTGCTTGAAAATTAAGGTAATTACATTGTAGAAGATTGGACATTAAAATGAATTTGATATGCAGTGAAGTACTTGTTTCTCCTCCAGTGAGCAAATTGCACTTCTGACCCAGTAACATATAAAGCATGTTTGTGATAGAGAGAGCCACCACATCCATCAGTAAGTGATCATTTTCTTGATCAGTAATAAGTGTGAATTATATTCCATGATGACATTCCACTATTTTATGGGAGATTATATCAGCACAGTACCAATATGATGTCAGGAAGAAGTAATTGGAGTCAGATGGCTTAATTTAAAACCAACAGAATTTTGTCAAATGATGTAAGCATCAGAAGGCATAAATGGATTTTCTAAATAAAAATGTGGCTCTAAACTAAGCCTTTGCCTTATTTGAATTCATGTATCATGTAACTGAAACTAAAAATAGATTTAAAATCAGATCATTTTTCTTCTGGAAAAGGAGATAATTTCTCACTAAAAATGAAAAGAAGAACTGGTAGGAAATAAAGGATCCAGAATGTGTCTTTCAGTGACTATTTCTATATTCTGTTTATCTACATGTAGATCACAGCTCCCCCTCTCCCTCCTCCAGGGAAGTGTTTATGAGGTTTAAATAATATGCAGCCTGTTTGTTCAATGATATTTTCACCATCTGAAAATAGAAATGTCAGAAGCTGAACAGATACAGTGTTACAGGACCCTTTTAAATGGCACCCAGAAATAAACAAACATGGATATATCGGAAGCCCAGCTGCTTTGTTTTTCATTGGCTGCTGAGTGCCAATAACTAAATCTGAGAACACAGAGTGACTTGGGAGTTACTACAATATTTTGACTCACATGTACTCTTTATTCACACTTCATTCACACTTCAATCTTCATTTCTGGGTAAGATGAGCAAGAAATATAACACTTAGTGTACATTTTCACCTACTATAATTTAGTTTTTCCCCAGTTTCTCCTCTCTTACAGAAAGCAAACAAGAACATAACTTACTACAGTATATAAAGCATCATTCAGCAATGGCTACAGGACTGGCTACGACCAGATTTTCATTGTCTAAAAGTCAATCACCCTTTCCATGGGCTATGAGAAAACATTTAACTTCCATTAACATTGAAGGAGGAAAGTTAAGAAAGGTCCTTGAGTCATGCTGCATATTCATCAGCAACTTTACCTTTACATTCCTCTGCTAATCAATGGTTGTTGGTATGGTGATACATTATGCCTTTTTTATACAGACACTATCCCAACCTAAGTATTACTGAAGGTAATGTGTAACTACAAAGTTCACTGTTTGCAAAAGAACATCTGTATCCTAGACTTCAATGAATAATTTTGAAATAACCATCCATTTCCATCCATAACTTCAGGCCAGGAATAGAAATGATAGAAGGCCTATTATAAGACTTATTATTATTATTGTTTGTTATTATTATTATTAGTGGGATGATACAATAATACATACAATAACACAGCATGCATTCTTAATATATACCAAGTCGCTTTCCTGAAGATTTTGTTTGGAAAATGTACACACAGTGGGTTGGAGAAATGCCTTAATATATGTTGAAAAATGTGTATGGAACAATTAACATTATTAAACATTGTATGACATTATATACATAAAAGCTTCATTTGAGATAATGTTAAAGCATGGTTTAGCATTATAAGAATGAGTGCAGGATCTCCTCTTACCTACACCCCGCCCCCTTGTCTCTCCAATTCTAGCATAGTTGATCAGAGGCTTTTACTTTCATGCTAGTTTCATCATTGTTTAGCCTTAGACATAGGAAAAACAATTCAGCTTTATGATCTCTGATTGTCATGTTGTCATGTTCAGTGAAAGTTTCTCACATTATTCTAATGGAGAAAGAGGAATGTAAGAGTTCATGGGAAGATTAAGTTTCTTTCAATGCAAAATGTTGTATTCCATTTTAGCACTGCATATAATGTGTGTTTCCCCTTTGGGTCTCAGTCACTACTTCGATATTAACACTGTTATATATTTCTTAGTAAGATAAACCTTTGGTTGATAAAAAATGATGAATTTGTATATTTTTCTTTTGAGTCCAATCCTAGCTGAGAAGTTGAAACATAGTCCAATGCATACTGAATATGAAAATTAAGAGAAAGGACCTACCAGTCAGGCTTATTCCAGGCCATCTGGAGCACATGCTGAAAACTAGCAAAGTTGAAAATGGAACAATTTTGCGCATAATAGTAATAATATGGTGATATATTTTTTTACCCTTTCCTCAACAGCAACATTCAGCACAGAGTAAGCTAAGTTGCAGATGGCCTGTTGGGGTATATAATATCATTTTCTTTTTAGGCTTTGATATGGGAGAGCCACAATTTCAGGTTAAAGTGATGAACATAGTTGTACAATTGCTGAACACATCCTTAATTTACCAGGATGACATAAAGAATCAAGGTGAAGCATTTTCCACATGACTTCCAGATGGGGAAAAAAAACAAGAACAAAACAAAAAAACTGATTAATTAAAAGTACACTGTCCAAGTGCAATCGTGATTACTCCAAGTGAAAACAAATTCCAGTTTTAAAATGTTTAAAATATATTTGATATATGAAATAAAATTAAAAACTCTAGTTTTATAGTTTTCTATGAAAAAAAAAAAATCAGGTCTCCAGCTGAGTGCTAGAATAGATCATTAGTGTAAAATAAATTTTAGCTTATAACAGTATAATTATAGATCCTAAGTTGACATAATATTAATAGCTTTATTAATTACAGTGTCATAGAACATATTTTACAGAGGTATAAATATTGATATTAATGCAATCAACCATCGGATGTTCTAATTCACAGTTCAATGTCTGATTCAAATAGCTGTAGTCAGTGTTTGTCTTTAAAACTGCTGTCACTGTGGATCTCTGAATATAATAATTTCATGTGCCATTCTAATCACATTTCAATACGGATGGTGATAAATAAGCTCTGTTAAATTGAAGCATTTCAGGTGGAAGCAGTTTTCAGCTGGTAAAGTATATTCATTAAAATCAAACCATTTTGTACAGGGATAGAACTGAGATGAAATATTAATTTGGAACTTAATGAAACAGGAATAAAGACCTTTAAATCTAATATCAACCCAAAGTCCTGTCACTGTAGGGTTAGGGAAACTATCCTCCTTCTTGGGTATCTCATTTTGTTTTTGCTTTGTTTGTTTTAAATAAGTCTTGAATTATATGAACCCATGTGCAAGAGGAAGACCTGTGACCAATCAAAGATAGCAGAGAAACATTCTTGTTTATCAGCTGCTCACTGTTCTATGGCTGACAGTTTTCTCATGAAAAGGAGACCTCTTCCAGTAGAATGCTGTCTGGATAACTTCAAATAATGTCAGCTTCCTGGGGGCATTGTTCAGCAGTAAAGAGCTTTGTACATACACCTGAATATGGGCTGTCTTCCTTAGAAGGCTGGACTCTACTGGTAAAACATCATTATAAACTGAATATATGACTCCCAGAGTCCCTCTTTTGGGGGAGATGGGCGGTGACAAAATTTGAATAATAAATAAATAAAATAAATATTCAAGCCCTGTGACCTTTCTTCCATAAGGTGCTTCCTTTATTTATTATTTATTTCTCCCTTAATGTGGTATGTCTTGCTCATGGAATGAAGAAAAGTGAGCTTAAATAAGTGGTACCCAGTCAGAGGTTCCACAGAGCTTTGGGTGTCTCCCCCAGATTCCCCCCAGAATTGCTAGGAAATCTGTAATTGTTAATGTCATAGTAAGGAAGTAATCATATTACAAATGTACTAATGTAATTTCATTTTAATTAAATTTTAATTAAGTCATTTTTACTTTTTGTCCTGGATTCAATCATTTGTGGCACAAAGCCACATCCTTTGTTCATGCAGTGCTGTTAACTACTGCTCTGCAGCTCTTCAGTGAGAAAGGTAGGAATCCATTCTTCACTAAGTCTAGAAGCTAAATACTTGCTTTGCATTGCAGAAATGTTCTTCTGGTTTTAAGTGGTACATTACAAATAGATAAAGATTCCAGGCTTTGTGTGAGAGGGAAAGGACAGCAAACTAAATATATAGTGGTTTGTATTTATGGTTGCTTTTGCTTTTGCTTTTCCTTTACCACACTTTCAGTTCCCTCAGTGCAAGTGAACACCTAGCCCTATTGCTTGTAGCCAGTTCAAATATTAATTTGCAGAGTATATCTTTAATACCACATAAATATATTGTTCACAATCTGACTGAATTCACAGAGTGAATTCTAATATCTGAAGATGTTTTGACTCTATTTTTCATGCTTTAGAGTTCAAAAATACAATCTATCTTTCCTAGTTGATGATGGGTGTTCATTTGTACTTAGTTGTGTCTGCTGTTTTTGATGGAAAAGTTCTGTCATCACCATCCAGTGATTAAACTCATTCAATTTAATCATACCACAACTTTAAATATGGTTTATTTCCATAGAGAAATATCTGGCAGAGGAAGAATGTAACAAACATTCTCAGCTGCCCTAACTAGAGAGTTCTGCATGGAGATGCAGACATGCTCAATTAGTCAATTAATGATTGTCAGGATGCTACTGGGGCTTCTTGTTTTAAATGTACCCTCATTGTCAGCCTGATGAAAGTACCAATAAAGACCATGCCATTTCACTAGAGGTCTGTGTACAATTGTCTGAGAGCGATTGTTTTACAATCTATGTAGAGCAGATATATACAAGTATGCCAGGTAATTAATGTTAACTCACAGCTAAGGTTAAGTATTGCAACCAAAGTGCTTGTTATTCACTTTGGAGAATGTGTTTCGATTTCAACATAATCTTCAAATTAAAAAGATAAACATGTTGCCTTCAACTCCACTTCTCATCACAGTAGATTACAGTGTCCAAAAGCATCCCATGTGCCCTCTTGCTTGGTAAGCCATTAAAATTATTCTCACTTGTGTACTAATCCAGCATGGATGAAAATAGGTTAAAAGAATAAAGGCTGTATCAAAGACCTCCAATTAAAGAAAGCATAATTATTAGCCTAAGGAAGACCTTGTCCCTGTGTTCTAGCTCATGTGCGAAGTACATTGAAGAATTCTAAGATAAAGAAAGTGTTATTTCACTTTTTATTTTAGGTTTTGTTGTTGTCTTTTTTCCAGGAAGCAGAAGTCAAGACTTCTGGAAGGAAAAAAAAATGTAAGACTGGATCTTGTTAGAAAGCCAAGTGCTAATTTTGAAAGTCTTCTGTTCAGAATTCAGAACAGACGCTTTGGAAAGTCTAATTTAATTTTATATTACATTTCTCTTCTGTGGAATGAACTAGAATATATCTAAGATCACTCAGGTAAGTTTAAAAATAGCAATAACAAACTAGAGAATGAGAGAGAAAAGAATATTTTAAATATTACCATTGGAGCGAATACTTGCATATGCTGTAGTGCTGAAATTTTAAAGGGAATAAACCTTTTAAAACTAACCTCCTCTGTATTTTAATTAGCCCAGCTTGTAAAATTCTTCTGTTGATTTAAAAAAAGAAGCAGAAAAAAAATAGCTATCTCCAGCCCCAAGTAAACAATTCCTAAGAAAGTATGACATTTATTATGCAAACCAAATCCAATAACTCATTGGGGAGGATGGGTCGATGTTAAGGAATCATCACTGAATTTCACAGAGCACCTCCATATAGAGAGGAGCACGGCAGCAAGAGGACAGTCTGCCTGTCCATCCAGCCCAAGTCTGTCTATTCTGACTGATACAAGTCCTACAGGTTTTCTTCAGGTACAGACCTTATTTTAAATTAGGAGCATGCACAGTGGCTCAGATTTGATCTGATTTGATTATTTCAATACATTTGGAAAACTGAACAAATTGCATTGGATTTTCCAATTTATTTTAGAAAAAAAGTCACAACTGCTCTCAACTACTGTCACTGATTACAAATAACAAACATGACAGACAGACAGACAGAGAGACGCAAACATACACACTTGAAAATGATTTAGGAAATAAAAGGTAAATCTCACCATAGCAATATACTATAACAATACACACTGCTCAAGTGTCAGGATATTATAAACTGTACAAAAGGATACTGCAGGTACTATCCCCCCCCCCCGAAATATATGGAATTAATAGTTTAATAGTACCTGTAAAAACAGTGGTACAGGGAATGTTTATTTTAAAAGACAAGAAAAAGTACACTTTATTCAGGAGTGTCCACAGAGGATGGTAAAAAAAAAAAATCAAGATCGAAGCTCAGCCAGTATTTTAGATGCACGTGCCATCTTGACTTTTTTGACCTGAGGACAACACCCCTGATGTTATTAAATAAATTAGAAGTCTAATGGCTAATCATGAACATACAGGAATTAGACATAGCCTTTAACTTTATAAACAAAATTAGAGTTTAAACTTTGGTTAAGGTGAGAAATTTAAAAGGTTATTTAAAAGGTTATTAATCAATTGCAAGACAGTTATACACCCAAAAAAGTTGGATCTGCCATTCATTTAATTAGATGTTCAACAAGGGATCTCCATCACTTTTGCTATTATATAGCTAGAAATTACCAAGAAAGTAAGGTAATATGCATCATTTATCTATTCATTCATTCACCCCTTGTTTCAGCTTCTAGCCCATTTCAAAAATCAATCACAAAACATGGTACAGCTTAAACAATTCATTAAAAACAGTTAATGAGTTAAAAACAGTTTAACATGGTCATACAAAAGAACTCTATAAAATCACTTTAAACGGTTAAACATAGAACACTATAGAAAACAGATTAGACAAGGCATATTGTAAATAGATGAGTTTTATCCAAAGGCCTGGGTAAACATGTATGTTTTAATTATACTATTAACTCACTGATAAATAGTTTTTGTCAGACTTTGAGGACAATTCTGATGTTAATAAAAACTTTTTTTTAAAAAGCATAATTCTGATAGAATTTAAATGTAGTACAGAAATTATGAAATCATCTCAATTAGCTAATTCTTCATTATATAGATTTTGAATAAATAGAGTTGTTTTAATTCCAATTTAGATGTGTTGTGCTGTATTTTGAATTAAGCCTCTTATCTGTACTATCAGACATAATGCTAACTATAATTATAATTAAGGGAGCAGGTTTGATCCAGGGCTGCACAGTATACATTATGTGTGTGTGCGTGTGTGTGTGCATGTGTATGTATACACACACACACACACAATGTACGTACATACATACATACATACATACATACATATAAAAGTGTCCCAGTTGCCTAGGCTGCCCTTTGGTGGGTGATGGATGGGATTAGAAGGGGCCCTTTGGCTTGGGAGGGACATTGATAGGTGGATGGGGAGGAAGAGGTTTTTGTGGGGGGTGGGGGCAGGCAGGGATGTCAATATAGTGACAGATAGAGTGAGATATGGTGTCATGTTCACCGTTGCAGTGTTTATGCATCGTAACGGTTTACTTGCCAAGGTGCTGATACGTGTACTGGCTGGGAGGGTGCTGCTGAGAGCCTTGTACTGGGCACGCCCAGATGTGTCAGGGAGCCCGCTACCTGAGGGGTTGGGACTGGAGGACTCCGCCACACCGGATAGAATCAGGGTCCTGGAATCCAAAATCGAATCGATGGAGGATGTATTGCACTCTATGTCGGCTGCCTTTGGTGACCTGGTGAAAATTGTCCGAGGTCCGGGAGCAAGCGGCCCGCCTAGCCTCCCGCCCTCACCGTCGCAGACTGCTGAGAGGAGAAGCCAACCACAAGACTTTCCATCAGGGCCATGAGGGTCCACTCCTGTTGGGGGCGCCCCTAGTTGTCCATCCGCTGGGGTCACACAGCTGGCAGGCACTCCCCAGTATTTCCCGGTGAAGTTTGATGGTGACCCCGCTAACCTCTAATTCTTTCTCACCAATGCCACCAGTTACATGAGACGACATGGCCACCTCTTTCCTTCAGAGGAAGAAAAGATCTTGGCGGTGGCCACGAAATTGAAAGGCAGGGTGGCTGACTGGTATGTCCAGCTGGCAGAGATTGAAGCGCCAGCCCTGGCCACTTTCGATGCCTTTTTGGCTGCGCTGAAGTGCTATTTTGAGGATCCCTTGGCTAAAGAAAGGGCTAAGGACGCTCTTAAACAACTAGTCCAAGGGCAGAAGCCTGTGGCTGATTATGCTCTTGAGTTCAAGGTTTTGGCAGGTAAAGTTCCTGAGTGGTCCAAGGCCACCTTGACTGATCGCTTTAAGGATGGCCTCAATCGTGAAGTCCTGCGCTGGGCACTTGGGCGAGACGATCCGAACTCTTTACATGACTGGATCTGCCTTGCTGGTGAAGCGGAACATGCCCAGCGCACCTTTATGATGGCCACCAAAGAAGACAAGCCTGCTGCCGCTACCCAAGCGCCCTTTCTACCATTGACCTTGAGATGGGACACAGAGAAACAACGTTGTTTTGTCCAGGGACAATGCATCACATGTGGAAAACCGGGTCACCGCGCCGTCGACTGCCCTAAGGCTAAGGCTCCAGATCGCCTGTCCAAGGTACCGCAAAAGCCAACCAAGAAGCTCCTCAACCCTCCTCGCAGATTGACGGCGGCAATGGCTGCTGCTGACGACGAGGATGTCTACACTCCGGGAGACGATTTAACTGCCCTTGACCTGCCGGCGGAAAACGCTTTCCACCTGCCTTAACTGGCGCCGCAGGGCAGGTGGTAGAATCCGGGCGCAATTCTGAGCTGGTGAGTGCTGATTGCCCTATCCTCGTGGTCAAAATTGAATTGGGATTTCAATCCAAATCCATCGAGGTCTGGGCTCTACTGGACTCGGGCTGTTCCAGATGTTTAATCCATCCTGACTTAGTCAAGGCATTGAATTTGCCTTGCTTCCCTCTTCCCAAGCCGCTGCGTTTTCAGCAGCTTGATGGCTCCACAGCGGGGGGGGGGGGCTGCCACGCAATTTACTGGGGAAGTTGCTTTGTGTATGGGCTCCCATTTCGAACTCCTCCACTTCATCGTAACACTGGTGGGGAATCCTTTAGTTGTGTTAGGGATTCCATGGTTCACCACTCATAATCCTTACATAAATTGGCGGTCCCGCTCTATTACCTTTGAGGATGGCTTCTATCAAGCTCCTCTTTTGGGACGTTCCATCCCTATGATGGCAGGGCGGGCAGAAATTGTTGAGGCTGTAGCTGCTCCGTCCTCCTTAGAGGGTCTACCACCTATGTACTCAGACTTTACTGATGTTTTTGGGGAGGAGGAGGCCGACCAATTGCCCCCCCCATTGTAAAACAGACTGTTCTATTGAGCTCCTTCCTGATGTTCCTTTACCAAAGCCGAAGATTTACCCTATGACTAAAAAGGAGCTTTCCACCTTGCAGGAGTTCATTGATAAAAACCTGGCTCACGGTTTCACTGAACTGGCGAATTCGCCTGTTGGAGCTCCTGTTTTGTTCCGGGAGAAGAAGGATGGCACCCTCAGACTTTGCACGGACGATCGTGTGTTAAATTCCGCCTCCCTGTCCAACAAGTACCCTCTGCCTCTTGTCAAAGACATGCTTGCACATCTGTCCACTGGCAGAGTTTTTTCAAAGTTGGACCTCTGCGAAGCTTATTATCGAATTCGCATTCGGGAGAGGGGTGAATGGAAAATGGCTTTTAATTGCCCATTGGGTTCTTTCCAGTATAAGGTTCTCCCTTTTGGTCTAGCAGGGGCTCTGGGAATGTTCATGCAGCTTATCAATGAGGTTTTACATGATCACTTGTTTAAAGGGGTTTTGGTATATTTGGATGATGTCTTAATTTATACTAAGTCCTTAGAGGAGCACGAACGGCTTCTTAAACAAGTGCTCACCAAGCTTCGGAATGCCAAGCTTTATGCTAAGCTTTCTAAATGTGAGTTCCATAAGTCTCGCTTGGATTACCTTGGTTACAGGATTTCCGACAAGGGCATTGAAATGGATCCTGTTAAGGTTCAGGCTGTGCTTACTTGGGAATGGCCTCGAACCCGGCGCCAACTTCAAAGTTTCCTGGGGTTTGGCAATTTTTATACATCCTTTGTCAGGGGGTTCACGGAGATTGCTCTACCCCTAATGGATTTATTGCACACAAAGGGGGTGGGGAAAACTCGCAAGGTTAAGAACCTGGGGGCCGTGCTCAATTGGACTCCTGCCTGTCAGGCTGCTTTTGATCGGTTAAAGGCACTTTTTACTGAAGAGCCCATCCTTTCCCACCCTGACCCGGACCTTCCGTTCGTTGTTCAGGTCGATGCTTCTGATTTTTCTGTTGGCACTATTTTGTTGCAAAAGGATTCTGCTGGTCTTTTGAAGCCTTGTGCCTACCTTTCTCGAAAGTTTTCTGAAATGGAGAGGTGCTGGCATGTTTGGGAAAAGAAGGCTTTTGCTGTTAAAGCTGCCCTGGAGACATGGAGGCACCTCTTGGAAGGGGCTTCTTCCCCTTTCAAGGTTTGGACGGATCACCGCAACCTTGAGGCACTCCGTACACCCAGGAGCCTCAGCCCAGAGCAAATTCATTGGGCTCAGTTTTTCAGCCGTTTTAATTTTCAACTTAAATTTATCCCAGGGAAAAAGAATTTTTTGGCTGATGCCCTTTCCAGTTTGCCACAAGACAAGGGCCCAGTTTCAGATGTGATTGGCACTGTCCTCTTGGGTCCGCAATTGGGTCTAGTGGCTGTTACACGTAGCAGGACTCGGGGCCAGCCGTCATCTCCTTCATCTCCGATTCCACCGCTCCGCCCTCCAGTTTGCAAGCCACCTCCATTGTCAGGTGGATTGCACTCTGCTTTTGTTTCTGCGCTGCGGTCTGACCCCTGGCTTCTTGCTAATCCTGACAAGGTGTCCATTGAGCACTACCTCGCCTGGGTTGGGGGACGTTTGTATGTGCCTGACTCTCAACGTTCTGCTATACTGGCCCGTTCTCATGACAGTAAGCAGGCTGGTCACTTTGGTTTTCTCAAGTCCCTCCATTTGGTACGGAGGCAATTCTGGTGGCCCGCCATCCGGAAGGATGTCAAAGCCTATGTGGCTTCCTGCCCTGTCTGCGCTATGTCTAAGCGTTCTGCTGGTAAACCACAGGGGCTACTACAGCCTGTAGCTGACCCTTCACACCCTTGGGAAGTGTTCTCCATGGATTTTATCATTGACTTGCCTCCCAGTCAAAAGAAGACTGTCATTTGGGTGGTTAAAGACTATTTTTCAAAACAAGCTCATTTTGTTTCCTGTGCTTCCATTCCCTTGGCACAACAGCTGGCCAAGCTTTTCTTGGTTCATGTGTACCATCCCCACGGCTGCCCCTCTCGTTTGGTGACCGATAGGGGCACACAATTTACCTTGAGGTTTTGGCGAGCTTTTTTGAAGCTCATTGGCACTGAGCAGGCATTGTCAACCTCTTGGCATCCCCAGATGGACGGATCTACTGAGGTCCTTAATGCCACATTGGAGCAATTTCTCTGATCGTACATCAACTATCATCAGGATGATTGGGTTGATCTGCTCCCTTTCGCTGAGGTCGCTTACAATAATGCTGTTCACCAGAGCACTGGGCAAATGCCTTTTCTCATTGTATCTGGTCGAGATTTTGTTCCCATTCCGGAACTTCCCCAACCTCCCGCTGCAGCTGTTACCACCTGTGATTGGGGCTCTAAGCTGGCTGATTCCTGGCCCGTCATTCAGACCGCTCTTCGAGAGGCTCAAGCTGCCTATAAATGGCACGCTGATAAGCACCAGCGGCGGCAGCCCGCTTTTAAGGTGGGGGATTTGGTCTATCTTTCTACAAGATTTATAAAGTCTCCTCAGCCCTCTAAGAAACTGGCTCCTAAATTTGTTGGACATTTCCCTATTACTGCAGTGCTCAATCCTGTCACTGCTCGTTTGGATTTGCCTCATAATTTGAAGCGCTTGCATCCTGATTTTCACTGCAGCTTGCTCAAGCCTGCTCAGGACTCATCTCGCTGGCATCCGCACCCGCCTCCCCCTCCACCGATCATGATTGATGGGCAGCAGCATTTCAAGGTTAAGGAGGTGCTTGACTCTTGCTGGCTTCGTGGATCTCTTCAGTACCTCATCCGATGGAAGCACTTTCCTCATCCTGAATGGGTTGCTGCCCGCAATGTTCTGGCTCCTGATATATTGCGTGATTTTCACATTGCCTATCCTTCCAAGGCCTCTGCTTGATGCTTATTTGGGGGGGGGGGGGCAGTATGTCATGTTCACCATTGCGGTGTTTATGCATTGTAACGGTTTACTTGCCAAGGTGCTGATACGTGTACTGGCTGGGAGGGTGCTGCTGAGAGCCTTCAAGACGGGCTGGACTGTGCCAGGGAGGAATGTGTTTGGGCTATCTCTTAAATGTCAAGGTCTTTTTACCCGTTGATCAGCAGAGCTCGTTAGGAGCACCTGGGAATGTGGGGCTGTACTGTATGCAAGGGAGGGGGTGGGCTGATGTTTGAAACAATGATATTTAGTTTGAGTTTAGGCGCGCTTTTCTCATTCTCAGCTTTTTATCTGTTTGAACTCTTTTCTAAATAAACCCAGAACCTGAATTGTGATTTTGAGTCTGAGAGTTTTATTTGGATAAAGGCAATCATCACATATGGCCAGAGGCAGGGGGCAGGTTGCTGTCAGGGAATGTGGATCCAGTATTAGTTATCTGTGCCACATTCAAGCCCCATGGGCTCAGCCTTAAGTCCTGGTCATGAGACCATCAAAGGCTCAGGCTTTGACCACAAGTTGGTTGTTGAAAAGGTGATTATGCTACCACTGCAGAGAACCTGGAAGAGCAGATTATCAGGACTCCTTCCTATCAGGTTTCAGACCTGTGTGTGGGATCAAAATGTCATTAATCATACATGTGGATGACCTTTGGTGGGGAGCAGGATAGGATCTTGCTCTTCTTGACCTCTCAATGGCTTTTGGTACCATTGGTCTTGGTATCTTTCTGGATCCGTACTGTGGGTGAGGTGTGGGCGGGAAGTCTTGTGCTGGTTCTCTTCTTTCTTCTGGGGTAGGTTCCAGGCAATGTTGTTGGAGGGGAGGTTGTGGGGGGGCAGGGCAATTGGCTTAACATTTTCTCCACTCCTATTTAATATCTACATAAAACTGCTGGGTGAGGTAATTCAATAGCACAGAGTGAGATATTTTCAGTATTCTTTTTATACATCTCTACCCTAGTCTGACCAAGTGATGACAGCAAGATGTTTGGAGGCTGTGGGGGTCTGGAGGCCACAAGGGTCTTGCTAGGTCTCAATTCAACCCTAACAAGATTTAGTGGCATTGAGTTTTAGGACCACTGAGTCCAATAATATTTCATCTTTAGTTCTGAATGGGATTGCACTACTTCAAATGGAACTGGTGCACAATTCTGAGGTCTCCTGGTTTCATAGCTCCTGTTCAAGGAGCAGGTGGCAGCTGTGGCCAGGGGGCTTTTGCATCACTTTGTGTTATGTGGCAATTATACTTTTTCCTGGTCCAGGAGGCTCTGTGAAATGGTCACTCATGCCTCAGTCACCTCCCATATGGACTACTGCCATGTGCACTACATGGCGTTGCCCTTGAAGAACATCCAGAAATTCCAATTGGTCCAGAATGCAAGCGAGAGCAATTATGGGCATTTCTCAGTTCCTCATATTACACCTTTGTTTTGCTAGTTCCACTGGTTCCCAATAGGTTTCTGAGTACCATTCAAGGTACAGATTGTTACCTATAGAGCTGTTTATGGCATGGGGTCAAGATACTTGAAAGATTGCCTCTCTCCAGTTGTCTCTACCTTCCCTGTGAGATCTGGTAGGAGGGGCTTGCTTCAGGTCCCATCAATTAAAGTGTGCCTTTTCAGGTGTTGCACCTGCCCTCTGGAACACTTTACCACCTGAATTTAGGCTGGTCCCAATGTGCCAGACTTCCCAAAACACTTATGACATGGCTGTTTGCCCAAGCATGGGGATGAGGAAGTTAGTGAGACGTGGGTGGCTGTCATTATTTGGAGGCCTTTATTCTCAGCTACCATATCTTTTTCTTTGATTATACATTTTATTTAGTATTTATGCAGAGTGGCTTTGGTGAGAGGGGTGGCCGTATATATTTAAATAAATAAATAAATCTGCTCTGGGAGTTTGGCAGATCACCGCCCCCCCCCCATTCCTTCCATAAAAAGATGTTATGTTAGCAAAAGCATAAAATTTGATTGCATACAAGAAATATTGGTATTAGTCAAGGGCAGCTTGACCCTTTAATGTTATTTACAGTGTGGTGCTAGTTAAATGAAATAGAGCCAGTCAGGCATATATGTCCTTTGTATAAACCCATTTCCCCTCACTCTCATAAATTATCAGCATAATCTCACACCCCTGCTTGGAATGGCAAGCATGTTCAATAGGTTTTGGGGATGTGTTGTTTCTTGCCTGATGCAATTCCAGTGCTCTGAGCCTTCTTTTGCAGAGCGAAGTCATTTTGCCAATAAACAAGGAAATTACAATCACTTCCTTGAATCATTATGAAAAGCCCAAGGCTTTGCTGTTGATACTGCTCTGCAGAACATATGATCAAGCTACAGGTAAGTAAGATTAAACTTTATAAGCACTTTTTTTCCATTCTATTACAGATGGTAACAAATCTGTTCATAAAAAAGCAACATTGCCTTAGGGTGTATATAATAATTTAGGGGTTTAAATTAGGGTTTGTACATTTTGTTTAGTTGGAACATGCGCTGATGTTTCTAATTTGATGGTTGGCATTCCTGAAGAGGTGCCTGCAGAAATCTACGTTATATGAGAACATCCAGTGAACAAAGGCTTCTCAGCTCCTAGAGTCTACAAAATTTCACTGGTATTACAATTATATGGTAAAATTATGTGGTGTGTGTGTGTGCGTTTGTGTGTATAAATAAATAAATAAATAAAATATATGGTAGAGATATTAAGCTGGCAAAGTAACTCAGCACTGTCTTGATTTTAGGAATTAGTAGATGGTTATTAGTGATGGCTATCTTGCCTTATGTGTATTTACAGCCTGTGATAGACTTCCTGTTTATACTCCTGATAACAAATGAAGCTAAATCATACTTCTATGATATAATAGATCATTATATGAATTTGAGTTATTAATGCAAGTATGGCACCAGGGAAATCTTAATAATTAATGGTATACTTATAAATAATTTGTACCCATGAAATAGACTGAAAAAAATGATTTGTTCTTAACAGTAGGTGTATAAATATTTAACAGCAACTAGTGATAAAGCTTAGAGACTAATGTGACTGTGCTGTTTATAGCACACAAAGGGTGGTTCTTAAAGAAGATATATTATTCCCTGTGTGCACATGCAGGTATGACCATAGATGAACATACCAATGAATCTATAGATTAAATTGACCAGCAATTATCAGTTGAGGGCTTCAGTCCTGAGCAACCTTACTTTGAAAAGAAGGTCCACTGAAAAAAAGTGGACATTTCTTCACCATAACATCATAATGTCTGTTCCTAATCACAGTGATGTCAGAATGATGAAACTTGCATCATGACATCACAACACAAACTCTGTCATTTTATACTTATGTTGTGAGATCTGTACAAATTCTTAAGGGCAGACTATGCATCACAACATTGTGACATTTTTTTTTTTCATTTGTGTCCCTGTTTCCTCACCCCACATCCCCCCAGATGCCTATGAATGAAATGTGGATATTGGCTAGCCTATTGGTAGCTGTATATTCCATAATTTATATGCAATGGTATATTAATAGAAATCACATTCACATAGATAGACATTTTATAGAATGATAGCTTTTCTTCAGCTTTATGAACTGTTGCATAATTGGCTATCAATGGTACAAATGAAGCTCCTCAATCCTGACAAAACAAACCTGCAAAACTGTAACAATTCTTACCAATAGATAGATTTTATTTATGCTTTTACACAGTGTTCGTATTTTTTCTTAGGTCTGCCTCAATGCCCCAATAATTTATTAATTCAATGTTATGGGGTAAAATTATGCATCCATGCTCTTAAGAGTATTGATGCTGATTTGGGAAATATATAGGGCAAAGGAGATTTTAAAATCTGGTTTAACTAAAGTGATACTTGTATTTGTAGCCTGAGGGTCACCTTTGCTGACAGTGTTTGTCAAAATGGTAATCTTGGGGAGAATTCTACTGCTACTATATTAATTCAAAGAATTGAAAGTGGCCACCTGCTGAAAGCACACCTGGAAACTTGCAGGCTTGTCCAGCTGTTGAATGTTGATTTATAATCAGCTAATTTGACAGCAATGCTGTTTGAACTTGCCTGGGAAAAAGCTCCGCTGAACTTAATGAGTTTTACGTTTGAGAAGGCATATTTAACTTTGTACTATAACCAGTATCCACTCCCATAAAATACTTCCTTTTAATAATCAAATTAATTTCTTCTACATGCAGCAATACATACTAGTAACATTTCATAATAATGAACTACTTCCATCTCACTCCCCCATTTATAAAAATTAGTTTTTCCATGGTATTGATCAAACTTCTTTTTGTAACATTTATAGTTAAATTCTATTTTATAAATTGACTCTTCTAATAGAAAAATAGCACCTGTATTTATTTCAACTTGAACGGCCACCCAGCTCTTGATGTGTCTGGATGGCTTATAAACAAAAACAATAAAAACACAATGCATATCATAGTTGTCCTGATTACCAGGAAACACACTGAGACAATGACTTGGTCTCTAATATTTATTAGTAGTACTTAACAAGAATCCTAACAAACTGAGGAAGCGTGGGAAAAACCCAGCCATATAAACCCCAAAGGTTAAGGCGGTCCTGATCTGTGTCTCTTTGAATGGCTGAACAGTTCCTCAGTGCTACGCATGCGCTTGACAGTCTGGGTGGGAGCCCCCTGCTCGCCATCCTTACTCATGACATCAGTAATAGTTTCACCCAACTGACAGGATGAAAAGATACTGAGGTATTTTGCTAATTGAAAAGGCTGATAATTGCATTGGTTTCTATGCTTATTACTCTCCTTTGATTATATAGTTAAATTCAAGCATGCTGTTTACTACATTATAAACTGTGAGCTATATTTTCTCTTCTCTGGGTTAATTAGTGACATTTTAACTGCATAACTTCATTTTCTTGCAAGTTGCATGCTGTTTAGATGCTCCATTCCTTTACTACTATGTTTGGGTAATCACTCTGTCAGAAAGCATATTAATTCCATATTAGCATAATCATTCTCATTTCAGCTTTATTAACCTAACTCTATTTGACATTGGTTCACAGCTATTAGGCCACACAAGAACATAAATTTATATAATCTTTCAAGCTGAGATCAAAGGGATCCTGTTTCTTACAACGGTCAGCTAGATTCCTATAAGATCTCATGAGCTGGACATGGGAACAGCAGCTTTATTTTACCATTATATTCCAGGAATTAACATCCAGAGACATGCTGTTTCTGATTCTGGAAATGATGGATAGCTTTATGCATATTATGCATAGCTGCATGTCTTTTCTAAGAGACATTGATAGCCTTGTTCTTATTTAAAGCTGGTCTTCATCATTGGTGAAAAATTCCACGGTCTGTATTGTAGGAAAAAAAGTGCTCCCTTTTACACATTTTGAACCTTATGCCAACTGCATCAGCTCACTCTAGGTTTTAGCTGTGAGAGAAGAGGTGTTTCCTGGAACATATCAGGATTCAAAGCACACAGGGAAATGAGGCTGTTTTAGTCCTGCACAAAGTATGCCTTGCCTTCCGGGCCTCTGACCTGAATAATAAAATTTGAATCAAAGTTGTGTGTGGGTTGAGATTCTAGTTTGAACATCACGGATGCTACTTTCAAAGAACTGTTTTGTAACTGAGTACTAGTTGCTTGCTGCTGACTGTGTAACTGGCATTGCAGCTGAGCATGTGGTGATGGGGTTATTTGGCCCTGTAAGCAATAACTGTTATGGGATGTGTCTCTCTGAAGGGGGAGGTGATGTAATGGATTTCAGTAATGCTGCTGGTTCTCAGGAAGGAGGGAACACATTCCAAGGAAGAGGGCAAGATAATAGAACACACAGTCCAGGGATGGAATGTGGGAAGACTAAAAGGTTCAGACTAGCCCTGCCCTAGAGCCTTCCCAGGTTGTTTCCCCTTAGGTTAGGTAGAGTAGCTTTAGTCTAGCAAGCTTCTGTCTATATGGTGTAAGCACTTAAAGAACTGAAGTTTGGCTGGATTGATTCTCTGGAGTTGTTGGGCTGGGCCTGACAATAACCTTATGATAAACTAGTTATTTTCCAGGAACAAATTCAATCTAGAACCCTTTAAGATATTTGAGCTACGTAAATTGCCTAAGCAAGGACAAATTAACAGTGTGATGATTGGCTTCCATTTATTGCTAGAAGCCCTCTGATCGGGCATGACACAATACATCTAATGCTTCTTTATTTAGCAGATAACTTACATCTAAAAAAAACACTGGTTAATTACAAATTGTTTAAAATGTTAATGAAAGCATTTAATTGTTTCTTCTAAAACTTACCAAATGCTTTTCTGATTTCAGAAACTATGGTAATTTTGTATTATTTCCATATTCTGATCAACACATCTCAAAATAGATTTAATACTCTCTTTCTTTATTGGGTGAATATTATTGTGGTCTATCCATAGATAACTATGACAGGCTCCTAGCAGAGGCTTGTAAATCCAAGTAGTATTTGAGTACCAAGGAAATCCCAGAAAAAGTAGGCAAGACCTTGGCAATTTCCTTTTTATCTCTCACTGAATTCTGAGTTCTTCTTGAATTTAGCATTAAACCAGAAGAACATTTGTCTTAATTAAAAAAAGAAATCATTTTAAAGGAATAAATATCATCTATCAGATGCAACCCAATGGCAATATTTATAGTTACAGCATTTTGTTGACAACATTGTTTGGACCAGCAGCATTTTCAGCTTCTGAGACACCTGAGATACTAGAACAACTTGTTAAATCCTTTAAAACTACTAAAACAAAAAAACAACAAAAAAACCCCTACTATTCAATAAATCAGTTTGATACCCAGATTCTAAGACATGAGTGGAATAAAGAACTAGAGGTTCCTATATTGTCTAGACAATGGAAGAGTGTCTTAACTTCTACAGCAAGAGTGTCAACGGATGTCAAATTATGACTTATACAACAGAAATAATATTTATAATTTATTGGACTCCATTATGTTATATAGAAAAAAGACTGACAAAAACAGCATTTTGTTGGGGATGTAATAAGTATAATGCATCTTTAAAAGATATGTTTTTACAATGTCCCATATTTAACTAAATTTTGGAAGAAAGTGGATTATATAAATACAATTGTGCGACAAAAGCTAAATTTTTCAGAGGATAATATTTTCTTGAACTACATACCTAGCACATGGAATTTGACAACTGGACAATGTAAATGGATTCTCCGTGCCCTTATTATGACCAGAAGACTGATCTTGCAGCATTGGAACAATAAATCTATGGCCCCATTTACTCAATGAAGACCTGAGTACACTTGCCACCTACGAGTGGATTGCCTATAGATATAGACTATGTATGGACAAGTATAACAAAATATGGGACTCATTTATACAAAATACAGGAGGTTAAAAACAACAACAACAACAACAACATGATAGTTATATAAGTGTATTAGAAATATGTATGTACTTGCATAATATTTGCATTAAATAAGTATATATAGAATTATAACTTTTTACTGTTATAATGAAATATCATACTATGTTTTTTTTGTTTTGTTTTTTTTCCACTTTTTTATTAAAGTACTTTTTATGTGTTTTTTTTCCCCTTTGGCAATGTATGTATTCCTATGATAATTATCTTTGTGTTTTGTTTCTTTTCTTTTTCTTTTCTTGTTATTATTTTAAAAGCAATAAAAATTAACTAAAAAAAAGGAATGTGTCAATCCTATTGGATTGCTATTAAAAATAGATGATAATAGTTTCAGGATCATACTTACCATTGGTAATGAGCAAGTCCTTTGTATTACAACTAATAATTAATTCTGCTTTATTGGGCTTTCTAACGGGAATAAAGCTCTTTCTGTGGCCTTTTTTTTTTTTTTTTTGAGAACAGTTACGCAAATTAAGCCTGGATATTTAGTCTCTAGCTATTCAGATCCCCTTGTTCATGATCTGATGTTTCATACTCCATAGTCAATGTGTTAGGACATAGGAAGTCAACTAGTTTAGGGTGTAGAGCAGCTGTTTACACATTTGCAGACAATATAAAACTAGTCAATATGGACAGCACCACTTTTGCATTTAGGAACAATGAAAATCAAAAGTGTAAGTGTAAGTATTTGAAAAGTGTAAGTTTTAGAACATAAACTGAATGTAAGCCAGCATTTCGATGCAGCTGGTAAAAATAACAAATGCAATTTAGACTGCATTAACAGAAGCACCAAGGTCAGTAAAATGAGTACCCAGCTTGCTGGGGAAGGCAATGGCAAACCATCCCACTATAGTCTGCCAAGAAAACGTCACGAAATGGCATCCCCCCAAATGGTCAGACATGACTCGGTGCTTGCTCAGGGGACCTTTCACTTTTTCAACAGAAGCACATTACCCAGATGCACACAGTAAGTAATGGGTCATCTGTAGTTTACATTACTATCTGCATTTGCAGTAGTGTGTCCAATTCTGAGTGCTGCTTTTAAAAAAGGACACTGGAGAGCAGGGCAATCTCATTACTGAGTGAGTTAAAATCAAATCTCAGGTGGAACAATTATGAAAGCTCATAGATGTTAAGCCAGGAGAAGAAGAGATTGTAGGAGAAATTAATGAAATTTTCAAACACCTGAATCATTTTTATGTAGATGATGGAGCATTACTGTTCTTTATTGTCCTAAGGGAAAGGACTAGTACTAACAAATTCCAGGGAGGTTGAGTTTAGCTAAATATCAGATAATTTTTTTCTAAGAACAATAACTATTTGGCAGTGGATTGTCCTTGGGTTGAAGTATTTAAGCAGAGCCAGGACAATCATCTTTTAGGAATACTTCATTGCATAGCCTGAATTCAGCAGGAAATTAGACTAAATGATATCTTAAGTCCCTTCCAGTACTGTGATTCATGATCCAGTTCTTAAGAGTAAACTTACAATGTTTCTCCTATTACCAGTGTGCCCTTCCCATCAGTAGTATCATTTTTGGATAGAGAACAGGGGATTGCTATCAAAAGCCTGTCTGATTATTTTCTGTCATTTGCCAGATAGGCCGGCATTTGTTATCCATCACCTTCTCATTCTGCTGTGACCCACATGGGCAAAGCTGACTCAAAAACAGGAAGGAAGGAAGGAAGGAAGGAAGGAAGGAAGGAAGGAAGGAAGGAAGGAAGGAAGGTCTATCTCAGTCTGAAGAGACCATGCTTTGAAATCTACCAACAAAAAGTGGGATTATGGAGCTGTCGCAATACAGTCAGCACAATCAAATAACAACAACAACAACAACAACAACAACAATGTTAAAAAATGATTTCATGGATAAAGTCTTGGTTTAAAAAAAAATAACCAAACAAATCGGCCACTGAATTTCCCATACAGAACTCAGATTTCATAATAATTAGCAGGTTGGAGAACTTACTGAATAAAACAGATCATGTGGAAATAAGTTTCCTATCACAGATATTTCCTTGAAATCTGAAGCCAAAAAATGACCCATTCTTTTTTCCTTTTCCTTGTGAAAGAAATAGGCCACATACTTGGTAGGCAGGCATTCAAGCACAACTTTCTATTTCTTAAAGGTTTCTCTGTAAACAGAAAGGATCTAACAGGTATATTACTAACTGTAAGAACTCTTTCTTTTCTTTTCTTTTTTTGAACAGCAAAAGGTGTGACACAAACTGACACAAGGTAGGAAATTTAGAATGGAGCCTGACATATTGCCAAGACACATGCTGGGCTGTTGTCACAAACAGAAGGAACTAGAGATGCAATGGTAGCTCAAATGTTGACTTAAGGAAGTCATTAAATATTGTTAGCCAAGTTATAGGTGCCCCTACAGAGCCATTCAAAACCAACCCTCTACCTCAAGAAATCACAAGAAGAAAACAACCATAATGATTCTGATCCTACTTTTTGAATACTATTATCGTATGACACCATACTTCCCTTCCCTTTTTAAATGTTTCTATGGTCCATGCTAATATAACTGTAACTTTTGTAAAATGCTTCTTGCAATGCTATGCTGAAATCTGCCTTCATTCTAAAAGAGTTTTCTGTTTTTCTACTTTGCTACCAGACTGCTTGAGAATTTCTTTCCAGTTTCTCTTGGTGACAAGAGTTTGAGTTTACTTCTTTGTTGAAGACAGTGGAAAGTGTATTTCTGACCACGGTGTTATTTTCTGCTACATTTCGTTTCATTATTTTGAAGCATTCTGGTTGTCCAATTCTCAATTTTTGGGGGAAAAAAATTGCCACGGGAGAAAATCCCTCCAAAACAACTTTTGGAGATCTTCTATTAACTCATTAACTCCTGTGTCTGTCAGTCAAGTATCTAGGGCATGCCATAATCTGCTGTCTGAAACATGGAGGATTTCAAGGAGACTTTCTCAGAGTTCCGTTGTGAGCCTTGCTGTGAGTTTAAACAGATCTTTAAACAGATCTTTCATGATACCTGTCAAGCTATTCTGCAAGATATTTGGAAAATACCAGCTTTAAAATGTTTCATCTGGCTGAGGAGGTTGTGGAAGAAGTTGATTCTAATGAAGAAGGAGATGTTTCTACCAATAGCAAAACTGAAGCTCTTGTTGTACCAGATGACTAGATTTTGGTGTTGAAGTTGTTAAAAGGACAGACCGAATTGCAAATCACAAATGCAGGGTGTTTTTTTTTTTAATGTTATGGGAAAGAAGAGGCTCTGTTCTGTTGGAGGTTGTTGTTTTTTTTTTTTTTTTAACTGAGAAGTCTGAATTTCCAAGGCGGGGGCAGTTGGGCTGTTTGATTTCTGTATGAAAAATGCCTTGTGTGTAATATGGAGATATCTAAATGTTTTGGTTTATTTTGAGGTGGGGTAGAGAATTAAGAATGCTTATTTGGACTGATATTAAGGCTTATATGATTTTATCCTTCTCTAATGGTTTGGATTAAGATTTACTGGATTGCTTTTAGATTTGTTTGATTTTTTAAGATTTATAAGATATACTAATATTTGCTTGGTTTTAGGTTTAATAAGGCTAAGATTGTTATAGTATTATTAATTATAAAAGTGAAGAATTTAAATGTTTTTATAATTTGATTTCTATTATAATGGACAGAAATATTAGTATACTATATAGGAAAAATAAATAAATGTTTTTAGGGGGTAAGTTGATTTGGAGGTTTATATATTTCTTTTTCTTTTAATATAAGAGGAAGGTGCAATTATGTTTAGAGATTTTTATAATGTGCTAATAGAATGATTTATAGAAATAATATGATCTTGGTTTGATAGAGAGTAAGGGATTGATTATGGAAATTGCTGTATATTCTTGTTGTTGAAAGTCAGAAGTCATCTCTTTATGTAATCTTCAAAATTCTTTTTTTGTGTGTTTTATACTTTTTTAGTTTTCTTTTCTTTTCTTTTTGTACTTTTTTTGCTTTTTTGTACTTTTTTTTATCTTTGTTTCAAACTTAATAAAAATTCTTATAAAAAAACAAATTCTGGCTACCTGATAATTAAATAAAAATATTAAAGAATTAAATAAGAATGCTATATTTCAGCTCTCTCTCTCTTTTTTCCCCCTCTTCTTTCTATTACATGCTTTTTTTTCCCTTTGAGAAGTAACAGATTATTCCTGATAGAGATCTGACTTGTTCATTTTTGGAAGCTTGTTAAAATCAGGTATAGTTGTGAGGTTTCCTACCCCAAGCTATCATTTCTCATTCAAATAATAATAATAATAATAATAATTTAATGCACATTGTGAAGAATGATTTCACTGAGTTGAAGACCACTAAAGTAGGCCTTTTCTGCTGATATATTTCAGTGACATATCCCTATGTTATCAACTATATAGGCAAAAAGAGGAAAACAGCAGAATAACTAAAATAGATGCCAAAGACTTAGTGGGACTTGGACTTATAAAATTCAGGATATTCCTTAAATCAGGTGACACATAAACGGGGCTCTTATAACCAGTTAAAATGGACTTAGTTGTTGGAAAATACTAGTAATAATCAAGAAAAAAATTCTAATTGATGGAAACAGCTTTCATATAAACATTTTCATAGAGTGAGATTTACTGGAAACTGCCTAAGCCACAGAAATGGAAAAAAGTACCAGGTGGCCATTCTTACTATCTGGATGAGAAATGTCTACATTTTCCTTAGAAATCATTTTTTAAAAACTCTTGTAAGATAGAAATGTGAGCTGCCAATCAACAAATATAGGTGTTAATTTCATCTGGTAAGTGTCATCTTGTCAACTTTAACACAGTGGCAATTTTAATCACTTAAATGTTTGATAGTATAGAATCAGGCTAAAGGCTTTCTTTTTGACTAGGAAGCCTCTGATATTTTAGGATCAAGGCAGAATTGGTTGGCAACAAAGCATAATTTGTCCTCTCCAATTATAGTAGCAGTTTCTTCATTTTGTAGCTTTGATGATGAAACAGATCTAAAGAATTGCTAAATACAGAATAATAAAAAGTGCCTTCAGAGGGCCAACAACCAATTAAAAAAAAAAGAAGATAGACAACATTTCCCCTAAATCAGTAATGCACATTTAATCTGGAATAGTGAATTATGAAATGCTCACACATTTTATTTCATGCATATTTGATGACCACTCTGGTTCATTGGCTTAATGCCTATTTAAACATGTTTTGACCCTATAAAAACTAATGGATCTTACAACATTCCATTTCTTCCTTGAATTTTTTGTTCCACCCTTGGTTAGTGACCTGATAAAAAGCACTGATTTTTTTGATACTGTTATAATCCATCATGTTAATTTTGACATTGCAAGCTTTATATGCTTTATTAGAATTCTAACAGGTATGGTCAAGAGGAAAGAAATGAAATAACCCCCCCAGAACAAGTTTTAAATTAATCCATCATTCTTTTTTGCCCAGTCCTGCAGAACATATTAAGACCCTAATCCATCCAAGAAACTAATTGTCACTACAATTAAAGGCTTAAATATTATTTATATTTACAGTAATGTATAAATACATCTCACATTTTTTTCAGACTGTCCTGTAATTCACTATTTTAAAATAACTACTACATTTTGACCTTAAAAAAAAAAAAAAGGAATTAGAAGACTATGGCCTCTGTTGCATGATATATCTAACTGGGTTAAAGGGGAAAAATAATGTATTGTGTGAACACAATAACCTTGAAAACTAGCCCAGAAGTTACAGTGAACAAGGTAAGCAGGGTTAACAAAGTTTTAATCTTCTCTTCTTGCTTCTGGAAGAGAGTGAGAGTGCTAAAGTAACCCCTTACTCTGACCATGCTGGCATTGATCCTAATTGACCACAGCCTTCACAACAACAACAACAACAACAGCCAGGATGTGACAGCCTCTCAGCCTTATTTGTAGTGATTGGGAGGATTCCAAAAATTTCCCAACAATTGACTGGGTTATCTATGGTTATGTGTTGCCAGAAGGAGGGAATGTCTTTGTCAGTTGTGTTGTTTGAACAGTCTCTGGATGGATGTCTGTGTGGAGGATGTTAAGAGTTATGCATACCCCAAAACGTCAGCCACCTTAAAACTCTTCACTGAATCCTCTATCATTTCCTGTGGCCATGTCAGAATGAAGCATTTGTGAGATAACTAGAGATAGCAGACACAGATACATTTAAGAAACAGTCAAGGAAGTAAGCAAGCAGTGGAAGACAGCAAAAGGAGTAGGGAATTAACATGGTTACTGATAAGCTGCTGGAGGAGAGACTGTTTGTGGGCTTTGTCCCTAGTGTGTAGGGAAATATCCCAACAAAAACAACCAACAAGTCAGAGTTAACAAGGTATACCTTTATTCCATAAAAAAGAATGGTGATTGTCAAGCACTTTTCCAGAAAGGAAAAAAGGACACTTGAGTAGAAACAAGAACAGAATATATATGTTTCCAGCACACATATTCATTTAACTAATGTTTCTATAATTAATAAAGAATAACTAAGCTGTTGGCTATTATGGTACATCATGAATATGCACACATTTGTTTTTCAGAAAGAATCCTTACATCTGCATATTGTATTAAAAAGCTTAGCTTGAGACAATAATACAGTAAGTACTAGCTAGAGACTAGAGTAATTGTGCCAGCTCATCAGATAAGCTAGAGTTTACTTCAGGAAATTTCTTCAAGAATATCTAGTTCCTGGTTTGATTGATTATGCACCATCAAGTTGGTGTTAACTATTAGCGATATATTAGCACATAGATAGATCTTCTCCAGGATGATCTGTCTCTAATCTGGCCTTTATGTCTTTCAGTGATGCACCCATCACCACTGTAACTGAGTCTATCCACCTTACTGCTGGTCATCACCTTCTTCTCTTTCCTTCTACCTTTCTCAGCATCATACATTTCTCAGGAGAGCTAGGTCTTCACAAAACCTGTTCAAAATATTGTAAATTGAGACTTGTCATTTGTGTCCTGAGGGAGAACTCTTTACTGATTTGTCCTATGATTTTGTTTTATGATGTTTGTTTTCCTGGTTATCCATGGTATTCTCAAGCGTGTTCTCCAATACCAAAATTCAAAGTGACAGTTCTGCTTCTATCCTACTTATTCAAAATCCAACTTTTGCTTCCATAGAGTATTACAGGAAAAACCATTGCCTGCAAAATTATTATCTCTGTAGGTATAGACCTATCACATCATCTGAATGTTTTTTTCAAGGCCTTCATTACTACTCTACCAAGTGCTAGCCTATGGCTTTTTTTTTTTTTTTTTTTACTTTTGGTTCCTTTAGTGTTGATAGTATTATGGTTGGTAAAGTTAACTCTAACTCCTGCTGATCAGAGAGACAAATCCCTGCAGTTTTTTCAGCAACATTTTCAGAAGTGGCTTGCAAATACTTTCTTCTTATTGCTGAAAGAGAGTGACTGGCCCAAAGTCACCCAGCTGGCTTCCAGGCTGAAGGTAGGATTAGATTTAATGGTCTTCCAGGTTCTAGTGCCACATCTTAACTGTTGGACCAAAAGGCAGTAGCTATCCACCTCTTCAGTATCTTCATTTTAACAGCTAAGCCTGCTACAATCTCCCTAATCTGCTTCATTAACCAAGCTCTCTCCACAAGTGTGACTAGGGCTATTCTGGTATCATTTAGTGGAACTGGAAAGCACTGCATTCACCATTGTTGATAGTGCAGGCTTTCTGAAAAAGTGTGAGGCATACTATATATGCTCTTTCAGAAATGGAAAATGACTATTTGTTGCATGGCAAAATCCGTACCTTCCAAGAACTTACTCAATGGCTTTTGGAACACCAATGATCACTTATGATGGAATAAAATAGCAAGTTGATTAAGCACTTTCCACCCTGTTTCTTTCACTGTGCAGTTAGCAACGTATTCAGTTTTGAAATGCAGTAAGCACGCATAATGAAGAAGGAAAATCTGGCTTTCTCCAATTTCACAGAATGTGCTGCCCAGTCCTAAACTCTCAATTAAGTGGAGACCAAAATAGGATAGGAATGAAGCTTGAATGAATAAAATCAACTCAGCTGGAAAATACCACTATCTAAGCTTTGTATGAATATGCTGAGAAGATTGTAGGCCTAGATGAGCTATCTGCACTTTACTTCCATATTATTGAATAGCCATTTGACGTTTGTTTGAAAGAGCCCTCTAAAGCAATGGCTTTCAAGCTTTTACATCTGACAGCACACATCTCATAGGCAGGACTTCCAGGTTACGAAACTGGAAGTCCCATATTGCTGGGACTCGGGAGAAGAAATGGAGGCAGCCTGCACTGGTGATGCCATGGAGATTGGGTTCTGGCTATGCAGCTTCCCAACACTTCCTGTCAGGTACTTGTGACTTACTGGTGTGGCACACCTGTGGACCTTTCATGGCACACAAATGTACTGCAGCACAGTTGCCGAAAACTGCTGCTCTAAGGAAATATAAATGGACACCTGGAGAGCTCCTACATGTTTGGAGGTGCCTTTATTGGCTAGATTGCATATTACATCTATTCAGCCTTGGCTGATGTTAAAAACTAAGTAGGGTTAGTATTTGGATATCAGACCTCCACGCTGAACTGGGAAGTAAAACATCAATTAAAAAAATGTTCCAAAAGAAGGCAGTGCCACACCACTTCCAAACTATTGCCAATGATACTGTGGATGTGTTCTTGTGGTCACCGAGAGTCAAGCTTAACACAAAGTCTTTATCTTTATGTCCTTATATGTAATAGCTCTCTATTAATACACGTAAAAGTATTGTTTCAAATATGCTAGAATAAGATGAAAGGAGGATAATATAGACCAATTTTGTGCAATTTAAATGCTGCATTTGAGAAAGCTGGATAGCAATGTGTGCTCTTTAAAATACCTCATTATTAAACTGCTTTTAAATGTCACCCCCTTTATCTTTTCTTCTATATGTCTTCTGACTCAAAGGATAAATATATCGAGCAGTCCTTCCTGTGTTTCATATAGCCTTATTCTCCATTCCTTGTGTTTTTTCTCTGAAAAAAAAAATTACCTGGAATAAGAAAAGCAGGAAACCTTCCCTGATCTTTCCTTCTTCCTGATTCCATTATACGGACTATAACAAGTATCAAATTCTATTTGCTTTTATTTTCACATAGAATACTCCAATTTTCTTTAAATTGGGACTTTGACATCTGGAAATACCAGAGCTCTTTCCATTCTAATACACAATGAAATTAATGACTGGGAAACAGCAGAGGTCTCACCTTCCTAACAGAGAATAATTATTAGTGGCTTGTTATATTCATCTGCTAACCTAGGTTATGGTTGCACTACATATTTAGGCTGGAAAAATGGGTTCTTCCAGATTATTCTTTGATTTATATGACATGCAGAACCTATTGAAAAAAGATTGCTTATACCAATGGAAGTGAATATTTGTAGCTCAGGGTTGAACTGTGGAGTCCTTGGTGCTCTCTGAGCCTTGTTGTCTTCTTGCAGACATTTCATTGTGTCATGCGCTGCCTACCTCTGAATAACGTTCAGACACTGGGTTGCAAAGCAGGCTCTGGTTTATTTCAGGATAGGTACAACGTTGTTAGAAAAAGCTGAGAGTGACAGGAGCGCGCCGGTGCGGGGTTTAAATACCCCGCGCCGGTCAGCGCCCCCTCGCTCTCGGTCACGTCACCCCCCTTTGTCCCATGCGTTGCCCTGCCATTGGTTGAGGGTTTCTAGGATCGCCCATCCTCAGGTTTTCATTCTTCTGCTGATTGCTTTCAGCTGGGCGATCCCCGTGGTATTGCTGCTGATGGCTTGGGTGGCTCCGTGATCCGTTTATCTATTGTTTGTTAGCCGTTAGTCGTTGTGGGTTGATGGCTACTTAACTTGTACCCCTTCACCTATTTCCTTGTCATTGTCATGAGTGCCATTGCGCTGATTACTTTAGCTCAACGGCACTCATGACATACTGCCCCCTTTCCGAATAGTGTTCTCCCCCGGGTTTCTGGGTTTCCCCCATGGAGCTGTCAAAACGCCATTTTTTTTTTTTTTTTTTTTTTTTTTCAAAGTTCCCGCCGGAGTAGTTGTCGCCCCTCCCTTTGCTCCTCCCTCTACCACGTGCCTTCCCAGGGTGTGTCCATGGTGCGCATGCTCGGGTTCTGACCTGGCGTGCGCATGCTCCAACCACACCCTGTTTGTTTGGCTCAGTTCGGCGAGGCGAGAGGCGTGGCTGGTCGGGTGCTGCTCAGCTCCAGGTAGGGCCCTTTTTTGCTTATTTGGAGTGCGTCGCCTTTGTTGTGTCTCCTGGGCGTTGCCCCCAGGTTGCCCTGTTGACTTGCTTGCCACTCCCCCGCGGCCAGGGGGCGGGGGGAGGGTGCTGGCGATCGTTTGTCACCACCCCGTGGGCCCGGGGCGGGGGGAGTGAGTCCCGGGGGGGGGAAGGTCCACCCAAGTCGCGGGCTTGGGGGGGGCCCCTTCCCTTGGGGCACGGGAGGCGGGGGGAGGCCTGCGGGGGGGGGGTTGGTTTTGCTGACCTTGATTGCGGTTTGTCGGGGTATGCCCGGTGGAATGCTCTGGTCAGGTCAGGCGCTTTAACGTTGTGCGCCGCCACCCATTCCGGGTGGGGGAAGTGTTTCCACCTGACCAGATAGTGTAGGGTTCCTCGTTGCTTGCGTGAGTCGAGGATGTCCCTTATCTCGAAGTGGTGTTGCCCGTCGATCATAAGCGGTGCGGGCTGAGGCGTGCTTGGGTGCCATCGGGAGGTGGTTGCCGGTTTTAGGAGGCTGGTGTGGAACACCGGGTGGAGCCTCCGGAGGTTGTGTGGCAGGTCCAGGCGTATTGCTACCGGGTTCACTATTTGCGTGACTCGGAACGGCCCGATGTACTTAGGCCCCAGTTTTTTCGAGGGTTGGGTTGACTTTAGGAACTTGGTGGAGAGATAGGCCATGTCCCCCGCCTGGAACGTCGGTTGTTGGCGCCGGTGCTTGTCGGCCTGCTCTTTGTAAGCAGCCTGTGCCTCCTTCAGCGCCGCCGTGATTACTGGCCATGCTTCCGCGATCTTCCGTCCCCAGTCGCTGGCGTCCACCTGGGGTTCCGGGGGTTGAGGTAGCTCCGGTATGGGGACGAAGTCGCGCCCCGAGACTACTTCGAACGGGGTTTTTCCCGTGCTCGTGTGGACGGCGTTGTTGTATGCGACTTCGGCGAACGGGAGCAGTTCAGCCCAGTCGTCCTGGTGGTAGTTCGTATAGGATCGTATAAATTGCTCTAAGGTGGCATTAAGAACCTCAGTGGCTCCGTCCGTCTGCGGATGCCAAGCCGTAGACAGGGCCTGTTGGGTCCCCGTCAGCTTCAAGAAGGCCCGCCAGAATTTGGAGGTGAACTGTGTGCCCCTGTCGGTCACCACACGTGCGGGACATCCGTGTAGCCTGTACACGTGGATGAGGAAGAGTTTGGCTAGTTGTTGTGAGGATGGGACTGACGTGCAGGGGATGAAGTGGGCCTGCTTTGAGAAGTAGTCCTTCACCACCCAAATGGCCGTTTTCTTCTGGCTGGGTGGGAGGTCCACTATAAAATCCATAGAGATTTCCTCCCATGGGCGGGAGGGTTCTGCCACCCGTTGCAATAGCCCCGCGGGTTTGCCTGGTGCCCGTTTGGCCCGAGCGCACGTTGGGCAGGACGCCACGTAGGTTTTTACGTCTCGCCTGAGCGCGGGCCACCAGAATTGCCGCCGTGTTAGGTGTAGGGTCTTGAGGAACCCAAAGTGTCCCGCTTGCTTGGCGTCGTGTGACCTATGCAAGATCGCCTGGCGTTGCGAGTCCGGGACGTAGATTCTGCCTTCCCCCCATGCTAGGTCTTGCGCCATCGTTACCTTGTCGGGGTTTGCCAGGAACCAGGGGTCGGTTTTGAGGGCGGCGGCGAGGTCCGTGCGCATTCCCCCTGGTAGTTGCGGTTGCCTTCTTTCCGTCGCCGGTTGTCCCGCCGTCGGCTGCGCCGTAGCGTCGAGCTGCCTCCGTGCGCCGCTTCGGGTGGTCACGGCCATCCCCAGTTGCGAGGCGGATAGGACCGTCCCAATGGTGTCTGGGGCGGGCTCTTCGTCTTGGGGCAGCCGGGAGAGGGCGTCGGCCAGGAAGTTCTTCTTGCCCGGCATGAACTTCAACTGGAAATCAAAGCGGCTGAAGAATTGTGCCCATCGGACCTGTTTTGGGCTAAGGCGTCTAGGCGTTCGTAGGGCCTCGAGGTTCCGGTGGTCCGTCCAGACCTCGAATGGTTGGGTGGCTCCCTCGAGTAGGTGACGCCATGTTTCTAGTGCCGATTTCACCGCAAAGGCTTCTTTCTCCCAGACGTGCCATCGCCTCTCTGTCTCGGAGAACTTCCTTGACAGGTAGGCGCATGGTTTCAGGAGCCCCGTGGAGTCTTTTTGTAGGAGGATGGCTCCCAGGGAGAAGTCTGAGGCGTCGGCTTGGACCACGAACGGCCGTTCTGGGTCCGGGTGCGCGAGGATTGGCTCCGTCGTGAACAGCGCTTTCAGCTTGTCGAATGCGGTCTGGCACGCGGGAGTCCAATTCAGCACTGTGCCTGGGTTCTTGGCGCGTCTGGTGTCCCCCACCCCTTTGGTTTTGAGGAGGTCCGTTAAGGGTAGGGCTATCTCAGCGAACCCCCGGGCGAAGGACCTGTAGAAATTCGCGAATCCCAGGAAGCTCTGTAGTTGCCGTCTGTTGCGGGGCCGCTCCCAGTTTAGTACCGCTTCGACTTTTGCGGGGTCCATCTCGATGCCGTCCCCGGAGATTCGATACCCCAAATAGTCTAGGCGGTCTTTGTGAAACTCGCACTTTGTGGGCTTTGCATAGAGCTGCGCCCTTCTGAGCTTGTCGAGGACTTGCCTGACTAAGGTTACGTGTTCCTCGTATGTTTTTGTGTAAATAAGGACGTCGTCGATGTAGACCAGGACCCCTTTAAACAGATGTTCATGCAGTACCTCATTGATGAGCTGCATGAACACCCCAGGGGCCCCCGCGAGTCCGAAGGGCAGTACCTTGTACTGGAAAGCGCCTAGGGGGCAGTTGAACGCCGTCTTCCATTCGTCCCCCTCCCTGATTCGGATGCGATAGTACGCCTCGCGCAGGTCCAATTTGGAAAAGACTTTGCCCGTGGACAGGTGGGCGAGCATGTCCTTCACCAGGGGTAAGGGGTATTTGTTGGACAGGGAAGCCGCGTTTAGGCCCCGGTAGTCGGTACAGAGCCGTAGGGTCCCGTCTTTCTTCTCCCGGAATAGGACGGGGGCTCCGACCGGTGAGCATGCTGGCTCTATAAATCCCCTGTCTAGGTTTTTATCGATGAACTCCCGGAGGGTTGCCATCTCCTTCGGGGTCATCGAATAGATCTTTGGTCTAGGTAGGGGGACGTCGGGCAGTAGGTCGATTCGGCAATCCGTCTTGCGGTGGGGGGGTAGTTGGTCTGCCTCTGCTTCTCCGAAGACCTCGGAGAAGTCGGCGTATTGTTCCGGTAGGTCTGCAGTGGTAGCGGCGTTGTCTTGTGTGGTCGCCTCCGCTCGTCCTACCGTGGGGCTGCTTTTGCCAGCTGGTACTGGTGCTCGATACTCGCCGTCGCCGAATGTGAAGGTGCGGGTCGCCCAGTTGATCCGCGGGTTGTTTTTCGCGAGCCATGGCATCCCCAGGACTGCAATGGGCCGTCCGATGGGCGTGACTACGAACGATGTGCGCTCGGTGTGAGTGCCCATTTGCAGGGTGACCGGCTCGGTTTGTAGCGTGGCTGGTTTCCCCCCCGCTGTGGAGCCGTCCAGCTGGTGGAATGCCAGCGGCGTGGGGAGGGGGAAGCAGCGGAGTTCGAGTTTGGCGACTAGGTCGGGGTGGATAAGGTTTTTTGAGCACCCCGAGTCCACTAGTGCCGCGGCCGTGGTGGCTCCGTTGCCGGCAGAGAGTTGAATTGCTGCCAATATTACGGAGCTTTTGTCGTTTCGTTGAGGTGGTTCGCGTTGCTGTCCCGCCGCCTGCCTCGCCACGCGTTTCAGGGCAAGCGGGGAGCATTTCCCGCCGGCTGGTCGGGGTCGGTATTGTCCTCTTCTCCCCAGTAAGCGTCCCAGCCCTCTTCCGGTGTCGCTGTGGCCACGGTCATTCGGCGGTGAGGGGGCGGCCCCGGGTTGGGTGGTTTGGGGCTAATTTTCGGGGCGGGCTTGGGCGCGCTGGTCGGCGGTCGGTTGGCGAAGCAGTCCGCCGTCTTGTGCCCTAATTTGCCACACCTCCCGCAGGGCTCCCGGTTGAACTTCTTTTTAGGGTATATGGGGCCGGCCATCCCCCCGTGTGGTGCGGGTACCTTTTTCCCGACGTAGTTTGTGTCTTCCGTGGTTGTCATAAGGAAGGTGCGGTGCGCGTGTTCGGCTTTCCCCGCGAGGTGGATCCACCCGTGTAACGTTTCTGGGTCGTCGCGGTAGAGGGCCCATTGGAGAACGTCGCGGTTGAGCCCCTTTTTGAAGATTTCCAGCAGGGTGGTCTCAGACCAGTCGCAGACCTTTCCCGCGAGGGCTTTGAACTCCAGGGCGTAGTCAGGGACCGTGCGTGCGCCCTGTTTAAGTCTCTGGAGTGCGCTTTTCGCCCGTACTTTGGCTAGGGGGTCTTCGAAATAGTTTTTCATCTCGTTGATGAAAGCAGGGAAGGTGGCGAGGGCGGGGGAGCTGGACTCGTACAGTTGGACGTACCAGTCCGCCGCCCTGTCTTGGAGTTTGATTGCCACGGCGCCGATCTTGTCGGCCTCGGAGTCATAGGAGTGTCCGTGCCTCCCCATGAACTCCCTAGCGTTGGTGACGAAAAACGAGAGTTTTGAGGGGGTCCCATCGAAGAAGATGGGGAAGTCCTTTGGGGCCCGGGCGTTTTGCGCGGCCCCGCCTCTCGCTTCCCGGGATGTGGTGTCGGCCGCCTGTGCCGTCTGCTGGCTTTCCGCTGGCTCGTGTGGGTTCGGTGCTTCGCTCGGGGTGTGGGCTTGTGCGGGGACGTCATTGGGTGGCGCGGGGGGCATAAGCGCCTGGAGCATGGTCCGGAGTTCCGTCAGCTGAGCCCGCATGGCCGCGAGTTCAGCTCGTGCCTCCTCGTCCACATCCCGCACCGCCGCTGGGGCCGGTTCCGTTGGCGCGTCCTCGGGGGGGGGGGTTCATCGTCCCTCCGCCGCGGGTCCGCTTCCTCCTCCGTCTGATGGGTGTCTCCGTCGTCCTCCTCCGTGTCGAGCACCGTGGGGCTGTCGCTCCACGCCCGTTGCTGGGGTGCGATGTGGGGCGCGGGGTCCTCCGCTGGTTTCGGAAGTCGTGCTGCTCCCTCCCGCGGTCGGGTTGCCTCCGTCGCCATCTCCCCTTGGGGTTGGAGCTGAGGCTCGGGTCGGGTGGGGCGGGCGTCCATGGCTCCGGGAGTCCGCGGTGCCTCTGGCCTCGGTCGGTCCTCCTCTGTCTCTTGCCGCGCGGCTCGCCCTCCTTGCCCGCGCCGTTCCGGCCTCATCTTGCTGGTCTTCTCGCCGTCTACTCCTCCCGCGGCTCGTTGTCGTCCGGTGGGGCTCGGCGAGGCTGAGTTTATGACTCTCAGCTTTATGTCATGCGCTGCCTACCTCTGAATAACGTTCAGACACTGGGTTGCAAAGCAGGCTCTGGTTTATTTCAGGATAGGTACAACGTTGTTAGAAAAAGCTGAGAGTGACAGGAGCGCGCCGGTGCGGGGTTTAAATACCCCGCGCCGGTCAGCGCCCCCTCGCTCTCGGTCACGTCACCCCCCTTTGTCCCATGCGTTGCCCTGCCATTGGTTGAGGGTTTCTAGGATCGCCCATCCTCAGGTTTTCATTCTTCTGCTGATTGCTTTCAGCTGGGCGATCCCCGTGGTATTGCTGCTGATGGCTTGGGTGGCTCCGTGATCCGTTTATCTATTGTTTGTTAGCCGTTAGTCGTTGTGGGTTGATGGCTACTTAACTTGTACCCCTTCACCTATTTCCTTGTCATTGTCATGAGTGCCATTGCGCTGATTACTTTAGCTCAACGGCACTCATGACACATTGCCAGACTAGGCAACATCTTCAGTGCAAAGAGGGAGTGGGCCCTGCTCTCAATTTATATACAGTGAAACATCTGCAAGAAAACAACAAGGCTCAGAGAGCACCAAGGACTCCAAAGATTGCTTATCGTGGACCAAATAAACTTTTATAATAGTTTCAAAATTTTGCGATTTTTTTGCCTGTCAAAGAAATACATTCTGTGAATCATACAGAGTTGAGCAATTTTTTATATTAATTCTATCAACCATTGATAGTCTTTTGTTACTATATTTAAGAAACCAAATCATAGTTCAGACTAACTCTTCCACCTAAAGAGCAGAACAGAGTGTCAAAATATAAGATGGAAAATCTGTTCTACTGTGTGTTAGGGGGTTTCTTTTATAAATATTTGTGAATCAAGTTAACAAAGATTGTTAAATAAATGTCACAATCTGGTTTTGTTGTTTCTGATCATATTTACCATTGTGAGTCAATGGAACTTGACTCAACTGTGTGCATGTCGAATTTAAGCCAAGAGAGCATAATTTTTTTATTCCTGTATTTGATTATGTTTTCATGCATTTTAAAGGAGCTGTAAGTTAGTTGCTGTATACCCTCTCCAAAACCCTTCTCATATTGTCATCTCCAGAATTTTTAAATCAGATTTCACTCCAAGGTTCTGAGGTGTTTTTCAGTGTATGTGGATGTACATTAGTGGTGGAGAAAGATGGCACATCAGGTGCCCAGTAAAGAATTTAAGAAACATTGTATTATGTTTAGATCACTATGAAGATCAATCAGTTTGACTCAGTGCCTGTATCCTGAGTGAAATTAGGAAAATAAGCAGTCTATTTTTCTATAGTCTACTGTAGGGGAAACCATGAAGAAATAGTGGTAAAAAACATATGCACTTGTTTTATCAGAATTAGGTGAAACTTTTGGCCAGGTTAGCATTTATAAGATGAAGCTGATCAAACTTCATAAAAAATAATGATTTTAAGGCTATGTTCCTTTCAAAAACAGGTTTTAATATGACCACAATGTTTCTGTTTTGGGATGAAAAAAAAATAATGTAATTTATACAGATGGCAGTAATCTGTACAATGGTGGGAAATGGCTCTGCCAAAATTCAGAAAATACAGTGGAACTGTTTTGTTTGAAAGAAAGGGATTAGAAGATTGATATTTGTAAAGTGTCTTGTTCTTGAACATGGTAGAGCTGATGAAAGAAATCTGAAAGACATATTTCTGAATAGAAAGAATGAAGTCACTGATTTTAGTGATAAGTAAATTGGGAATTATCCATGTCAACTAGATAATACCAAGACATCATCATCCAGCTGCACAGGATGAGTCCATCGGCAGTAATGAGATGAAGCTTATGGTAACACTAATTAGTTTTGTCAACCTCATGGTTCTTCAACCCTACAAGGCACTGTAATTAGATAATCAAAGATAATCAGATCACCAAATTTTACTCACTCTTTTCTTACTCTCTAACATGGCCTGTCTTTGTTAATGTGTTTGTTTGTTTTGGTGCAGTTGCTAGCACTACCAGAGCTTTGAAAAAAACAAACTGGAAACAGAGCTCTGTAGAGGCCCAGAACCAGGACAGAAAGAGTTCTCTCCCAGCTGCTCTGACCAGGCTAAATGAAACACTGTTCCAAATAACCCAATTTTGCTTATTTATTCAGTTTTTCCCAGATCTCACCCTTACCCCAAATACTGTAGTTCTGGGTAGATTCCAAAGTTAAAGAAGGAGTTGTCATACAATACCAGTATCTAAACCAAATTACATGGTTAATAACTAATAGAGTCACATGACACTGATGAGAATGGAAGGGTTCACAATTCAGTCTGACTTCTGGGGCTTTGTCACCTCCGATTCCTAGGTTTTTTAGAGTGCTAGTAAAGTTGCAATAACTAACTGTCAATTTTCCACTTCTGAGAAGGAGTACATGATCACTTAAGAGGCAGACACTTTGACTTGGTCTTTATAGATTACCATCTCTGGGGTGCCAGGAGAGTTGGCATTGCTACTTAACCAGCTTGGCCCATCCTAGAATGTCCCCCTCATTGTTGGTAGGTGTGATGAACGCCTACCCAAGTTTCAACCAGACTCACACAAGAAGCTTATGGATATCTGATTTATTCCTGGATAGTATGCAAGTTCAAGAGCAAAGCTGAGAATGGCAAAAGTGCGGGTCTTTCAAACAATTAAAGTTTAGACAGTTCCAATCCCTCCCTGCAGAGTCAGAAAGAGTCCACTCCCTGCAGCCTGCAGGTGTTCCTAATGGTTCCTGCCAGTCTTCGGGAAAGTGTCCTTGAACAGTCGAGATAACCCAGATAGACATTCCAAAGTCTCTACATCTCTCCAAAGAACAAGAGCAGTGCCCTCCCGAACAGTAACATGTGTCAGCACCAGCATGGCATGGGAACTGGTTATGATGTTCACAGGAACATTGGAACAGGAACCATGACAGTAGGACTCTCTTGTCTGAGTTCTGGCTTGATGACAATATTCTATGCTGCAAAGACAGCAGAGGCACCAAAAGCAAGTAGCATAGTGACATAGAAAGAGACAAGCCACAGGGAAAGAATGATATATGGAAAGTAGTGTTCATAGCTTTCAACATCCCATTGTCCACGTTTAGGCCAGAATTAGCCTGGGACCCCTTCGCTGATAGCTGAGTGACTTAAAACTGCCATAATCATACATAATGCACAAGTAAAGTTTAACTCCACAGAGTTCCACTTAATACCACATCACTCAGCCACAGAATAGAAGAAAAGTTATGAAATCTTTGAAACACTTGAAAAAGTTGCCAAGGACTTGGAAGCTACAATTTGCTATTTCAGATCAAATTCCTGCTTTGTTTTGCAAATATGCTTCAGTGGAATGATTCAGTTCAACTTTTGTCATACTGACACCTCTCTTCAAAGATTCGCACAGCCCTATATAGCACATTTTTTCTTCGGATTTTAAGTAAAATTTTGCCAACAGTACAAATAGTAAACAGACATTTTTGTCAAAGTTTCTTTTAAGAACAAAGAGAAAGGGGGCTTTAATTTACATTAGGAAATTATAGTTTCAGTTGTTTAAGGATACATTCTCAACCTTGGGAAATCAGTTCATCTGCTTACTATTGTTAATTATCACTGAACATAAGTCATTATGTTTTTCCATACTATTTCATAAAACACCTGACATAATTTCTTAGAAGTCCTATACTCCCCTTTGTTCCATACATGTACCAAAGTTTTGGAAAAGGAAAAAAAAAACAAAAAACAAATCTGTGCTGTTTAGTTGGAAATGTAACTACTGTATATAGCCTAAGGACCTTGGGGCATACATTTGTTCATATGTAGAGGTTATGCTGTGTGAATCTGAAAATTAGAATTTCACATTTTTTTTTTCTTAGAAGAGAAAAGAAACAACTCTTAACTACATTCTACCAATGCCTAAATTCATTACAGAAAGGATTGGGAGGAATACATTGGGAAAATTAGCATTCAAAAGGGAACCAAAGAAAGTTATCTCCCCATTCCTTCATAGAGTCCTTTTTTTGTCAAAAGATAATTACATAGAGTTTGGAAGCAGGGATATTAAGCACATATTCGGCATACAAGAGTAGAAGGCTAGTAATGATTAGAGTGATACGTTAATATTGGAATCAAAAAAATCTATACAGAGTCATATATCTTCCTGAAGATTGTTCCAAATTAATGGACTTCACAGGGACATTGTAAAAATAAAAATAGAGGAGAAAGCATTACATACACTTCCTTCAAACCCCGGAAGAAAGGCAGACTTTAAATGTAACAAATAAGCATAGATAAGAACAAACTAAAATATTAGAAGACATGAATGGCAATTTAGAAATTATGTCTCTGTGTGTGCATACACACATTTCTGTCTCAACACGCATCTGTATGAATCAGTACTATATAGTATTGTATATTGCCACATTTCATTTTGTAGGGAAAAAACATCCTCTTTCTAAACCTATTTCAATATTTTAAAATAAACATTGTTGTCCCTATGTCTTCAAGCTGAAATCCACTGTTTCTAAACAGCCATAAGTAACATAACATTTGCTTATAAATATATTTTATTGAAATCAACAGAGTATTGATTAAGCCAATAGACTCCAGTATTTCAACAAGTTATCATACTATTACTGAACAGGCCTTTGGAGCATGTGCTATGCATATGCACAGAAGCCCCATCTATTAACATGGAGAAGCATAGCCACCCTGATTTTTGAAAGCTGGGTTGGCACTTTGTTTCTTCAAAACCACTTTGAAAAGATTAGGTATATGGATTTTTAATATCTTTAAAGACAATTGTTTAAATATTTTTAATTTTTATATTGGCTCCTAATCCACCATCAAGATTTAATTAATAATAGGGACAATGTATAATCCCCATTATTAATATATAATTGATATATAATATTATAGTATAATATTAATAACTATAATATTAAAGTTATAATATTATACTATATATACATACATATTCATTTATTTAAACAATTTGTATGACTGCCCATCTCACAACAAAATTTATTCTGGGTACTCTACAAATTACAGCCAGTTATTCAAACAACAATCCAAATAATGCATGTCCAAGGTTCAAAAAAAAAAAAAAATCCAACTTACAATAAAAACAACACTAGCTGGCAGAGCTCACTTAACTTCCTAGCCCAAATGCCTGGGGGAACAGCCAGGTCTTTAGTGTCTCAAGAAAGGCTGACAGAGTCGAGGCTATCCAGATCTCTACAGGGATACTTTTACATAGAGCAGACACCTCAGCAAAGAAGGCATGACTCCTGGATATGACAAGATGACATTGTTTAATGGAAGGAATGCATGGCATGCCCTTGCTAGAACTCATGGGGTAAGCAAAAATGATGGGAGACGATGCCATGTAGGGCATTATAGGTGATGACTAGCACCTTCTATTGCACCCAGAAGCCCACTGGCAGCTAGTACAGCTTACAGAGTAGTGGTGTTATATTGGCATAATGAAGAAGCCAAAAAATGTCTGGGCTGCTGCATTCTGGACCAGCTGTAGTTTCCAAATACTCTTCAAGGGCACCCCATGTACAGTGCATTACAGTGATCCTAATAAGAAGTGACTATGGAATGAATCACCATGAGTGAGGGTTCCTGGTTCAGGAACAGGCATAGTTGCTGCACAAGATGAACCTGTGCAGAGGTCCTCCTCATTATGGTTTTCAGTAGGATCTATGAGTCCAAGAGGATCCTCAAACTGTGCACCAGCTCTGATTGCAACAATGCAGCACTATTAAGAGTTAAATATCGAAACCCTCCAAATCTAGGGTGGGGGTGCTTAAAACCCACAGAAACTTGGTTTTTCCAGGCTTGAGTCAAAGCCTGTTCTTTTTTTTTTCTTTTTTTTTTGATTCATAGCATACCATAGGAAATTGAAAATCCAATTAGCCTGGAATGCAGAAGAATCTGCAATCTGTGGTATTCTAGATGTCGCATTATAAACCTCTGTATGACTCACCATTGGGCAGGGTGGCTTAGGGTGATGGGACTTATTCTGACAACATCCGGAGAGCCATAACTACCCCACCTGCGCTCCTTGGTGATCAACACTGTAACAATTTTGGGCAGGAGCTTTCTCTGGTTAGGGCTGTATATTAAAGACATTGTTTCAGATTTCTTCCAAAGTTAATGTTTAAAAGCATGATTTTTGTGTAGAGAAAAACAGTGGGTGTCTAGAGTATGTCTAATTCTGGGAAATGATAGCCAAGAAAAGGGTTTTATTGCATTTCCCTCACTGTTTCACTGAATCACCCTCTCTCCAATGTAGATTATAAAAACAACAACTAACTAGGAATAAAATGCTACAGTTGCCACAAATGTCATTATGAGCTTTCAAATTTTCTCCAGCCTAAGGAATTCCTGTAAAGATCACTGATTCAAATGTACATTACAAATAATCTGGCTGCTGTTTCGTTCTTTCTTTTAATTTCATAAATCTGTCAAAATAAATTTCTTACATTATAAATTGCAGTTTAAGCTATATTTTTAGAAACATAGTATTAGTCAGGAAAAGCCATCCAGAATTTATTTCCTTGGTATAGTTACACTGTATCCTTGTAAGTTTACAGTATATCTATCTCACATTAGCACGCCCCTTATAAATACCCCTTCTACATATTTACCATGTATTTTTTTCTATATAAACATGTTTTTGAATTATATATCTAGATCTCTTAGATAGAGAAGGAAGGGACCTTCCAAGATTTTATTAAAGTTATGAAATATGCATTGTGATTTCACAACCATATCTCCATCCTTTGTGGACTTGCATGAAGTGTTGTGCACAAAAGGGGTGGAATTTGCATCCCAGTGTCACAACATGCAATTCTGTATTTGTCTCCTCCCTTTGTTGTCTCTATAGATCCCTGTGACATTAAACCAAAAAAGAGAATGGGGCTGCACACAGGGGTATCTATAGAAATGACAATGGCATTTGCAACTGTGCTTATAGAAACCTTTATGTATGTGTGCTTATGTTTCATGTATGTTTAAAATGGTGGGGTTCCAATCACGTACTTGTGATCACCAACTTTGTTTTAAACTCCCTTGTGGATATTGCTGGTGATATGATACAGAAGGATTCTATGAAAAATATAAACATAATAGTTTGTAACTTCAGCAAAGGATCGTTACCTTGTCGTGGTGCTGGAGTTTGAGCACCTCAATGATGCCATGAGCTAAACCGTGAAGGGCCACGCAAGACGGGAAGGTCATGACAGAGAGGTCAGACTACATGCAATCCCTGGGGAAGGTAATGGCAACCCACCCCAGTATTCTTGCCGTGAAAACTAAAAGGATCAGTACAACCAGAGATATGTCGGTATACCATCGGAAGATGAGACCCCCAGGTCGGAAGATGGTCAAAATGCTACTGGGGAGGAACAGAGGATGAGTTCAACTAGCCCCAGACGTGATGACACAGCTAGCTCAAAACCGAAAGGACAGCTAGCAGCCGACGGTGCTGGTGGTGAACGGCGAATCCAATGTTCTAAGGATCAACACACCATTGGAACCTGGAATGTAAGATTGATGAGCCAGGGCAAATTGGATGTGGTTATTGGTGAGATGTCAAGATTAAAGATAGACATTTTGGGCATCAGTGAACTGAAATGGACTGGAATGGGCCACTTCACATCAAATGATCACCAGATCTACTACTGTGGACAAGAGGACCAAAGAAGAAATGGAGTAGCCTTCATAATTAATAGTAAAGTGGCTAAAGCAGTGCTTGGATACAATCCAAAAAACGATAGAATGATCTCAATTCAAATTCAGGGCAAGCCATCTAGCATCACAGTGATCCAAATATACGCCCCAACCACAGATGCTGAAGAAGCTGAAGTAGGGGAAGTTCTATGAGGATCTGCAGCACCTACTGGACAACACGCCTAAAAGAGATGTTATTTTCATCACAGGAGACTGGAATGCTAAGGTGGGCAGTCAAATGACACCTGGAATTACAGGTATGCATGGCCTGGGAGAACAAAACGAAGCAGGACATACGGTGATAGAATTTTGCCAAGACAACTCACTCTGCATAACAAACACTCTCTTCCAACAACCTAAGAGACGGCTTTATACATGGACTTCACCAGATGGACAATGCTGAAATCAGATTGACTAAATCCTTTGCAGCCAAAGGTGGCGGACATCTCTACAGTCGGTAAAAACAAGACCCAGAGCTGACTGTAGTTCAGATCACGAACTTCTTCTTGCACAATTTAGGATCAGACTAAAGAGATTAGGGAAGACCCACAGATCAGCTATATGAGCTCACTAATATTCCTAAGGAACATGCAGTGGAGGTAAAGAATCGATTTAAGGGACTGGACTTAGTAGATGAACAGAAGAACTCTGGGCAGAAGTTCGCAACATTGTTCAGGAGGCGGCAACAAAATACATCCCAAAGAAAGAGAAAACCAAGAAAGCAAAATGGCTGTCTGCTGAGACACTAGAAGTAGCCCAAGAAAGAAGGAAATTAAAAGGCTACAGTGATAGGGGGAGGTATGCCCAATTAAATGCAAATTTCCAGAGGTTAGCCAGAAGAGATAAGGAATAATTTTTAAACAAGCAATGCGCGGAAGTGGAAGAAGACAATAGAATAGGAAGGACAAGAGACCTCTTCCAGAAAATTAGAAACATTGCAGGTAAATTCCAGGCAAAAATGGGCATGATCAACAACAAAGGTGGCAAGGACCTAAGAGAAGAAGAAGAGATCAAGAAAAGGTGGCAAGAATAAACAGAAGACCTGTATAGGAAGGATAACAATATTGAGGATAGCTTTGACGGTGTGGTCAATGAGCTAGAGCCAGACATCCTGAAGAGTGAGGTTGAATGGGCCTTAAGAAGCATTGCTAATAACAAGGCAGCAGGAGATGATGGCATCCCAGCTGAACTGTTCAAAATCTTGCAAGATGATGCTGTCATGGTAATGCATGCTATACCTCAGCAAATTTGGAAAACACAGGAATGGCCATCAGATTGGAAAAAATCAACTTATATCCCCAAACCAAAAAAGGGAAACACTAAAGAATGTTCAAACTATTGAACAGTGGCACTCATTTCACATGCCAGTAAGGTAATGCTCAAGATCCTGCAAGGTAGACTTCAGCAATTCATGGAGCGAGAATTGCCAGATGCACAAGCTGGGTTTAGAAAAGGCAGAGGAACTAGGGACCAAATTGCCAATATCCGCTGGATAATGGAAAAAGCCAGGGAGTTTCAGTAAAACATCTAATTCTGTTTTATTGACTATTCTAAAGCCTTTGACTGTGTGGACCACAACAAATTGTGGCAAGTTCTTAGTGGTATGGGGATACCAAGTCATCTTGTCTGCCTCCTGAAGAATCTGTATAACGACCAAATAGCAACAGTAAGAACAGACCACGGAACAACGGACTGGTTTAAGATTGGGAAAGGAGTACAGCAGGGCTGTATACTCTCAACCTACCTATTCAACCTGTATGCAGAACACATCATGCGACAAGCTGGGCTTGAGGAATCCAAAGCTGGAGTTAAAATCGCTGCAGGAAACATTAACAATCTCAGATATGCAAATGATACCACTTTGATGGCTGAAAGCGAAGAGGAACTGAAGAGCCTTATGATGAAGGTGAAAGAAGAAAGTGCAAAAGCTGGCTTGCAGCTAAACCTGAAAAAAACCAAGATTATGGCAACCAGCTTGATTGAGAACTGGCAAATAGAGGGAGAAAATGTAGAGGCAGTGAAAGACTTTGTATTTCTAGGTGCAAAGATTACTGCGGATGCTGACTGCAGTCAGCAAATCAGAAGACGCTTAATCCTTGGAAGAAGAGCAATGACCAATCTTGATAAAATAGTTAAGAGCAGAGACATCACACTGACAACAAAAGTCCCCATAGTTAAAGCAATGGTGTTCCCTGTAGTAACATATGGCTGCGAGAGCTGGACCATAAGGAAGGCTGAGAGAAGGAAGATTGATGCTTTTGAACTGTGGTGTTGGAGGAAAATTCTGAGAGTATCTTGGACTGCAAGAAGATCAAACCAGTCCATCCTCCAGGAAATAAAGCCAGACTGCTCACTTGAGGGAATGATATTAAAGGCAAAACTGAAATACTTTGGCCACATAATGAGAAGACAGGACACCCTGGAGAAGATGCTGATGCTAGGGAGAGTGGAGGGCAAAAGGAAGAGGGGCCGACCAAGGACAAGATGGATGGATGATATTCTAGAGGTGACGGACTCGTCCCTGGGGGAGCTGGGGGTGTTGACGACCGACAAGAAGCTCTGGCGTGGGCTGGTCCATGAAGTCACAAAGAGTTGGAAGCGACTAAATGAATAAACAACAATAGTTTGTAAACTTCCCCATGTCATGTCACATAATAAACTGGAAAACCCTACGTTACACTTTTTATCCTAAAAACTCATTTTCTTCTGGGCATCAGTTCCAGTTTATAAAGGAATTTTCAGGATAGTATTAGATAATTTTTCAGGGAAAAGAACTTTATACATTGGTCATGACAAATTCTTAAGTTATTATACATTGCTACAAGCAATTCAGCATTTTAGTGATCTTTGTACTTCTTTGTTCTTGAGCAATTTACCAATAATGTAAGCATATTTGCAATCTGAATATTATATATCAAAAAGTCAATAGCTCACATTTGATAAACAATCATTCTTCCACTGATAAATATCCAATGTTACACCATCAGGACAATCACAAAATATTATCCCACTTTTTATAACCTCCTTAAACAGGCAATCTTCTTCAGATATAATGAACATTAATTATTGATTCTCAACCATTTTTGTTTGTTCCTCATAAAAACAGTGGAAACCAACTGCTGTAATTTTCAGATAAAAAGAAGAAGAAAATAAAATGAGAGACTTGGTGAGCTGCTCCTTTCCTTTTATTTTTATCAAAATTCACCACCTCTTATTCAATTTCAAATTATGTAGGTTAATGGACAGTATGTAGTGAAATCAGATCTAAGTTTATGCTTCTAGTCTTTGGAACTTGCTTTGGTTGATGTAACTTTTTAATCTTTTTTTTTAAGGAATAGAACATGGCAGAAATACCAACAATGGAAGAGAGGCTAGAATCACTACAGACACTTAACAGACCAAGTTAGCTTGTCCAGGTTGGAGGCCTCAGCAATTCTGTTTTCAATCAGGATTCATTTCCATGTTCTCAAAACCTGACTGATAATTTTGACCACATGGGCAAGACTTATAATTTTAAATGGCAAACAAGGCCAGTACATAGAAGGAAGAGAGGCTGCTTAGTCAGACTAAGGATTTAAATCAATTTATAGTGGAGGTTAATGGTAACAGAGCCCAATAAATTCCCAAAGCAGAGAAGGAAGGAACATTACAGAATTATTCGACTTGATGGTCAAAAATGAGTGGTGAATCTGAAAAGAACATGGAGGAAATTCCATATTATTTCCAGGTACAAATACTTTTATTTATTAATAGATGTATATCCTGCTTTTATTTTGTACAACTCAAGGTGGCATAGATAATATTCCACCCTCCTATTTTCCCCACAGCAACAACACTGGGAGTTGAGTTGGGCTGAGAGAGGGTGTCTAACCGAAAGTCATTCAGCCAGCTTTCATGCATAAGAGAGGACTAGAACTCATGGTTTACCAGATTTTAATCCAGCATTGCATCGCATCATATATGAAAATTCCCTTCTCACCCCTATGGGTGGTATGTGTCTTCCTCAACCTTGGGTCTTCTACCAGAGGCCTGGGAGTTTGAGGGTTCTATGAATATATATATAGGAATGGACACATACAAACGCACACAGACACTGTAAACACAGTCAGCAGAAGAGCAATTAATTTTATTTGCACAGAGTGACATTATTACATCCTTATTTCTATTCTGTTGATTTGATTTCCATGACTGAAAATTATACTGTTCTATTAGTCTATCTGACTATCTCAACAGAAAAGCATCATAAAATGGTACACTTAATGAACCAAATAAAATATTAAGTAATTGGTTCACTTTTTGTTTGTGGCTAGCATGTATCAAACTGATTGTACCTACTTTTTATTACCTTACCTTATAATCTTACTATAACAAAGCTCTATTTTGCATTAAACAACAGTTCCATTTTACCTTTCCTGTTTTGCCTCTATTATGAAGTCAGGCATTAATTGTGTAAACTATATTTTTATCACCAAAAAACTGTAATTAAAGTAAAAAGCTAATGATAAGAATTTTAATTACTCATTCCTAAAGATATACTTATAAGTAGAAATTTTCCAATTACTTCAGCAAGGATGAAACAGAAGAATGACAATTACTTCTTTTGGCTGTCTGAAAACTGTTTTATTTAATATCTTGTGAGACAAGACCATCCTGAGAACCAAATGAATATAACACAAGCATAAACGTCTTTGATACAATGACACACACATATACAAAGATACATAAATTTCAGTAGAAGTTTTGATGGAGTTCATTTCTAAAAAAATCATCCAAAGTTTGTGGCTGAGCTCTAAGATTACTTCAGAACTGCTTTGGTCCCTTTGGAAATTAGGTTTAATTCTCATGAATACACACAGACACAGACACAGACACAGACACAGACACAGACACAGACACAGACACACACACACACACATATATATATATATATATATATATATATTAATGTGATACCTGTTGTATGTCATGCAAATGTTCTCACCTGACCATTCCTTTGAAAGAAAAACAAGAGGACAGAGATCCTCTGAAGTACTGTGAATGACTACCCATGATGGCTTAAAAACAACAAAAAAAGTAATAATAAAGAAACTTATAGAGGTTTAATCTCTAAAAAGTTCTCTTCCCACCACTACCCTCTCTGAGTTTTTATTTAATCCTTGGAGAAGGCATGGGAAAAATAAGGGGAAAAACAACAACTGCTCAATGTCTCTTTCACAGAAAACAAAGAAACTCACTTTTGGGGCAGGGGGCAGAAAACAAAGAAACTCACTTTTGGGGCAGGGGGCAGAAAACAAAGAAACTCACTTTTGGGGCAGGGGGCAGGTTTTGGCCTATTTCTACATGTTCATCTCTAACATTTCACATCTTCTGGGAAGGAAGTCTATCTGGGTCCAGAACACTGCAAAGATTAAGGAACCAGCGTATTGAAAAGCCATCTAAAGGGTTAATGCCAGTCTATTTAAAAGGGTCTATAAATAGGCCACACTTAGAGAAACCTAAAGAGAACTGAAGAGAAATTGCAATAAAATGAGAAATTGATAGTTACATTATCAGATCATCTATCCTATTTGTACTTAAAGTTAGTATGTACAATACCAATATAAAATGCACCACAGTATACTAAGGGAAGTGCATTGGCCATAATTAAAATCCTTGTCACTATGTGTGATCAGGAAGAAGGGGCAAATTGACTTCATTATTTTTCTATTTCAGCATCAGTTGTCATTTTTTAAATGACGCACATGAACTTTGTATGCATTTTGTGCACATTTTCCAAATATATGCATGTTTGTACTCACTTTTCCTAATATATTTTTTCAAAGTAATTTCCTGTAATACATATTGTATTTATATGTTTCATCAATAGACACAGCTTTATGAATACTTTATGTATTGTACCCTTGTTTGTTTATAAGCTACATCAAAAATTTGGAACAGTATAAATAACTGAGGATAATTGGGTTTCAGTTTGTGCATAGGTTTAGGAAATGAAAATTTGATAAGTTGGAATTAAAATGCAGACAGAAGTAGTTCCCTAGGGAACACTCAGTTCTTCTGTAGGTCCAGTGGGGAAAGTTTTTCCTTTCCTTTCTTTTTGTCAGCTATGACTGTAAGGTTTTTAATCTTGGCAGATTTTCTGGGGGATGTTGGGGCTTGATTCCAGAAAAGAAGCTTTAAAATATTTGTTTTACAAAAGCAGTAAAATGTGATGCTTCTGTAAATGCTGCAATGTTTGGATCCTGCCCAATGAATGATATTAAAATAACTTATTTTCCTGCTGTTTTCATATGCTTTGAATCAATAGACACAATGGCCTTTTCTTCAGAGAACTCCATGAAGAGGGAATCTCAAGAATGAGCTCTATCACACAGAAGAATAGATGACTAGGTTTTAATGGTGCATATTGAACTGCAAAATGTACCATTAAAAGAGGTTGACTGGGCCTTAAGAAGCATTGCTAATAACAAGGCAGCAGGAGACAGTGGCATCCCAACTGAACTGTTCAAAATCTTGCAAGATGATGCTGTCAAGGTAATGCATGCTATATGCCAGCAAATTTGGAAAACACAGGAATGGCCATCAGATTGGAAAAAATCAACTTATATCCCCATACCAAAAAAGGGAAACCCTAAAGAATGTTCAAACTATTGAACAGTGGCACTCATTTCACATGCCAGTAAGGTAATGCTCAAGATCCTGCAAGGTAGACTTCAGCAATTCATGGAGTGAGAATTGCCAGATGTACAAGCTGGGTTTAGAAAAGGCAGAGGAACTAGGGACCAAATTGCCAATATCCACTGGATAATGGAAAAAGCCAGGGAGTTTCAGAAAAACATCTATTTCTGTTTTATTGACTATTCTAAAGCCTTTGACCTTTTGGACCACAACAAATTGTGGCAAGTTCTTAGTGGTATGGGGATACCAAGTCACCTTGTCTTCCTCCTGAGGAATCTGTATAACAACCAAGTAGCAATGGTAAGAACAGACCACGGAACAACAGACTGGATTAGATTGGGAAAGGAGTATGGTGGAGTTGTATACTCTCACCCTACCTATTCAACTTGTATGCAGAACACACCACGCAACGTGCTGGGCTTGAGGAATCCAAGGCTGGAGTTAAAATTGCTGGAAGAAACATTAACAATCTCAGATATGCAGATGACACCACTTTGATGGCTGAAAGCAAGAGGAACTGAGGAGCCTCATGACAAAGGTGAAAGAAGAAAGTGCAAAAGCTGGGTTACAGTTAAACCTCAAAAAAACCAAGATTATGGCAACCAGCTTGATTGATAGCTGGCAGATAGAGGGAGAAAACATAGTGGCAGTGACAGGCTTTGTATTTTTAGGTGCAAAGATTACTGCAGACATTGACTGCAGCCAGGAAATCAGAAGACATTTAATTCTTGGGAGGAGAGCAATGACAAATCTCGATAAAATAGTTAAGAGCACAGAAATCATATTGACAACAAAGGTCCGCATAGTTAAAGCAATGGTGTTTCCCATAGTAACATATGGCTGCGAGAAATGGACCATAGGGAAGGCTGAGAGAAGGAAGATTGATGCTTTTAAACTGTGGTGTTGGAGGAAAATTCTGAGGGTGCCTTGGACTGCAAGAAGATCAAACCAGTCCATACTCCAGGAAATAAAGCCAGACTGCTCACTTGCGGGAATGATATTCAAGGCAAAACTGAAGTACTTTGGCCACATAATGAGAAGACAGGACACCCTGGAGAAGATGCTGATGCTAGGGAGGGTGGAAGGCAAAAGGAAGAGGGGCCGACCAAGGGCAAGATGGATGGATGATATTCTAGAGGTTATGGACTCGTCCCTGGGGGAGCTGGGGGTGGTGACGACCGACAGGATGCTCTGGCATGGGCTGGTCCATGAAGTCATGAAGAGTTGGAAGTGACTGAATGAATAAACAACAAAACATTGCACTGCACAATTGAACAACTTTTTACACAGTACAAAGTCAATCTTACTGGCACTCAGTTTATCAGAAATACGTATGGCTAATTACATTCCTACAGCCATCTAAGTCACAACCATCATCCTTTCATCATGTGAGCATTACACAATGACTGTAATGCTTAAGATATGTAAAATCTATTTGCTGTTGATTAATGTTTACATATAATCTCTGTATCAACTGCCCATAGATTAAATCTGTACAGACTAAATTTGAAATGAATATCAAAGACCTGCAGCACTCTTTTCCAGAAACACATATAGTGGTTGCTGGAGGCTCTAATGCTAGAATGCGGAGGGATAATATTTCAATATATATCAAGTACTACTATTTCCCTCCTTGTGACAGTGAAGTAGCATCACTACCACCCTGACAAATTAAGAACAATGTAGGGAATTATGCAGGTTGGTGTTTGGCCCAAACATTTTGATATTTTAAATTTACATTTGCTCAGTGGTGTTACAGCAGATCACTGTCCAGCTGAATATACCTTTTGGGCTGGATCAAGATTTTCTACAATTGATTGTGTAGCATTTGTTTTGAATTTGTTAACTCAGTCAGATTTAAAATGGCTAATCACCCTCAGAGCGACCGTCTTCCAGGTGAATTGCATTTGAATTGTTCAAGAAATTTTCTTTTCCTAGCAAAAAAAAAAAAAAGATTTTTCAAAATCAGTGTTGGAGGTTCAACATTCTTGTGCAAGACAGTCTCAAAAACTACAGGAACAGTTTATTGTTGCAGTTAACTGAGAACCACTTCCTCATTTACATTCTTACTCTGTTAGTTTCTGAAGCTTCTAGCAGTATCTTGGACCATTATAACAAAGTAGTGCAAGCACTGCAGTCAGCCTTAATTGCAAGGAATCTACTGAAAGATCAAGGTCTGTCTATTGTTCAAAGACCTGGTTTGATACAGACTGTATAAATGCAGAAAGAGCCCTCATAAATGCATATCAAGAATAGAGAGACCACCCATCTTTTCCTCCACAGAAAAAAAATCAACATAAACAACTGCTCAAAAATAAAAAGCTACAAAGACGGTCTAGCAACAGCTGATTACTGCTGCTCAGTCTAAAAGCTCAACAATTTTCTGGCATCCTGTTGCATCGCTCTCATTCCAAAGGCCACCTCAATTTGATTGTCTTATACCTGCAGCCATAGGGGAGGGATATTATCAGGTATTATACAAAAGGGATAAAAAATCCACTCCTATGTTGAATCTGGATGCAGACCTCCCCCAACCCAGTGGCCACCAGTAATGTGTATGGAAATATATTTGCTGCTAAAGCCCCTAAAGCCTGATAAAGCCCCGGGTATGTTTATAGAACAATATAATGTTTTGTTTTTTAACATTAGTGACCTCTTAATAGATCAGAATGATGTACTCTCTTACAATATCACCAAACTTTCTTTAATAGCTGGAAAGATTCATCAGGACCTTGTCAGGAAGAGTCCAATTTGATTATATATATTTTTTATTTAACTTTAGCTTTATTTTTAAATTATTCTTATTCTTAACCCTGTTTTACCCAAGTCAATGACCAAAATGAATCTATCTATCTATCTATCTATCTATCTATCTATCTAGCTAGCTAGCTAGCTAGCTAGCTAGCTAGATATCCCTACAACGATCAGAATTGTGCAAGCCATGGTATTCCCTGTGACACTCTATGGAAGTGAAATTTGGGCTTTAAAGAAGCAAGATAGGAAGAATATTTGTGCCTTTGAACTAGAGTGTTGGAGAAGACTCCTGAGAATACTGTGGACAGCCAAGAAAATAAACTGATGAATCAAATCAACCCAGAGTTCATACTTGAGGCACAAATGACCAGGCTCAAATTATCTTACTTTGGACACATTATGTGAAGACCCAACTGTCTGGAAAAGGCTCTAATGCTGGGAAAGGTAGAAGGAAAGAGAAGAAGAGGATGACCAACAACAAGGTGTATGGACTCAGTTACAGTGGCAATGAGTGCACCATTGGGAGACTTGAAAGATGAAAATGAAAGATCTTGGGATCCAGGATGCTTTGTAATCCTTATCTTTAGACCTGAGAGGCCCTGAACATGCTCATAAGCCTCTCATCCAACAGCTTCTTGTACTACTGATGCTTCATAGAAGAAGAGACCGCCTTCCAAGCCTAAAAGCACTTGCTTGGCTACTGTTAAAGACCAGGAACTTGTCAGATTTCATCTTCCTTTAAACCACCTACTCTTACTGGACCCTATTTATTTTGAAAATGCTATTCTTTCTGGAGAACTTTTGGAGCTAGGCCCATGATCCTATGCAACTGTTCCTAGTGGCTTCTATATGTTATCCAAGTGCATTTGTTCTGTGAATCGCTAGTGCTTTCTTCAGTTATTATTTTTCTAAAGCAGTAGACCAATTTGAAAAGTTTGAAAACAACTCAGAAAAAGTCAAGCACAAACCATTTCTGTCACATTGCCAAGAAAACTACACGAATAAGTGGATGCAGTCGTCCAGAGCCAAACTTGACACACTTTCTCTCTCTCTCTCTCTTTTAAGACCTATGTAATCTCTACATGTAAATGGGGTAGCATGTTAGCTCCATTCTGTCTCCATTCTTGTACCTTTCTACATGTGAAGAGTATGTGCAGTAGAAAGCTTCATCTGTCTGAACATATTCTTCCAAACGTATTGTTAAGATTCTGAAAGGGCAGATTGAGCTAACCACTACCACCCTTCCACCACCACCCCATGTTTTATACTATCTCTTATGCCAAGGTCATTTTTTCTACCCTATTTGATCTACCAAAGACAGTAGTCCAGTAAATGTCTGGGGAAATGTGTTTAAATGGATCACTTTGACTCTTTGAATGAAAAAAAAAGGATCTATCAAACTTCAAACCCTGAACAATATTTGGATGGTGTTGCTGGCTAATTTTGAATTTGCAGTCTAGATACCCAAAAAGGTAAACACAAGAAAAGATGCTAAGAGAGTTGCAATTAATAATAATAATGTATTAAAGAAAATCTAGTACTTAGAGCACTGGAGAAATTCCTCCCGCAACTTCCACGATAAACCAAAGTGGTAGGGAGGAACTGCCACGGCTGCTCACAAAGGGGTTCCCTTCATGGGACAGATCATAAAGCCCCCATTCCTCCCAACCCCCAAATGCTCACCATGATCAGGGCTAGATTTATGCAAAGGAAATTAGATGTCCTATATATTTAGACTTTATCATTAAAGAAGAGAAAGAAGACACATAGACAGACATTGAGGAATAGACATAGAAAAGTGCACAGCAGCATAGGCGGTTTGCCTCATTAAACCATTTGGTGGCGAGGTGCAGGCTGTGCAGGACATGAAAGGAAATACTTATTAAGGTCAGAAAGGGGAGCTTATTAGTTTGTGGCCTGCACTTGGTAAGCAAGTGACTTGCCACTTAGAAAAGCAGCTTAGGAAGAGCTTGCTTATTTAAGCAATCTCTCTTCATGGAATTAATTGAAAAAGCAGGTCAATCACAGGGCAGATGGATTCCCCTTTTATATGTGGGACTTGGGACAATTCTCCCATTGTCAAACTCTCCCATCCCCATAAAGAGACACTATGTTTTCCCCATTGCAAATCCTATTATAATAAACTATTTTTATGTCAGTTTTCTATTATAATAGAAAATTGGATTTCTATTATACATAGACATCCAATTTTCCAGAAATCTAAATCTTAAGAAAAACATATTTGGATAGATAATATTTTTAATACACATAATTGATCACCAGATATATAAAATTTAGTATTTTAGTATTGGGATGGGGGAGGAGTTTGCAAAACTCAAGTCAATATATAAAGCCCAAGTGTCATCACTGTTATGTGAGCTGCATTGATTAGCAGTTGGCTTCTGGGTGCAATTCAAGGTGCTGGTCATTATCTATTTTGCCCTTCAAGACACAGGGGCTAGTTATCTGAGGGACAACCTATTTCTAATTACATCTACCTCCCTGCTATGTTTGAACAGTGTGTGCACTCCATGTCCCATCAATTAAATGTTGTCATCTGGTGGGACTGAGGAAGTGTGCCTTCTCTGTGGCATCCCTTGCCCTCTGGAACAACATCCACTCAGAGATATGCATGCCTTTCCATATCCTTGATTTCTGGAAGTCTCTTAAGACCTGGCTCTATTCCCAGGCCTGGGGTTAGGCTGCTTGAAGAGTCCCTATTGAGTTTACTTGCATGTTGGGATGTGTTGGTTTGATTTGGGGAGGGTTTTTTTAGTTGTTTTTTAAACTTATGTATTGGACTTACTGTATGCTACCCTGAGTCTTCTTGGAGTTGGGCAGCCTTAACAAATCCAAATCCAAATCCAAATCCAAATCCAAATCCAAATCCAAATCCAAATCCAAATCCAAATCCATCAATAAATAAAACAGTTGTAGAAGTCTTATCCCAAGCATAACATATGATGGACACTGGGCAAAGGTTCTTTGGTTTTCCTAGTCTTTGCAGCTGTGTAAGTTTCATTTTCTTCTGGATTTAAGAAAGGAAGAGGTAAGAGGTCAGAGGTTACCAAATGATACCCCTACAAAAAAGTAGACAGCAGAAGATCAATCGAGCATGTGAATTCAAATTATCTTGAAGGGAGTATTAAAAGCATGATTCATTTTTGCAAAAAATAAAATTAATAAAAAAACCATCTAAAACTAAAAATTAGCAGTGCTAGCCACAAATAATAGCCAGATTTATAAGAGGGTCATTGAGCTAGATAATTAATTGCTTATTTATCTGTATTCAGTTATATGTTTCAATTAGTAACAACTCTGCACACAGATTATTAAACACATTTTAACACAAGGTCTAGGGCAGAGTGCAACACTATGTATTTGTTAAAGTAAATGTCATGCCATTAAATAATGCATGCTTAATTAGAAAAGACAGCTGCTTAGTGATGAATAATATTGCCAATATAGTTTGTGAGTTTGTTAGTCAGTCCCTTCTTTTTAGGCTTGCAAAGAGTATGCAGCTGAGAGAGATCTCTCCTCTCAGCAAAAAGCCTGTAAATATGTTTTTGTGCTTTCTGTAAATAAATTTATTTCTATAGAAATGCCTGGTGTGCAACTTTTCTGATCTCTCCTGGGCCAAATGCTTTCTAGCACTCTGCCAACAAGGATGACTACTTTCTTTCTTTCCTTGTTTTTCCCAGGTTTGTTTTCTTTGCCATCATTGTTCTTTTGTCTTCTGCTGTTTTTGTGTTTTTGTATTGTTCCTGTTTTAAAATGTTTTTAATAATTGTAAACTGTTCAGAATTGCTAGGAGTCAGGCAGCATAATAATAATAATAATAATAATAATAATAATAATAATGTCAAAAATGTTTCTCAGAGACCTTCAGAAATGGTTGAGCTGCTATATAAATTTGAAGTTTTGAATTTCAGAGCAAAACTAGACATGTGTCTTTAAGGAAATCTCTAAGGGTTCTGAGCAGGATAATATGAATTTGGAAGGAATTTAAAGCCATAATTAAAAACTGTGAAAGCCCTTTTTTGCACTTACAGAAACAATTTCACTATATTTCAAAGCATGTAGAAAGCTCATCAGAATGGAAGTAAAGCCCTGCAGCAAAAGTAGAAGACAGGGTTAAATGGTATAAAACTGAGAGTCCCAGCTTTTGCTCTGCCACAATTTTCCATTCATCACCACTGCCACCATCATCTCGAAATGGACCATTTAGGTCAGAATATGCAAAAACTGATGGCAATGCATCATGCACTGCATCCATAAAGTGATATTGATTTACTATGCTTAGCATGCTTCAGCAAAGGATCATTACGTTGTTGTGGTGCTGAAGCTTGAGCACCTCAGTGATGCCATGAGCTAAACCGTGAAGGGCCACCCAAGACGGGAAGGTCATGACAGAGAGCTCAGACTAAATGTGATCCCTGGGGAAGGTAATGGCAACCCACCCCAGTATTCTTGCCGTGAAAACTAAATGGATCAGTACAACAAGAGATATGTCGGTATACCATTGGAAGATGAAACCCCCAGGACGGAAGATGGTCAAAATGCTACTGGGGAGGAACAGAGGATGAGTTCAACTAGCCCAGATGTGATGACGCAGCTGGCTCAAAGCCGAAAGGACGGCTAGCGGCCGATGGTGCTGGTGGTGAACAGCGAATCCGATGTTCAAAGGATCAACACACCATTGGAACCTGGAATGTAAGATCTATGAGCCAGGGCAAATTGGATGTGGTTATTGGTGAGATGTCAAGATTAAAGATAGACATTTTGGGCGTCAGTGAACTGAAATGGACTGGAATGGGCCACTTCACATCAAATGACCACCAGATCTACTAGTGTGGACAAGAGGACCACAGAAGAAATGGAGTAGCCTTCATAATTAAGAGTAAAGTGGCTAAAGCAGTGCTTGGATACAATCCAAAAAAATGACAGAATGATCTCAATTCGAATTCAGGGCAAATCATCTAACATCACAGTGATCCAAATATACGCCCCAAACACAGATACTGAAGAAGCTGAAGTAGAGCAGTTCTATGAGGATCTGCAGCACCTACTGGACAATATGCCTAAAAGAGACGTTATTTTCATCACAGGAGACTGGAATGCTAAGGTGGGCAGTCAAATGACACCTGGAATTACAGGTAGGCATGGCCTGGGAGAACAAAACGAAGCAGGACATAGGGTGATAGAATTTTGCCAAGACAACTCACTCTGCATAACAAACACTCTCTTCCAACAACCTAAGAGACGGCTTTATACATGGACTTCCCCAGATGGACAACACCGAAATCAGATTGACTACATCCTTTGCAGCCAAAGGTGGTGGACATATATACAGTCGGTAAAAACAAGACCTGGAGCTGACTGTAGTTCAGATCACGAACTTCTTCTTGCAGAATTTAGGATCAGACTAAAGAGATTAGGGAAAACCCACAGATCAGCTAGATATGAGCTCACTAATATTCCTAAGGAATATGCAGTGGAGGTGAAGAATAGATTTATGGGACTGGACTTAGTAGATAGGGTCCTGGAAGAACTCTGGACAGAAGTTCGCAACATTGTTCAGGAGGCAGCAACAAAATACATCCCAAAGAAAGAGAAAACCAAGAAGGCAAGATGGCTGTCTGCTGAGACACTAGAAGTAGCCCAAGAAAGAAGGAAAGTGAAAGGCGTGATAGGGGGAGATATGCCCAATTACATGCAAAATTCCAGAGGTTAGCCAGAAGAGATAAGGAATTATTTTTAAACATGCTGACTGCAGTCAGGAAATCAGAAGATGCTTAATCCTTGGGAGAAGAGCAATGACAAATCTTGATAAAATAGTTAAGAGCAAAGACATCACACTGACAACAAAGGTCCGCATAGTTAAAGCAATGGTGTTCTCCGTAGTAACATATGGCTGCAAGAGCTGGACCATAAGGAAGGCTGAGAGAAGGGAGATAGATGCTTTTGAACTGTGGTGTTGGAGGAAAATTCTGAGAGTGCCTTGGACTGCAAGAAGATCAAACCAGTCCATCCTCCAGGAAATAAAGCCAGACTGCTCACTTGAGGGAACAATATTAAAGGCAAAACTGAAATACTTTGGCCACATAATGAGAAGACAGGACATCCTGGAGAAGATGCTGATGCTAGGGAGGGTGGAAGGCAAAAGGAAGAGGGGCCGACCAAGGGCAAGATGGATGGATGATATTCTAGAGGTGACGGGCTCGTCCCTGGGGGAGCTGGGGGTGTTGACGACCGAAAGGAAGCTCTGGCGTGGGTTGGTCCATGAAGTCACGAAGAGTCGGAAGCGACTAAACGAATAAACAACAACATACTTAGCATGAAAAATTGGATGCAGGTGAAACAGCTACAGAAGAAAACATGGCTTAAATGATTACATCAAGGCAAGCAAAATGAAAATGTTCAGCATAGTTTGCAAAGAAAACATCCTGAAAGTAACAAAATAAAGAAAAAATTGCTATAAAAGTGAATTGTTGGAAAACCATTTAGAAAATTGGAGAACTTAATCTTTATATGGCCAATACAGAAGAGAAACTGGACAAGACCATGAATCGGCGATGGTTACAAGTTGACACCATCAAGAAGAAAACAGATGGATTAATTTTTGTAGCTCAAGAACAAGCATTATGAACAAATGTGATAAAATCAAGGATTCAGCATGTATCAAACAGTAACAGATATTAAAAAAAAAAGATGAAACCATGGATCACATAATTAGAGATGCAACAAAATTGCTCAGATTGAATATAAACAGCATCATGACAGAGTAGCCACTATGATCCATTAATCTGTGGAAAAAAGAAGTCTGAGTTTTCCAAATGTGGTATAATCCCAAAACAGAAGTTATTGAAAATGTCGATGTTAAATTTTAAGGGACATTTGTATACAAACTGATTGCCATGTAGAACCAGCTGTAACAGTAATCTAAAAGGAAATAATAGTTTTTGTAGTTGTTGCAATAACCAGGAATAGTGGAATTGAGGAAAAAAAGAATGGGAAAACATTACGAAGTATGGAGATCTAATTATCAAAATGGGTAGATGATAGAAAGCCATACCCATAGTTATTGGCACATTAGGCATAATAACAACCAGATTAGCAATTTTTTACAATAAGTAAATCTTTTGGCTGTATCAGCTATGGATTTAGGGGAAAAAAAAAAAACACTCTACTGTGCACATAACTTATGATGTTACCTCGATAATTCCTAAATTCCTGGCTTGAATTCAAATTTCCAAAGAACACCAGTCAAGGATGTACTGTGTTATTCTTTGATAAATAAAAAACATCTACAATAACTGTATCTGGACCTGATCACATGATTTCTTAAGGTACTATTGGTCCAACCTTAAAACAGGGTAAAGTGACCTACTTCAGTAGTATCATGAATAAAGAATAAAACAAAGGAGAAATTGGTGCCCAGGCAATACAAGAAGATTTTGTAAACCAATGCTTCTTTATATTCATTCATTCATTCATGCATGCATGCATGCATGCATTCTGCAAATTTATATGGCCATCCATCTTAATCAAATAACTCTAGACAACTAAGTATAAAAAAGGAAAAACATTAAAAGACAGTAAAAATGAATGAATGAATGAATGAATGAATGAATGAATGAATGAATGAATGAATGAATCTAGGTAAAAATAATCAACTCCTTCATCAACTGAGAACAAAACAGACAAATGAATTGGGCTCCATAACATCCTGGCCCCAAAGCCTGAAGGAAGAACCAAGTTTTAAGGCCTTCCAAAAGACCAACAGGCCAACATCTGACCTCAGGGGGGAGGCTGTTCCACAGGGCAGGCACTGGGACAGAGAAAAAGACGTGTTCTGAGACATATGTCAAGCAGCAAAATGGCTTCGGTTGCTACTATGTTTTGCTTTCATCACAAAGTTTTATTTTTATTTGTATAAATTTAATAGACAAGCATGGACATGCATATATAACCAGATGCATGTTCAGTGGTAATGCATCTGGTTTGCATACAGAGATCGCAGGATTAATTTCCAATATTTCAGGGCTAAGAAATCTGTCTGAAATGTTGGAGCATTTCTTACCAGCCTGTAAAAATCCCAGCCAGGCTAGAAGGATCAAAATAACTAACTCACCATAATGACCTCAAAAACATTGCAATATTATTATTTTTTCTAGATTCTACCATAATGGATTGTACTATATGCTCATATACAGCTTTATTGCTAATTCCCTTCAATCAATAATGTTCTCCACAGTGAAATTATTATTAAATCACCGTATGTTTATCTAAGTGTCCTATGTTTTGCTTTTAAAGTGTGATCTCCCATCATTGCTTCAAATCTTGTTTTAGGTTAAGGTTGCAAAAAGTGCAGTCTATGGGACATGTGCTCTCTTTTGGGGAGTATTAACATTTTGTCTCTTTGTGAACTGAAGGGGTTTGTGGAATAGTTTATATGTGCTTTAAATTTTGCAGAGATTCAATGAACCATTTCAGTCCTTAAGTATCATGGACTTCTATATTTAAATCACGGCCCCACCTACTTTTGGAATACAGCCCATGTCATGCAAATGCCACTGAAACTCTCAAGCCTACAAAAGTTGTGCATACCCGCTTTAGGTCAGCTGCAGTGACCAAATATACGCATGTCTCTATCATCCTCTCCAAGGCATTTAAGATGTCTTATAGCTTTTTTTCTTAATGTTTCTATTGAGAAAGGGACTACAATATGTGGACATCCTAGGAAGTTGAAGTATTTCTAAAATAACTCCATGTAACAAAATGCTTCTCCATCACTCCAGGAATAATGTTATTCATTTCACTACCTGAGTTTCTCTGATCTCAGAAAGGCCTAATGTTGGAAGAGCAAATTCAACATTTTAAGACTGCCACTTCCTTACAAAAGGAAGTATGATAGAAAGAGCTAAGGATCCAAAGTGGTGAGTTCTTACAATCTCCTGCCATAAGCCCAGCTGAGGGAAAATTTAAACCTACTGTTTTGCTGATTGAAATGGTCTCTTCCCGGTGGACCTTCTTTCTGACCTATGAGGCACTGAATATGCTAAGCTGCTCTAAATAATTTGTTTAGGATTGAAAAGAGTATAAACACACATGGTGCCTGCGGGGAATGGAGAGCAGCTAATAATGTTTGAGGAATCAAGCTATCTTGAACTCTGAAAGCAAAGAGAGTAGCTGTTTTTTGTTTTGTTTTGGTTTTTTAATGAAACACCTTAAATAGCTCTTTAAGGCAGATTCATTTTAACTGGCTGAAAAAAGACAGCCTCATGATACAGCCAGAAATCAGCTTGTTTCCTTTGTTTTGCTGACTAATGAGTGCTTTCTGAATTTCAAAACTTTCTTTTTTCCTATGAATTTGGAAATATCCCCAAATAATAATAATTTAAAACAAATTCAAAGTTTCTGGGCAAAAGTAAGACGTTGACCTATTTTACATTAATGCATTCTCGGAAGGATAATTATATGGTAGGTTTTAAAAATAAAATCAAAACTCTTACTCTTTGCTCTATCAACCTTTCCCCCTTTCTCAGGATTAACAACAATTATACATTATTGGATTTAGTCAAAATGAGCAATTCCTGATTTTGAGCCCTGTAGATGAGTCACAAATGTGTGTCTGTTGGGAAGCTTCTTTGAAAGGAACCTGAAACAAAGCAGCTGGCAGGTAAGTTTGTATTGCAAGGCCTTCTGACAGCTTGTCAAAGTTCCACTTTTCTCACATTCAATCAACTTCTCTTTTTTAAAGAAAAGCACAAAATAATATGTCAAATTGACAACCACTGAAAGCCAGCACAGCAGCAGCCTCTTGCCAGACCTACTGCCTTAGGAAGGCTCTCAGTGTAAAATTATATAACTGTATAAATGATCTATGCTAAGAGGTATAATTTCCCTGGTCAAGTACTGACATAATTAGTGTCCAATTAAGACATTAGGTGCTCCTATTAAATGTCTGGGTGTCTGAAGACCACCAAAGTTCTGGAAAGAGGAAAGGAATACTGCTTTAAAGAGTTTGTGCACCTTACAATTTATTGCTAATGATTTCACACAATTAATTTGCCACTTCATGGATTGCAATTAATTTGAAAGCAAGATCAACAGAGACAAAGCTGTAATTACATGGGATTTTAGACTAGTAAGTTGGGTCAATATCGCCATGATTGTCAAAGCAGATTGAAAAAACAAATGGAATTGTTTATTTGCTTAAAACTTAATGTTGCCATTATCAGTTCTACTTTGCTCATCATTACAGTGATCTTTTTGTGTGCATGTGTGCACACATGCATATGCATGCCAATTGTAGAACTCAGCAGTCTAACTCTGGAGCAACTCTCCCTTATTACTTTAGTCATGATTTGTCATGAGCAACTTTTGATCACAACCAATTGTATTGAGATGGCTTGTATTATTCAAAATGTCAGGAATCAGAGGAATTTAGACACACACAGAAATACACTTATACATATAAGCAAAACAAAGCCCCTCAGTGGGAAAATCTATTCATATAAAATTGGATTGTTCCTCGTCTTCCTTCCATTGGGGTTAGATGAATGTAGCTATCAGGCTCACTGGCAAAAACTTGAACTTGACAGAACTTCACAGAGATTTGACTCAACATGGCTTGGCTAGGCTCTAGGCTCCTATTTGGCTGAGTAATAACAAGGCGATATGTAAGAATCTTTATTGAACTCTAGGAAGAAGCTGCTAAAACAGTTAATTGCCTGTCAACATGGAGCTATAATTCCATCTTTATATCAACTGTAGTTTAATTCCAGCACTTTTTTTTTCATCCTTCCTATGGCTGAACTGATTATTTGATCTGCACTTCTTAACTTTGTTGATTGTTGACAGAACTGGCATTTCTGCCCTGAGAAAACTGGCTTTTGTCTTAACTCTCATACTAACCATTTTGCTTTCTCATACATTAATTAATTTATTGAGAAATTAATGAATTTCCAGGTGCAATTTAATGTGTTTATTTTGCTCTATAAAGCCCTTAATGACTTGATGCCTATATACCTGCAGAACTCCTGCTCTCCCTGAATCGACCCAACCTATGAGATCAGCCAGGGAAAAAACTACTCCTGGTGTCCCACCATCAGGAAATAAATGACGCTGACACAAGGAGGTGGCAATCTTCTGGGGCAGTCTCCCTATAAAGGCCAGGCAGACAGCAACTCTAAATGTATTCAGAAAATGCTGAAGAGGCAGCTGCTTCAAGAGAGCATTTTATCCTGTTCATGGCCAGCTTTTTGTTTTACTTTTATTTTGTACTTATTTCATTGTTACAAAGTTTTGCTGTAGGTTTCATTGTTGAAGTGTCTTGTGGATATTTTAAATTTGCTTCCTATTATATAAGCTGCCAAGACTCAAACTGATTGTAGCAGGGTAAAAGTGTAACAAACGGTATAAAAAGCAAAGTGTCAAGCTCTTTCCATATTGCCTATAAAGGAATTTATTAATCTTGCTAAGTTCTTATCCAAAAGCAAAGAAATTTCTCACCTACCTCTGCACTTCCCAAATGCAGTACACATATTTACTTTCAGCAGTGCTAATCTACCACCACAAAGCCTCTAAATCTAACAGCTCTATTTCCTAATAGAGGGACATTCTCAGTACTAAACTAGCTTCATAGCTGGAAAGTATGCGGATGGAGAGATGCCGAGCCACTGACATCATATATGCTGAGTTGTTGGAACTTGGTAGGATTGAGAAGAGTCTGCAAAGATTTATGGCCTAAACCTTGATCTTTTTTGGATTTTTGACTCCAAAAATTGGTTGGAACCAGACTGGTTCTCATGGGAATATTCTCCTCCTCCCCTCAAGTCTATGCTAAAATTTTGTAAAAAAGAGGAACATTTTGGTGAGGTTGATTGGTATATTCCTTATATTTGGCACTCACATGATAGAGGAGGTAAACACCCTGGCATCCTTATGGTGATGAGCCACTCTGAGATATATAGTAAGTCATGTGAGCAAGATAAGAGATTGCCTTTAAGGCCAACTCAACTCACCTGTTGTAATTCTAGAGTCCTGAAACACTGTGAATCTGGAAGACCTCCCTAGTGAGTTGGAAGGGAGAGGGGTCCATTCTAATTGCCTGATGTGGAAAAGAAATCAGCATCCATATCCTTGCAGATTCAGTTGTTTACTTAATAAAAATGAGGTTGTTAGACATCAGAATCTTGCTTGGTAGGCAGAAATTTGGTTGGCTTTTTATCAGCTTATCTGTTAGCTGAAAAACAACAACAACAACAGCAACAACAGAATGAACAAACCCTGACCAGCTTAAATGTTGCTGTGCCAGATTACAGGCACACAAGAACAAAAAGTGAAAAATCAGCATATCAGATGTGCAGCTAAGTTAAAACAGAGATGTATTATCTTTTAAAAGCTTTGAAATATTTTCTCTTGTTTCAATGTTTTACTGATTAGCATTCTGTTCTGTAACTGTTGTATCCCAGTCCATTCTGGAGAGGATGGTAACCTAAGGTCTACTGGGGATCAGAAGGGGAAAAGCTAAGGCTCCATCACTTACCACAGCCTTCTAAAATTTGAGGAAAGAAAGGCCACACCTTTGGTATCTGTAATGTCAAACTCTTACAACATACATTATTTTATCCTTTATGCACACGCCCACAGACACACAGAGAAAAACCAAACTGAAAGTTGAAAGTTGGCTGCCATAGCCATCAAAAATGAATCATGGAAGAACCTCTGGTCAGAAACAGCAGGGTGGTCCTAACCCTGTTTAACCTCTCAGTATGGGAAAACAAGGTCTCTGCCTTCAGTATTCTGGCATGACACTAAGAATACCCCAGCTCCACAAGCTAACACTTTAAGGAGCTATTTTCCCCTTGTAACTGATCCAGCACTGTTTTCTGGGCATAAGTCCACAAGAGCCCTGAGTGAGCATGAGCAATTTGCAAAACCACAAAAATCATTCACACCCTTTTAATATTTCAAATTAGTGGTGATGATGCAGTGATTCAAATCAAATTATGTGAATGAATTTAGAGAGAGCAAACACTTTAGGTGGCTCAAGGGCCTTCTATTTCCCTCAGTCTGAACTTGAAATTACCAGTCTTTGAAAGGTGAGAAGCTCCCTCTGTGTTTGGCTGTTAGCAAGATCAGCCTTGCTTTCCAAACTATACAGTGTGAGCTTCCAAGGTTTCTGCTACCAAAGAAGTTTCATTGACACAGTTTCTATCAATTATCTCCATACCAGAAGACATTTGCTTATTAATATAACCTTCAATCCATATTTCTGTATTGTGTTTTTTTAATCCCACCTTTCAGATGAATCACTCTTAAAATGGCTTGTAACAATAGGCTGGAACAACACTGATTCACAGTGAGTTTTGTTGTTGTTATTTGAGGATTGGCGATTCTACATGTTACATCTAGGTACAGACCAATATGTCTAGGCACTCCAGAACTCCATCTTCTCACATAATTAAAAACCAAGATGGCAACCGCAGGCAGAGGCTGTTTGCCGCTCTGGGGGGGGGGGGGGTAAGTTTGAGATCGCCTGAACTGTAGCTGCAGCCTCCGTTTGCAGTTTGAGGTTTTTATGGGGGTTGAAGACAACAATCCAAGCCCAAATTGGGAGTTGGTGAAATCCACACACCCCCCACCCCCGGACAGAGTGGTAGGAAGCGGTGGGCCCTGTTGCAACGGCCTCTTATCGGAGCCAGAGTGGGAGTCGCTCCTCCCTCCCCTCCTGTCCTTGCCTCCACCAGAGCCCCTGGTTGAAGTTGGTGAAGTAGCAAGCTGCCGGGCAGCTGGCATCAAGGCATTCGGGTGACTGGCAACTGGGTGGCTGGCAGCAAGCGGTGGGCAGCCTGGCAGCTGGCAAGCAGCAAACCTGGGATGCTAGCCCAGCCTTGGCAGGGCGGCAGAACCAGGTGGTGCGGTGGACTCTGCTGGCCGGAAGAATCTGGCAGCGGTAGATCAACCAGCTGGCCAGGGGCATTAGGACACAAGACAATGGACAATGAACAAGAGGCTGGAATTGAGAATCCACCAGACTGGGGGTCTGAGGCACCGATGAACTGCAGCATGGTAAAGCAAGCCGGGCAGTCTTGCGAACATCGAGATAGAGATAATAGCAAATTAACTGACCATCCCTTCCTAACCGTCCCAGGATATAATTAGGCTATTAGGAATCCCTAAATGGTGAATGGTGGGCCCCTTCAGGTGTGAGAGACATGAGAGGGTGCCCAGGTTTGGATGAGTAGTGCGAGAATACTCACCTTCTTGAGTGAGAGGCAAGATGTGAGGAGTAGTGGTTGGGTAGCCCCCCTGCTGACTAGTGAGAGAAGCTGAGGGGGGGCACAGTGTGTGAGTGTGGGCGGTGGTTGGGCTCTACCAGTGCTGAGAGTGTGAGCTGGTGCACTGGGGGGCCCACCATTGCCCTGTGATTGAGTTGTAGTGTGTTTGTGTGAACGAATGGAAGGGTCCCTATCCTTAACCAGAGATCTTAGGAGTCCAGGAGTGGGGGCTAATGGACCTTGAGATCCCAGGGGTTGTAGGGCAGGGCAGGTGATTGAGGTGGTGACAGGTAGGGGATGATATGACGGGAGCCAGAGGGCAGGTCATCATAGAGGAAGACGCCCCCGGTGCTTGTTACCTGTGGCGTGTTCCAGCCCTCTGTGCTCGAACCCGGGCCCTGGACAGCAGACTCGTGGTTGTCCTGACTTTCAGCTGCTGCTCTGTAATGCCAGGTCAATAAACAACAAGGCCCCCCTCATATGTGACTTGATCACAGAAGAGGGGGCAGACCTAGCGTGCATTACTGAAACCTGGCTGGGCGTTGAAGGAGACGTTGCTCTTTCGGAGATATGCCTGGCTGGGTTTCGAGTCTGGCATCAGCCACGACCTCAGGGCAGGGGAGGAGGGGTGGCTGTTGTCATCCGAGAATCCCTAGTGGCCATCAGGGGCCCTGCTCCACAAGTAGCCGGGTGTGAGACCCTGTTCTTCAAGCTGGGTTCTCTAGAACAGTTGGGAGTTCTGCTACTGTACCAGCCTCCCTGCTGTGTAGTGACCTTCCTGCCTGAGCTGCTGGAGGCCGTCTCAGGTCTGGCAGTGGGGTTCCCCAGGCTTATGGTGTTGGGGGACTTCAATCTGCCTTCCTTGGGGCGGGCCTCGGAAGCAGCCCAGGAGTTCATGGCTACCATGGCAGCCATGGGCCTGTTCCAGATTATTCAGGACCTGACTAGAGACAGTGGCCTCACCCTGGACCTAGTTTTTTTGTCGGAGCAGTGGCAAGATGATCTGAGGGGAGAGTTACAGCTTCCCCCTTTGTCATGGTCAGATCATGCCCTGGTGGCCTTGAGATTCTCTCATGCCACCCCCCTCTGCAGGGAGACAGGGCCCATTTGATTGGTCTGCCCCCGGCGACTGATGGACCTGGCTGGGTTTCAGAGGGAGCTGGGGGTTATACCCGACTCTCTCCTGCATGGTCCAGCGGAGGCCCTGGCTGCTGCCTGGAATAGGAAGGCAGCCGGAGCCTTGGACAGGATTGCACCTGTGCGACCTCTCTTGCCCACTCAAACCTGGCACTCCCCATGGTTTACGGAGATGCTCAGGGTTTGAAGAGGGTTAAGAGACGCCTAGAGTGCCGCTGGAGGAAGACAAAAGCCAAACCTGACCGAACACAAGCTAGAGCTGCGATTAAGGCCTACCTTGTGGCAGTAAGAGTGGTGAAATGCCAGTACTTCTCTGCTCTTATTGCATCCGCAGATTGCCACTTGGCGGCCCTGTTTAAGATTACCCAATCCCTTTTAGGGAAAGGGGAGTCAGATTTCCATTTACAGGGCTGTGCAGAGGAATTTTTGTGGCACCTGCAAGGTAAAATCACTCTGATCCGGACCGAGTTAGACTCCAAGCATGAGACAGAGTTGGAGGAGATACCCAGGGAACATACTTACCAGGTTATTTGGGACCAGTTTGATCCTGTTGAACCTGAGGAAGTGGACAGGATCCTTTGGACTATAAATGCTACCACATGCCAATTAGATCCATGCCCCTCCTGGCTGGTGAAAGCAGCATGGGAGGTGACATGTGGCTGGGTCCAGATGATGGTAAACACATCCTTGAGAGATGGGGTGTTCCCAGCAGCCTTTAAGGAAGCGCTGGTGTGCCCCTTCCTCAAGAAACCATCGCTGGACCCTACTATACTGGACAATTTTTGCCCAGTCTCCCACCTCCCCTTTTTGGGGAAGGTGGTTGAGAAAGTGGTGGCTTTGCAGCTCCAGAGGATTCTGGATGAAACAGATTACCTAGACCCCTTTCAGTCAGGTTTCAGGCCTGGTTATGGGACAGAAACGGCATTGGTTGCACTTACGGATGACCTCTGGCAGGAGCAAGATCGAGGCAGTGCATCCATTCTTGCTCTTCTTGACCTCTCAGCAGCTTTCAATACCATCAACCATGGTATCCTTCTGGACCAACTTAGGGAGTTGGGGGTGGGCAGTGTAGTTCTGTGCTGGTTCACCTCCTTCCTCCAGGGTCGGTTCCAGTTGGTGTTGATAGGGACCGAGAGATCCAGCCCGCAGCCCCTCCTTTGTGGGGTGCTGCAGGGTTCGGTACTCTCTCCGCTTCTTTTTAACATCTACATGAAACCACTGGGTGAGATCATCCGTCACTACGGGGTGAGGTATCATCAATATGCAGATGATACCCAATCATACATCTCCATCCCGGCTGAAGTAAGTGATGCTGTGGCCACCCTTTCTGAGTGCCTGGGGGCTGTGGGGGCCTGGATGGGGGACAACAGGTTGCCGCTGAACCCGGGGAAGGAGGAGTGGCTGTGGATTAATGGCTCCTCGATTTCTGGGAAATTGTCATCTTTAATCCTGGATGGGGTTGCACTGCCCCAGACAGACCCGGTGCATAACTTGGGGGTCCTCCTGGACTCACAGCTCCTGCTCAAAGAGCAGGTGGCAGCCGTGGCTAGGAGGGCCTTTGTGCAACTTCATGTTGTGCACCAGTTACGCCCCTTCCTGGAGTGAGAGTCCCTTCGAACTGTCACTCATGCCCTGGTTATCTCCCATATAGACTACTGCAATGCGCTCTACATGGGGCTACCCTTGAAGAGAATCCGGAAGCTACAGCTGGTGCAAAATGCAGCTGCGTGGGCGATCTTGGGTTTCCCAAGATCAGCACACGTCACTCCTTTGCTCTGCGAGCTGCATTGGTTGCCAGTATGCTTCCGGGTCCAATTCAAGGTGTCGGTTATCACCTTTAAAGCCCTGCATGGCACGGGTCCAGGTTACCTAAGGGACCATCTCCTCCCCATCACATCAGCCCATCCCATCCGGTCATGTAGAGAGAGCATGCTATGGACCCCGTCTGTAAGAGAATTCCATCTGACAGGGTCCAGGAGGAGGGCCTTCTCTGCAATAGCACCTGCCCTTTGGAATATCCTTCCCCCGGAAGTGAGATTAGCTCCCTCCCTCCTGGACTTTAGGAAACAGCTAAAGACCTGGTTCTGTAATTATGCCTGGGGTGGGAAGGAGAGTAGCCATTTCTGGGAATGGTTAGTTTCTTAGAAGGACCCAGTTCTGCCTGCAAATCATAAAGAACTTTTAACCTTCGAGGATTTTATTATATTTATTGTATCTGTATTATAGGGTTTTATAGTTTTATATTTTTTTCTATCTTTTATTGTAAACCACCCAGAGTCCCTTTTGGGAGATGGGTGGTGATAAATTTGATTAATAAATAAATAAATAAATAATGAGATTTAATGGCTGGCAGTATCTGGTTGACCTAGTTTGGTCCCCCTAACTAGGCAGTATCAGGGTTAGGATTGGTTGCTATTTGGATGAGAGACATCCATGAAATAGCTTTTTAAGGAAAAAAACTGAGGGGTTCAGCTACATCTTGGAGAGGTGGAGCTTAAAATGCAACATTGGTTCATTTGATGTGGTCATGTGCTATGCTTTTTCACATATTAATTTTGTTCTGGAATAGTTCTTAGATTTTGTTCACTGAATTATCCATAAATGGTCTGGAAATTTATACAATAGCAGCAGAAATGGAAATTATCTGTTTTTATCATTGCCAAAAAAATGATACTAAAGGCTAGAAGGTAACTAATTCTTATTAGTTACAGAATGATCTGAAAAACTCAAATCTCTGTATCAGTGGAGGTCCCATTTGAAAAACCTAAAAATGTGAATGGCTTATACTCATTTATATGCATAATTTCCCTATTTTGTTAACCAATCTAACTTAGGTGTTAATAATTTTCTCTCTCTTTCCCTCTCATTCTTTCTCACACACATATACACAGTTAAATATAAGACCTGTAAGTTTGCAGAGGTTTTTTCCTGTTTTTTCCCTCTATTTTCTTTTCTACTTTCTTTTTTTTTCTTTTTCATATACAATTAAGGGTTGTTTTTTTTAAAGTATGTTAACATTCTACCATTCATCCTAGAGCCTTGTTATTATGAGCCCGCTGGGGGGAGGAGGAGGAGAAAGGGAAGGAAGAAGAAGGAGAAGAAGGAGGAGGGGAAGAAGAAGAAGGGGAAGGCGATGCAGAAGGAAGGGAAGAAGAAGGAGAGGGAGAGGGAGGAGGAGGAGGAGGAGGAGAAGGAGGAGGCGGCGGCGGTGGCAGCTCATTACTTCTTCATTGGAAGTGGAGGGGGAAAAAAACCCTTTACCCCAGGTCTAGGGATAGTATAAATTTCTCTATATTGGGACTCTCCTTTGGAAGCTAGGAGAGCACTGGATACAGACTTCCCCATCTCCAGTCTTGGTCACAGAAATCTGAAAGATCTAGGCCTTTTGGATGTCCTCCCAAGATTCATTTCATATAAAATGTGTGATAAAATGTTATAAAATTGCCACTGTCCTGATATCCAAGGAATAAGAAATATCACTCTATGGTCTGACTCTGTGTGGCTACCAGAGCATCACATTACAATCTACTTTTTCTTCTTTTTGTGTTTGTCTTATTAAATAATAAATATGAGTAAAATGATTTATCTGGGAGTCTCTAAATAATTATATCCTTTGTTGTAAGATTCCACGTGAGGCTAGGAGACATTTACCAAGGATACATAATACAAATTTATATCAATATGCACTGGGTATAAAATGACTGCAGTGTCCATGTGAACAGTAAAATTAACATAATATAAAATTCATACATAAAGAAATATACATATCTATGGACATATGTACAATAAAACACACAAGAGCAACTGATTAAGTAAGATCATACAAACTATGAAGGATTCGGAGGTTTAAGTTTCACCTGAACAGTGTTTTATTATTTTATGTTATGTTATGTTATTTTATTTTATTCCTAAGCATAGATTTTTTTTTTTTCTTTAGGGCCAATAAATTGATGGGATGTGTGTAGGACAGGTTACAACAATGGTTCAAATAGGAGATGTTATCTGAATGTATATACACACAAACATTTTAAAAACCTTTCTGTTTTTTCTTCATAGATTACCTTGTTTTCTGCCTGTGGTTTTCTAAACTTCAACATGGAAGAAAGGGAATCTTTAAAGTAAACCAATAAAAGCTACCTTTATTTTCTGTTGAAATGGTTACTGTAATTAGTTGAAACTTTACAACTGGCCACATAGAAATTAAGCTCTATGGTAGACATACGATCATTGTTAGCCTCAGAAAATCTCATACCAAAAACCTCACAGTGATCAGCCACCATAGAATTGACTTTACACCTCAAATATAGCAGCAAGATACACATCTATAAAAATAAACCTTTCTATACTGAGTAGCAGATTAACTGACCCTTATAATTGGCAAAGAAAAGAAATCCCCCTTTTTTCATTCTCTTTTATGTATGTTGAACATTTAATATAACACTCCCAGGCTTCTGCAGATTGGGTCCTATTTATGCAAAGGCCAATTTACTTTGGTGTGTTTTATTATGTTTAGATCCTATTAACACCTTTTACATTAGCTATAAATATTGAATCTTTATTTCTGTACCTCAGTAAATATGTTTAGGACTCATTATCAGAGTAGCAAATTCTTCTCATATTTTGGTACTTATGAACTCTAATCAGACTTCAGTTATGCCCTCAATCACATGCAAGAGAAACATTTAGTAATAGCTGACTTGTATTTTTATGTTTCAGGGCACTTCTAGTCCTACAGACATCTGTCATTTTTGGATGCTGTAGTTGTAGAAGCGAAGGGAACTTTCGCATCAAATCAGCAAAATTATTGTTGACTTATTTAAAGGAAAAATCTGTCAGTTTCAGAGCATACATTTTGTCTCAGATGACTCTTTCCCTATTTTATAATATGTGACAGTATCTGTCTGCCCACTTTTTTAAAAAAACAATTCAATTATCATATATTCAATTCTGAGGTTACATTTTTTCTTCTGAAGTTTAGATGCAAAATTCAAATAATGAGACATGGAATTCTTCCAATGAGAAAATTATGTGCAAAAGGAAAACAAGACAGAGAGGCCTCCTAACTTTAATCTCTCAAAATACAATAATATGATCTGTTTAAGAAACCAAGGTAATAAATTTGTTTTGTCAGGTTATGGATAAAAGCGGCCATGTGCAAGCATCATATACTTAAGGCAACAACCATAATGCAGACATGTATTGACACACATGAAAAGCATAGCACTTTAGTAGGTCTTTTCCAGACCAGTATTCACACTACAAAAACAAATACTTACTTGGAACGAGAGTGAACAAGGAAATCTATTATAAAATGTCTGGCAGGATATGCCTGTCAGGCCCAGCCCAAGAACGACAAAGAACCAGTCCAGCCAAACTTCAGTTCTATATTTGCTAATGCCGTACAAACAGAATCTTGAAAGACTAAAGCAACTCTACCTAAACTCAGGGGAAATAGCCTGGGAAAGCCCTAGGGCAGGGCTATTCCGAATCTCTTGGTTTTCCCATAACTGCAAAATAGAGAAATACAGAGAAATGAGTTACTCTGGAGGACATAGGACACCCATAGCTGAGTTGCCTTTTTAGGAAGGAAAATCAGATAAACTCTTAACAAATAGATGAAAGAGGAAGTTATGAGTCAAAGCGACAATATTTGACACATATACATCCTGTTTGTGTGTGTGTCTGTGTCTCTGTGTTAAGCATTGTGTGAAAGATACAGAAGTGGAGTAAAGAGGTAGAAAGAGCTGTACAAGGTTAAGATAAAAAATATGAAAGAAGAGAATTTGAAGTAGAAGAAATGTTATGACAACTATTACTAAACACTACTACTATTACTACAATTGGTAATAATAGTAACAGTAATAGCAAGATAATGTTCAAGAAATGATCTGTGGAAGTGAGAGTTGTGCCTTTATTTCTAAATGATTAAAAGAACAGTTACAACTACTTTAATACATGGTGGATTAAATAATGTTGGACAGCGGGTATGAAAGGACCATGATGTTTGAAGTGCCTCTGCTAGAGAAAGCTTGTTGATCAGTAACTGAATCTCTAGTGAACAGATTGCCACAGCTTTGACTGCACTAATAGCAGATGGGGTTAATTAACAGGGTGCCAATATATTTCAATGCCATTAAAAAAAAAAAAAAGAATAATTGTCAAACACAGTATATCAGTTTTAATAGGAAGAGGAAGAGGAAGAAATTATAATGTCAGTTGATTAGTCTTATTGTCTTTCTCCAGGAACTCAGACTATTTATTTATTTAGGGTGTTCCTTCCTTTTTTAAGTTATAGAAAAATGAGCATATTTGAAAAAGAAAAACTTGGCAAAAATCCTAGAGTGTTTTGCAAAGAGTCATTTTGAAAACCAAATTTCCCTCTTTTATGATTACAAATGAAATAAATAAGATATCACCCCTTGATGTGAAAATTACACCTCCTTTAACAAAACAAACAATGCCAAAATAGAGAAGGTGAAATTAAGAACAGTGGTCTATCATGCTACATATGACATGGGGAAAAATATACTAAGATGAAGGAGGAAAAATCTGGATGAGCTTGAGAGTTCCAGTGTTTCTTTGTGATGATTAACAGGCTGTTTATACAGCAAGATACATTGTAACCCAAAGGAAATAAAAATATTCTGTAGATATCAATAGATTAAGCTAAACAGACCATAACTGTATTGAAAGAAGAGAAATGAATATCACAGAATGCTAGTTATTATTAAAATTGGCGTACAGGGAGTCTTTGTAACAGTAAATAGAGATATGAGAAAAGACAGCCTTGGATAGCCAACCCAATACATTTATAATCACCCTGTAGCTTTATCTAAACATTTATTTCCAATCAGGGTGTCATGAGTACTGATGGGGAGCAGGAGGGGGGCCCTACCCAGGGGGGAAAACCCATGCGTAGTTTAGAGGCTTTGAACTGTCCTTCAAAGAAACTCAGAGCAGACCCGCCTTGAGTTTTGGGTTTATCTGTGTGGGTTTCTCATGCTCCTTCGGTTTGGCAGGATTCTGTCTTCTAGAGCATTCAATAAACACTAGAGACCAACTCACTGTCTCAGTGTGGGACTTCACACTAAGTTAGGACACAGGGGACTGTTGTTGTTGTTTATTTGTTCAGTTGCTTCCAACTCTTCATGGATCAGCCCATGCCAGAGCTTCCTGTCGGTCATCGGGAATGATTATTATGGGAATTATGGGGATACTGCTCATAATTCTATTTATTATATTCCATATTGTATCATAACTTGGCCTCCAATTTTCTAAAAGTTTCATTGCCAAAAAAAAAGAGCCTTTTGTTATTCTACCACATCCTTAAAGTATTACTCCCCCCCCCACATTTATTTTAGAGTTGTGCTTCACTGTATGATGATTGTGGCAAGATTGCAGATGGTGCTAGTATTACTATTCTCTCTCATCTTTCTGATCATCCAGTAATCATCATGGCTGCCTTGACTTCTTTATTTGAAAAAGTCTTGTGGAGGAGTTCCCTCATAGTGTTTTCCTTTAGTATTGAGTTGAAAAGTGGGGACATAGGATGGCAGCAGAAAGACAGGCCAGTTACACATATTCCTTGGCAACCTTGCCATTAGACAGAGGCAAAATCTCCAGAACCACTGCATGATCATTTCAGTATTTTTTCCTTCTATTTTTGAAACAAACAAAACAACAATTTATTGTCCATCAAACTCGGGGGGAGGGGGAGGGGGAGGTGTTAGTATAAAGGAATGCATAATGTACCATCATTGAGAGATACTACCTATGGCTTTCTCAGACATTTTCCTATGTTTTCTCATTGTTGGTGTTTTATTAGTGCTACTGTTAAGCTTTCTTTGAGATTTAAGCAGAAGTTTTGGCAAGTTATTTTTTTTTCCCCTGTTGTCATATTTTAGGGAGAGAATATAGCTTCACATCAATGTAAAAAAATAAAAAAAAAAGTAAATGTTAAACAAACCTAAACTTGAAATAACCATTTAGAAAAGAACACCAGCAAATCTGAGCATGAGGCTATACAATGGCATGTAGTAGGGGAGACAGCACTGTTCTGAGAGGTGTCTGTGCTATTCTGGATGCATCTGCTGCAGTTCAAGTATTACCTCTGTTTGTGCAATGGCAGCTGCAGGAGAAAGTAGGGTCAAATTGTCTATTAAAATCACTTTAGATAAAGCACTATTGACAACATTTGCCAACTGGCAATCTCTTTTGTCATGATCTTTCTCCTGAAAGCAGCTCTCTCTTTCTCTCCCCCCGTTCTCTGTGTGTGTCTTTCATGAAATGTACACAACCATGGAAGATCAAATTAACACTTACCCAGAATTACCCTTTCCCAGTAGAGTCTCTGTTGTCTAAGGTGCAGATGTGATTTCATTCTGTCTCACACAGAAAAACAGAGGAAGGTTGTTAAAGGTTTTGGCTGAGGGAGGCAGTTTAATTTAGTTTCTTCCGGTGGCATTTCCATCTTGTCAGCCATATTATTTCTGTCATATTCCTCTAATAAGTAAGCTGCTTCACACATATTCATCAATATGTGTACACATGGACCTGCAAAAATTGATGCTGAGGATATTTGCATTGCATTTAACAATAACTGACATAGCTGTTTCTAGTCTTGGGAGGTTTTTCCCTTCTGATATCTGAATGCTTGACACTCACCAGAAAGCCTCCCCCACACTTTTAATACACAAGTGACGTAGATAACTATTACCAGTATTATCCTGCTTGGAAGCAGGTGTGGTAATGCAAACCCAGTGTCCTGCAATTTCCTGCTGATGAAGCTATCAACAGTTTTTCAGAGAAGGAAATGCTCTGCAAAGGAATTCCTTAGGATTAGTGGACAGATAAGTCTGCTTTAATTCTTTTAATTAATTAATTGATTGATTGATTGATTGATACTTTAATTCCTTAGGATTAATGGAGCAGATAAGTCTGCTCCCTTTTAATGTCCATTTGAAGGGACAGATTTCTGAGAGGCAAATTGAAATTAAGAGTCCCACCTTGCATCTCTACTATGGAACATTTACATGAAATCACCAGGAAGGTTATCAAAAAATGCAGAGTAGATGATACCCATATGCACTACTTTTTACTGTCCAACTCCAAAATATTGATCAGTATCCTTAAACATTGCTTAAGTTCCATAGTGGGCTGATGTGGGAGACAAACCGAAGTTAAATCAGTTAAGATTGCAATACTATTAATAAATAGGAAATGGGATCAAGGTTCATCCTGATTTGGACAGGATTGTGCTCCTCTGAAATCACATATTTATTTATGACATACTAAAATGGGCATAGCAAGATTTTAACAACTTATTTTTACATGGAGAGAAATTCAGTGGAAAGTATTTCAGGAAAGAACATGGCAATTCTTTCAATTTGTTTCAATACTTTTTCTCATCTTACTGGCCTTTAGTTTAGAAGAAGGAAGGAAGGAAGGAAGGAAATACTTCCATGCAAGCAATGATTCTATGCCCAGGTTTGTTGCATAATTAAAATGTACACATTTCTTCTAATTTATATTTTATCAATACATTTGATCTATAAAATGCATCACAGAATTTTGAAAAGTTCAAATTTTCTAGATTATTTTCCTATATGTTAAAAATGTTCAAAAACTAGTATATTATCAAAATTCAGAAACTTCAGAAAGATGTATTAAAAAAAATCTATATTTTCTTTAAAAACTCAGAAGTATTCTATCAATGAGGCATAAAATCATAAAACACTTTCAGGAAAACATTTGAGCAATTGGAGGACATTTTGGTATAATGTTAACTGATTTGTAAGGACTTATGAATGTCATAATAAACTTGTTAGTCTTCAAAGTTCCAGAAACTTTAAAGTCTTCTTTGATATATAGATGATTTATATTTTGTGTGTTCTAGAAGCTATATAGAATCTTTGGAATGAGTCCTAATTTAAGGGATAGTCATATCTTTTAGTGGAAATACTATCTTTAGAAATAAACTGTCTTGCAGAGGTGATAATAAGCAAATATCACACTTATGTATAGCAATGGATCATTCATTTGATTTGTACCAGACTTGACATAAACATAAAATTGGTTTATTTAACCCTAAGATAGCACTTTTTTTTTCCTGAATAGCAAGTTCTCATTTAAAGCCAAAGTGATCAACCAGAGAGAAACTTTTTTAAAAGTTGGTGAAGTCTAACGCATATTGAAGGCACAGGTAATTTTTACAGTAGAGTAGTCTGAAATTGGTGAATATAGGTGTTACACTCAGCTGTTACTCTGAGAATGTTTACAGTGTTGAGTGATTCTCACATTTCTGCTATTTCTATGGTGTCATTTTGAAGCATAGTGATATTAAAAAAGAGTATCACTTGTCTCTTTTCTCCTTTATATAGGCAAAAATTGTAACCATTTAAAAAGATGTATGTAGCTGACACAATATTCTGTTTTTGCTACTTGCCTGTAATGGGATTCCTCTAAATAAACAAATAACCAAGAGAATTTAAAAAGGACTGCTAATGAGCGATGACTTCACAAAGTGTTTCCTTTTGAGATCAAACCTCATAACTCTTTTGATATCAAGCAGGACAATATAAATAAAAATCAAAGAAAAATACAAAGTTGGCAATAAGGTTAAGAATGAAAAGGTCTCACACTCAGGCCTTATCCATTGGTCAAGGAATCTAGGGGCCCTGAGAAACTTTGTTCCCTACTTTTCAAGAAGCACAGTATGTCAGGAAGAAAATCAAACTAGTGTCTACACGGGACAGCAAACAACTGAATGCAGAGAACTTGGTTTGCCCCACCCTGCCTGATAGAATATGCAGCTCCTAGTGACAATTAGTCTGAAATTGGAAAGCTATATATCCTGGACTGACAAATCAGCCAGAAGACCAACAGCCACAAGCTTTTTTGCTGGCCAAGCAAAAGGAAAAGAAGGTCAGTCCAGCCTGAACTGTATTTAAAAGCTGGTGTATGCTTATACTGGATTCAAAGAACTGATCTCCCCTCTCTGCCTTTTCCTTCCAGTCCTCATTCACTGAATACCTTCAAATACTATGAACCATAGTCTTAGGGCAGGGTTTGTCTATTTTTTAAGTGCAATGAGCTATTATGAGATAAAATATTTGTCTAAAAGGTAGGACAAAGTGCAGTGAAAATTGCAATAAACAAATATGTAGATGTGTTGATGAAGCATTGTTATGACATGCAGAACACCATTTCCTTCTGATAAACCCATGATACTGCAAGAAAGAAGAACCAGTACATATCATTTGACCAATCGTGAGTTTTCAGTCCATTTTTGTGGGAAGCCTTAGGGATGTTGCACCTGATATCCGTTGGTGTCTACTTCCTCCCCCCACCCCCAATTTTGGTTGTCCCTTTCCACCCATTCAACAGTGGAAATTAGTATGGGCTTTTATACATATTTTATTTATGAATCAATGTATGTCTTACTTGCGTGGATAACTTGGGGGAATCATGGAGAATAGTCACATAACCAGCGATGGCTGACCACATAACTAAAGAAGATGGTAGTATCTGTGATGTGTGAGAAAGTCTGCCAGTTATGCCACTTTGGTTTTTATTCTATAACTACTGTTACATTGTTAACAACAGCTGCTGGTTAAATGAATGAATGGAATTATACTGAATTATATCAGTACAAAAGAGGTCCATTCTGTAGAATCATACCCTGTTATTTGTCTTTGCATCTTATTTTTTATATAACCTTTGCGAAATAATTGGTTTTAAGTCACATATGACATGCACAGGAATCTCATGCATCACATAAAACAAAAGTAAGGCAAAATTTATTTAAATAATATAATATCCTTGTGCTTTTGAGACTTTTACCTTGAAAGAAAGAAACCACTGACAAAACAATCACTCTCTTTGAGAAAACGTATAACATAATTTGGTAGATTATGGACACCTCCTGGTTTATAATGATGCATTGGGAATCACAGTCGATTTTTACACTGTATTTATTTATTTATTTTTAATGATGCTTATCAATTGCTTCACTTTTATTTCTCTGAATTAATTATGTCAGAATTTCTAATCCTAATACCAGAAGTATGCCTTGCTGATGGCTAGGGTATGAAAGAACTTTGAAGGCAAGTGGCAGTATTGATTTCTATCCGTCTCTGTTGAGGTCCAGTAAATATATCCCAACTGTACATCTGCTGTGGCAACAAAACTAAATATCACAATCCTTTTTTCTATCATCCATTAATTATGGTACATCCGAGACTACCATACATCTTAAAGAGCAATGGTGCAGTTGGAGGCTATAATTTAATGTGTCAGTCAGCCTGAATTATAGGTTGGATGTTTAAGTATTCCCATGATTGTGCTTGCTCACTCAAAAGGCAGAAAATATCTTTTAAATGTTATTGAATGTTTGTGGTTTTCTTAAGTCTGAGTTGGAAGATCAAGGAGATTTAGAACAGTTATAAGAAGACATTTTTTTATGTGATTCCATCCACATTCAAAGAAAATGAAAAAGGGGAGTAGTGGGTGGAAACCAAGTGTTTAGAGAGGGGACATTTCAAAGTATATGTTCATATACAGCAGAGTTAGATCACTCATTACATTTATTTGACAAGCTGAGATTTAATCAAGCTTGTACAACAGAAATGGCATATATAGAAGTGAATATATGTAGCTCAGGGTTGAACACACTTGCACTGATGATGTCACCTAGTTGGGTAACACCTGCAAGCAAACAACCAAGCTCAGAGACCACCAAGGACTCCACAGAATGGCACAGTTTTGTCAAAGATAGGCATAGCACTATCACAGAGAGATTATGCTGATGAAACCCCTTGTGTGCTCAGAGCATTTTTATGTGAATTCAGGTCATGAACCCTGGAGTTGGAGGACAAAATGTTATTCTTGGAATTTTAAATAAAATGTGCTTATATCAGCTGAAAAACCTAAGCAGGGACTACATTTGCTTTTTCAGTTAATGAGGTAGTAATATTTCCTGTTGAAAACTACAGGAATAATACTGTTTTGCACATGACCTCAAAGGCAGATTATTTTCTTAAGAAGCAGGCTGGTGGAGTATTGTTGAAAATGCTTCTATAAAAAAGGATGCAGCAGACATTTCTTGTCCCCTAATAGACCATTCCAGCCATCCACAGTTTCAGAAGCATTAATAATTGGGGGGGGGGGAGGTATTTTGTATATTGGTTTGTTATTTCTTCAATGATCTTTCATTTTACCCTCTTGGCCCTCATATATTTAATTTGTTTTCTCAATCTGCTTTTGTGTAGGTTGAACTCTAAATCTTAAAAGCATTTACAAGGAGGTATGGCAATGACATGGAAATGCTCTTGGTCACATGTTTCTTATTCCTCCCCATCACTCCAATCTTCTTTACAGAAATGCTTTTGCCAAAAAGCTCCAAACTGATTATTAAAGATTGTTGAGTCCCAGTGGGGGCAACTTCTCAAATGCTTCCTTTGAGGAAAAGATTAGATTTATATGAAGCCATGTATGTATACCACTCTTTGAATCTACTATAATTGGCTACCATTTTCTGTCAAGAACTTGTGGCATATTGTGGACATTACAGCTCATTTGCTTTCCATTAGTCACAGGACTATACAAGGCACTTACACAACCAATAAAGCACTTAAGGATGGTGACAGCAAATGGCTAAAGGATTTGCTGAAAGCAATTCATTTGATGTATGAAACATTTTATTTCTATGTATGTATTTACAAGGAAACTGACTTATTACTTTTTGCTACCATTCAGTTTTGTCCCATGATATTTGCTCCGAGTGAACTTCAGGCAAACAAATTATTTTCCAAAAAGCAGAGTACTTTAATAGGATCTTATTTTTTTTTCCTCCCAAATTATATTAAATTAAATTAAATATGTGGTAGAACATGGGGAGTCTATAGATATCACAAAAAGTAGCACTAAATCTTTTATTATTGACTCTTAAATACGATAACAACATATAATTTCTGTGTTAGATCCAGATTACTAATAATTTTTTTCTTAATAATTTTTCTCTTTATGGGGTTGGAAATTTTTAAACGTTAATTTATGCTCAGGTTTTTAATAATACATTGGCAGTCAAGGGATAAGAGGCTAGTATGTAATTCCTCATTTATCAGAAAATTATTATTATTTCTCAAATTTCTAACACTGCCCATCTCCCCCCAAACAGGGAGACAATAAAATCCACAATTAAAACCATAAAAATATAAATTACAATATAAACAGCCAATAAATACTAATAAATAAATACAAAATCTAAGGAGTGAGGATCTCATTCATTGGGGAGGGATCTATGGTACCAGCCATCCCCAGGAAGAACTATTGCTCCTCCCACCCTAGGTGAGGTGGCAGAATCAGGTATTCAAGTTTTTCTGGAAGGCCGGGAACAAACCTCTCAGGGCAGAATGTTCCAGATGATAGGCACCACTGCAAAGAAGGCCTACCTCCTGGACCCCAAGTGGAATTCCCTTACTGGCGGGGTGCTTAGACTGCCCTCTCTGCATGATCGGGTGGGACGGGTCGATGATATGGGGATGAGATGTTTATGATTATTACTAGAAACCATATATCATGTTCTATCACATCTTGGTCAGAACCATTTTAGGGCAGCACCCAACTGTAGAACTATCTAACTCTTTTAGATAGAGCAGGCAATGTGGCATCACAACAAAAAAGAGAGAAAATCCTTATTATTTACACAAATTATTATGCTAATAAGTACTACATTTCAGGTCAACAGGTTGTAATCCTGTAATCAGGCCATTGTTTGTCATCTCAAACATAGTGTGTTTTGGAGGGTGGATTTACAGACGGATGATCTTAGTTTTGTTATTTGTTTCATGTGCCTCTTGATTTTTTTGGAAAATCATTAAAAGTTACCTATTCCATAGCAGAAGCTACGAGCTCAGATTCCCCCTATTATGAAAATGTATTTTATGTTTGATTATTTATCTGGCATGGAGGTATATTTTAATCCCCCACTCCTCATCCTCTTCCTCCTCCCATTCTCATTCTCATTCTTTATTTTTGTTCTTCACATTTTTATTGTAGAGGGATATGTATGACACTCAAAGACTTTTACTAAACCCCAGTAAATAAATGAATAATCACAGTCTTTCATTCTGAGAAATTGTTTGATCACTGTTTAATTTATTCATATAACTAGACTATCCTATACTCTGGATGTTAATCTAATTTGGAAAATCTAGGTTATGATCATTCACTCTTACAGAATACCTTAAGCAAGACTATCATAAATATAAGCAAGTTCGCTTTAACATTCCATTCCATTGCATTTAGGTAATGACTCCATAATTTCTTAAAGAGACTACTTTCATTTGCACAAACTTGCTCAAAACATTTGTTTGAAATTTGACACATAGAAGAGGCTTCTATCATTGCAAAAGTCACCATATTCTACTTCTTTTTTTAAAAACCCATATACCTTATTGATGGTTTTTAATCAGTGAAAGGAGCATAGGTTGAAAACATCTGCATCAGGTAATCAGATACAACAGAGATCAGGTTGGAGATCTATCCAATGAGAAGAGAAGAAATCCCAAAAGCATCATCAGACAGGTCAGAGGATTGTGAAGTAGGACCAAACTAGAAGTTAGACAAGATTTACCTTGGTTGTTCTGTTAGCAAGTCAACTGAGTTTTAAGGAGTTTGTTGCCTTTAGACTGTTAACTTAGACCCACAGAGATGGTTATCTGGTCTTGTCAGAATTCAAGAAAGTAGCCCTTTTTTTGACTTGAAAGAATGTAATTCTGAGAATCTCAAATTACGATAACAGATACTTCTGAATCCTTTTTTTTCCTGAGAAATTGTCTATACGAAGAACTCTGAGAAAAAGAAACAGTTCAGCACCAAGAAAATGTGAACTGAAAATTAGTCTCTCAGTCTCCAAAGAAATGGTGGTACATTTCGAGTATTTGAAGGTTTAAAGAAATCACTTTTCTGATTATGTATTTATTTATTGTGTTTATATACCTACAGATCCAACCAAAATTACTCAATGATTTACAATATAGAAACAGAATAAAAACATAAAAGAGAATGAAAAGACAAGCAAGCATAAAAGTAGTAAGTGTGATGGGCCATTCATTTCCTCTAGAACAGCTCTTTAACTCCAACTCTCTGGAATGCCAATGATCTAATCCTATCTCAAAGGGAAGGTGTTTCAAAACTCTGGAATATAAAACACATTGCCCACAAAACCCACCCCCATTAATTTCCCCTACATGGGGGAGTTTAAAACAAGTTGGAAGAAAATTTGCACTGGATGAGTCGGACAGGCCACCCCTTGTCCTGTACGTATCTCGGTGACAAGCCACATAGGGTTTTATAGATCAAAACAAGCACTTTTAATTGCCCTTGGAAACACATTGGTAGAACAGGTCTTTTATGGATTGTATATGTACAAGTGATTTATGACTATAGCAGCTGTGGTTTGCTAATATATGGGCTGCTGCATTTTGGGTTGATCTCATTGCAATAGTCCAAATGGATAGTGATGAGAACATATGTTACTGTGGTAAAGGCCCCCTGCTCCAGGTAGGATGGAACACCAACCAAAGCTGGGCTAAAGCCCCTACCCTGGCCTTCACCTGCCTCTCAAGGAGTAGCTGTGAATCTATGACCCCCAAGTCCATAATCTCTTCCCTTAAGGACAGTGACACCCTTTCAAGAGTTATCACCAGAGACAACAGAGAACCCTTCTGCATGAACAGCAACTCTATCTTGCATGGATTCAATTTCAGGGGCAATGGTATTTGTCCATTGTTCATGAAGTGAATCATGCCCTTTATTTGTAATGTCGGAAATAGGGGTGAGTAGGATAGTGAGCATAATGAAATTCAGAGTAAAACCAGCAGCAGCAGCGACAAATTAAGTAATATGTATCTGCCTACCATTCAAGTTGAATTATGTCTCTCCAAACACTTCTTTCTTTTGTGGAATAAACATGCCTCTTTGGCTCCAGTATCTTCTTGCTCATCTCCTGGCTTTCACTCCCCATTTTAGTCATTAGCCTGCATTCCCTAATCTGTCTTGGTTTCTAGTGTCTAAGCTCTGGCACATGGGTGGCTTCACACATGAGACTGAGGTCTCCAGAATTTATAAGTTGGAGGATTACATATTAAAGTATCCAGTTGGAGGAAGACTTGTCTTGAGCCCAAAGGATTTTTGTAGATGACATAGGAGAACATGAAGTAAATAAAGAAAATGTAAGGAAGACAATGCAGCAGAAAAACTTGTTATTACAGAAAAGATGAGTGATTTATTAAGAAGGGCTTGTTATCAAAAGAAGACAGCCAGCTACTGATGTGCTACATATTCTGCACAGTTGAAGTGTGAAAAAAATGGGTAAAGCCAATTATAGCAAATGTCAGGTAGACAGAAGAGAAATGTCTTTTGATCAAAGTGTAGTTGCTAAAGAATTTTTTAGTGCCCAAGTCCTTCACTCATCAGCACTGATACTGGTTTAACAAGTCAAGTTGCAATATTGAACTCAGATGAAAGGTTGCTTCCCACTTCCAAGTGAAACAAGTGACAATTATTCAGTCCTTTTATCATGAAGCTAAAGGGATTCCTGATAGTCATCTATTCACCAACATGATCAAAATGTCAACAAATTCCAGCTGGTGATTAAAATTCTTTTATGCTAGCACTGAGATAAATGCACCCCCCCCAAAAAAAAGTTAGCCTCCCCTATGGAAAAGATCCAGTCCTGAAAAAAAGTCATGGTCACGCTAAGTTCCTAACAACAAGGCAATTGTAAAACAAATAGGGATTTCCTTACAGTTCCAAAGTTATATTAGTATTTATAGTTGATTATAAGAAAAATGCCCATATTTCCAATTCTAGAAATTGTTTTCAAATAATCAAACATTTAGGCATACAACTATATGACAGCATGTTAATGTATGTTTGTTAGTTTCATGGTAATCGATCTCTTTCTGTTAACCTATTTTAACTCCCTGACCAACCAATCAATCGATCAATCAATCAATCAAAATGTATCCATATGTAAACAATCATAAAATACAAGAGTCTCACTGCAATATTAGATAGAGATTTATCTAATAAGGTTACAAACACTTCAGAAATGAACTTGGAACGTTGCATGATTATATACATTTTATGCAAGCCTAAAAACAAAACAAAACAAAAACAGCACTACTGCTTTAAAACTCACATTATCTTTAACTAAGGTTTTTAAAAACCTTTTTGTCAGGCTTGTGCTCAAGCTTGTATAAAGTCTGAAGCACTTCTTCCAAATCATTTTTGAAGTGTGGACATCTCTGCTGCCTAATCCAGGGGCCCGAAGCAATTGAGGTGAATTGGGGATTATTTTTTACCAGATAAACTGCCAAAGCCAGGTTTTCTTCCTGGTGAACTGACAGGCTTAGTTCCATCAGGATGCAGAGAACAAAAGTAAGGTCACCACCATTAGTCCAGCTGAGAAACCATCTCCATCTGGCTTTGCTTCTCTGAAAGTCAAACAACTGCCATTACATCAGCCTGCGGATTCTAGGAAACAGTGCCGCTCCATATTCTTCTGCAAAATTGTTGATTTTAGTTTCCTCTTTCTTTGAACTTGGTTCCTTTCCATTTCTGCTGGCAGCATTAGTATATCCTTACATCTGCCTCACAAATGGTTCTCCAAAGAATAGTAGAATATTCAGAACCAATTTCTCAGTTTAGCTTTCCCCTCCCCATTCCTTCTTTTTCCTTTCCATGTAATGTCTTATTTTTTTCATCGATTTGTAACTTTTTTTGATAGAAAGGTCGAATAAAAATACATACATGGATGTCTGAAGAGTGAAGAGAATGAATAGGATGGAATACTAATTTAGACAGGAGCATGAAAAATGTGGCCCTAAAAAGATGATCATTATTTGGGAAACAAATCATAGGTATACTCAGATTATTATCTGTGGCACAATCCTGCCCATTGCATCGTAAGACATCTCATCTTCTTAAAAAATTATGTTCCTCTTATTAATATAACCTTTGTAAAACTAACTCTCTGAACAGAAAACAAAACTTTCAAACTTATCAGTACAGTACATTAAATTATTCTGCAAGCAAACTGTATTCCAAATGATGGGCAAAAATATTTACAATTTTGATGGGGATGGCAGAGAGGGGGGCACAGCTGGACTGTCCTCAGGATTGTACATTGTGATGTTTTGTGGTGTGTAGGAGGATGCATTTGGTGGCACTTACCTGGGTGGAAGTTAGACTTTTCAACCTGTTTGGGCTGGAGGGCTGGAGGAGCAGACTGAACCAGAGTAGACCATGCTGGAGGATGGCTGTGCTTGTTGTCTTGCAGTGCTGGCCACACCTACTGAGCCAACTGCATTTGCCACATTTTGGATTTGGCAACAGTTTTCAGGTTGTTTTCTAGAGGAGTGGGCTGAGGACTGGGCCAGAGGTGCTTTGTGTTTACTCTCCTGCCAGCCATACTGAATGTGTTTGTGGACTCAGTGGTGCTTGTGAGATGGTCCCTTCCTACAGCATCTCTTTTTCTTGCTGCTGGATGCAGGGAGGGAGGGTAGCCCTTTCAGAGATATTCCCAGCTAGGTTTCAGGTATGGCATTATTTGAGACTCTGGGGCAGGGTTAGAGGTGTGGTGATTATTGTACAGGAATCTATTTTGTTTTTTTTATATATAATAAGAATTTTATTAAGTTTAAGCAAAGATAAAAGCTACAGAAAAACAAAAAAAACTACAAAGAAAAAAACTAAACAAGTGTAGAAACACAAAAGAAAATTTTCAAAATCACAAAAAGAGGTAACTTCTGACTTTTAACATCAAAGATATACAACAATTTTCTATAATAAATCCCTTATTCTTTTTTAAACCAAAATCACATTATTCCTATAAATCATTCCGCTTTAGCACATTATAAAAATCACTAAGTACAGTTGTTCCTTGCATATATATTATTTCCACCTTTTGCTGTGGAGACTGTTTGCACCTAAAGTAATAGAAAGCAAGGTTTGTTATTCAGCACCTATGTTTCAGTTAAATATATGCACAGCAAAGCTAACAAAACAATACATATATTACTTTAAGGCAGGGTTTCTTTGATATACTGATTTATATTTCTGATCAAATGCAGAAATGCTCTGTCCTCTACAAACAGCAATGACTCCTTGCCTACTGCTTTCCTAAGGTTCTGCCAAAAAAACTTTATAACACTTCTTACAATAAACAAACCCATCGGACAGCTGAAGGCAAATGATTCAACTACTCTGAGTGGATAATAGCACCCCAAAGTATTATGCAGTGATGACCCATCTTGCAAATTGAACTGTTAAAATAGCTGCTGGGATTTCAAGAGCCTCATGAAAATCTTCAAACCATTTTAACAAAGATGCTCAGAAATCCACTCAGAAATCACAAGCATCTAGGGAAACGTGAAACACCCCAAATGCTCTTAAGGTAGATCTAACTGTTGAAGTGTTCAGACTGTGAGTGATCCACTCAAATAGGATTGACTTCAGGAAGGTACTGCACACTACCTCAATGAAAAGTTGAGGCATAGTTGATTTGTCTTGATTGACCTTCTACGTTACACATAGTAAAGCAGAATAGGCATCATGCTAGTTAAAAGCAGGGCATCAATTTGTAAGGGGACTTCAAAAGTGTGCTTCACTCATATTACTAAGAAAGTACATATTTAATAACCAATGAATAATACTTTTATTAAAATCTACCAATGCTAAAAGTACAGCATGTCAATGTTTGAGGATGAACATCTGCTTCCGAGCACACTACACCTCATATTGTAACAAACTAAGCAACACATTAAAAGAAAATGTACAGATAAAATGAGAGCGAAAGGAAAGTCTTCCTTTCATACTTTCTCTTTCCTAAGCTATTTGTATGCACACTGTTAAGCATAATGTTGACTCCTTTTCTACCTTTATGATGGAAAACTAAGAAGAACATGAAGAATTATATTGAAGCTATATGCAAAAGTTACACAGACTTACACAATGTCTTGGAAGAAAACATTTTTTCACCCATGGAAATATAAACATCGACCATAAGACATGTCTCTTTATTTTAAATGATCACATACTCATGGTTACTGCTTTGACATGTTCACTTTCATTTTCAGTTTATAGTGCATGCATGTACTTGTGTTATGGACAGAGTACAGAGAAACATGATATAGGACGTTGAGGACATTTCACAGTAACTATGGGTAGAAATGATCTGCAGAAGACATCAATAGTGCATTCTGCCTATTCCTATCCCTTACCTGACAGACTCATCATTCTGTAATTTCTTTAGCACTGAACTTCTTCATAACTGTCATGTCACCCAATTAAGGAACAAAATTGGAGTTAAGTTGCATATCACACAAGCGTTGTCAGTATAAAAAGAGAAGGGAAAAAAAAACAACTGGAGAAAAATATGAACCAAACTCCTTTGGTTTCTTTTCTATCATTTTCAGAATGATGCTTTAACTGTATTGACAGGTGTAGTAGAAGCAGTGCAATGTTTCAGTAAAACACTCTTCAACTTTACAAGATATTTGTTTCTTTCATAGCAAAATTAGGGGTCAGGGAAGGAACAAAAGAAATGGAGCAAAGAAAGAGACAAGAACACATACTTATTTACACACTTCTAGACTTGGTTCTTGTTGACAGTTCACAAATCTAAAAGCCTTGAAACAATACACACTAGTTTCTTGTTCTCTGCTTCCTACTGTTTAAGATCAATACAGAAGCAGGCATTGTATTTGTCCCAGGTGTCAATGTGGCTGCAGGTATCCTGCTCAGGAGGAGATGCTGATAGTCAAGCCATGAAATGTATATTTAATTAAAATGGAATGTGGAAGTAGGCTATGTACAGCCATGCCCAAGCAATTTCATATCTACCAAAAGCTGCTGATACAAAGAAGCAAACAATTACCTTTCATTTTTGAAAATGTAAAATCAAAAGTTCTTTGGAACTGTTTCTATCCCTTGCTGAAACATATAGGAAATCTGATAAAAAGAAAATGGGAAATAGTTTTTATATTAGTAAAGCTGTACATTCCTGTACAGAGCAGAGCACATTTTAAAAGTCTCTAAAAGTCCAGTTGAAAATTGTATCTAGTAAAGTTCCAGATGTTTCCAAACTATGGTGAACAGAGGGATGCTGTGAGCATTCAGTATTATTTGGAAGGTCTCATATATGGTCTGGACGTACTTTCAGTTGATATATCCAGCATTTCTTAACCTCAAGAACTTTAAGATGTGTGGATTCAAACTCCCAGAATTCCCCAGCCAGCATGCCAAGTGGATATACAGTATTTCTAACAAATTATGCATATTTTACTTAAGAATGGAAAGGAGTTAATCTGGGTTTTATAAAAAGGAGATTTATTTATACATACATACATACATACATACATACATACATACATACAAATTTATATGGCCACCCAACTCACACATGGTGACTCCAGGCAGCTTACAGAATTAAAAACCATAAAAAACACAATGCACACACAGAGAGTTTCAATCATTGTATGGACTGTATACACATGATACAACTGAAGTATTGCTAAATGCATGGCTTGAACATCAATTATTTTTGTCCTCTCCCTCCCCCCTCCATTCCTTTTTATTAAATATATTGCCTTATGAAAATTTTGGAAGAAATCAGGAGTTATCTTACTGCTCTTGTAACTAAAAGTTGACTACCTAACAAGTCTCAGTTTTTTTTTAACCTCATTTCCAATCTTTAAAAAAAAAATCCATACATTATAGAGATAATTAAGAAAAGGACAACAGTGAGTATACACGGAGATGTGACATCTGTAATCAGTTGCCAGTCAAAACTATCTCCTTATTTCTATGATTTAATAGTGGTCATATCCTAGTAGTTCAAAGAGACTTATCTTGTAGCCTTTGCAAAATCAGAATGCTAAGTGTAATTATTCCATGTTCTTATTACTTTAACGACAAATTGACTTTACTCTTTTCATGCTAGCCATCACAACCTTTAATAACGTGCAGTCAGGCAGTAAATACAAATGCAACTCCATTCAAACTCTGTCTCTTGTTTTGATAAAGTTTGAACCCCAGAATTAATAAATCTACTCTACTCTAGTTATACATTCATAAAAAGATATTATAAGGGCCCCAAACTTCACCAATCCAAACAAAACTAAAACAGGGAGCATTTTTAATGACATATAATCTTTTGGAAAAGAAAGTATGTACACTGGAACTAATGGAAAAAATATGTGTGGGCAAGTTTGACTAACCATGATCCTTATTTGTCCAATAACTCTTCACAGAAAGAACCAGCAAAACAGGAGAGAACATAATTTAGATCAAGTGTAAGTATTCTTAATTAAACTCTTCTTAGAATTGTGAGCTTCAAGGATTTGATTCTTTACCAAAAAAAACAATAAGAGTACTTACTCCCCATGCAGGATTTTTTTCAAGTTCTTGCAGCTTTAAAAGAAATCTATTATAGATTAAAAAATAAGTTTGAACAGCATATATTACTGCTTGCTTTTGTTTATACATAATGAATACAAGTATTCAGAGTAGACCACATCTTAAGCATGGGCTAATCCTTACATAATTACAATTCAGCTTCTCAACACTAAAGGGGGGAGGAGTGGAGAACCTCACGTAAAGTGACTTAGTTCTGCTGGCTTGTCTAATCCAATTCAATTACTTCAGTTTTCTTTCCCAGAGGTCTTATACTTGGAAAGTCAGCTTTATGTAAGCCACAAAAAGAAGAAAAGAAAGTGGAAGAACAGGGGAAAGAATCAGGTGCAATAGAGATGAGTTGCTTGCCCAGCAATAAAAACAGCTTGTAATTCACAAAGCCTAGAGGTTGTGTTAAAGGACAATTGGTCTGGCCCTAGAAACTGGGTGGGATGGGAATAGTTCAGTGGTTTGGACCAATCAGAAGGGATGAAAATTGCTAATGTCCCTGAAGCTACTCTTACAGATGGCCATTGCTACAGGTAGTTATTGCTTGTCATTGCTCACAGTATACTACAATCATTTAGGAAATATCTATATCTATATCTCTCTATCTATATTTGGCTATGATGGACGGAACATGGCTTTCCTCCTACAATGTTATCAGTAAAGGGTCTTCATTTAGCAAAGTTGATCTGATCTGAAGAAGCCATACCATCATTCTTTTTCCTCTCAAAATAAATCTTCATAAACATTCTTAAATGTTCCCCTCAAAATAAATGTTCATAATTATTACTAAACATTCATAATTGTTACTAAAACAGAAGATTGGACTACATTGAGTACTGAATAGAAATGTCATTAAAGAAACAATTTGAAATATATTTATGAGAAGCAACACACACAGAAAGACCATAATACATTAGTATGCTTGGAATTGTGGCATTGGAAGAAGTGAGTGCTCTTAATTAAAGACAATAATTCCCACTGAATCTCTCTCTCATATATATATATATATATATATATATATATAATATGATTCTGTACTTTTTTCCAGTTCTGACCTTGCATTACATTCTTTGAAGAAGTTATCATTATATGATTGATTGATCAACAATAATTTCTACATAATGCCATGTAATTTTGCTGTTAAGAAATTATGAAAGAGGAAAGGCAGCTCTCATGCGACATAATGGTGTTTATCTTTAAATACATATTATATTTAAAACAGTGCCTCAAGGGTAGGTAACATATAGCAGCTTTTAAAATTCCAAATATGCCCATGTGCCCCTGAAGATTCTGTACACCTGCTTCTCTTGGCATGATATGGCAAAAGACTTGCCCATGTTTAATTTGACAAGTTACTTTGCATTTTAAAGTGGCAAATGAATAAGCATCCATTTAACCTAGAATAAATAAAAACAATATTTTGGTTAAGGTTGTGATTATATCCCTCTAAACTCTGGCAGTAGGAATAATAGAATAAGTAGCTGTATTCCAGATCCATCCAGAACTGTGTTTACCTGCTCACATGAAGGCAGACAGTCTTTTCACAGATAAGACCAATACATGCAAAATGGAGGAGAACTGCTTGTTATGATTCTAAGTCTTTGTGTCTGCTAGGCCAGCCCAAACATCCCTGCTCAGTACTAAATAGGGAATTTACTGTGCTCGGACAGTCTCATTTTATAGTGGAGTCTATGTTGTAATAGTAGTTGTGATGGTGAAAGGTCCCCTGTGCAAGCACCGAGTCATGTCTGACCCTTTGAGGGGACGCCACTTTCACAACATCTTCTTGGCAGACTATAGAGCGGGGTGGTTGGCCATTGCCTTCCCCAGTCGTCCCCTTCCCCAGCAAGCTGGGTCCTCATTTTACCCACCTCGGAAGGTACCAGTCCTATATTATCATGTGATATCTTTTCGATGTGACTGTCACATACCCCCACAAGATATTTGTCTCTATTGTGCAGCCTGAATATTAGTTTTTGTTTTATTTTGTTTTCATTTTTGCTATCACAATCATAATCATGAGGCACATTTTAGATTCTTTGCTAAGCTTTGTCATATTTATCCTAAGAATTATGTCATGGTTATCATCCATGCTGCTCCACTGACTGTGCCTCCCTGCAATCATGTCAAATTCCTGGGGCAGCTCTTTATTTCAGAGATCAGCTTGGATGTTAACAGGAAGACAGGCTATGACAGCTGAAAACGCTTGAGAGTACTTAGGCAATGCTTTACAATGGCCACATACATACATACATACATACATGCATACATACATACATATATATATTAAGGGCAATCATGCTAAGGTGATAACATTCATGTTTGTGCTAAGAATATCTAAAATATAAAGCAAGTCTCTGAATATAGTGGGCAAACTGAAATTCCTGGGTTTTTTTCCCCCCATATGTTCTTTAAAATAAAAAAGCTTTCAGCTGCAACCCTTTGTTTCTCAAACTTGGCAAGTTTAAGATGTGTGGACTTCAATTCCCAGAATTCCCCAGCCTGCCATGGATTCTGGGAGTTGAAGCCCACACATCTTAAACTTGCCAAGTTTGACCACACATCTTAAACTTGCCAAGTTTGAGAAACACTGGTCTAGTTAATCCATATATGGAAATTATTGATCTTCATTTATTAATTTTGTTACTTGTTTTTATATTCATAATCTTCCTCCAATTTCATCCTCTTTTTAACAAGAGTTTTATTTAGAAATAGAGTTAAAAATGCAGGGACCGAAGAATGCAAATCTTGAACGGCAGATTTCGGGACACTCTATTAGAAGGTAAAGATGCAATAAAGAAATACAGAATAAATGAAAAAAAGAGTTTTTCCCCTTATGTGTTTAATAGTTTTTTTTTTTCTTTGCTATGGGGATAAATATCCTTGATTGTTTTTAAAAATAAACAGTACATAGTGTGTGGAGGTAGAATCAAAGGTATAACTCTGCTTCCAACTGATTTTGGAAGATCACTCAGCGGTATGGAGTCAACTTTGATAACAGCAGCAACACCTCCTTAGGATAAACACTGAGAGGAGGCAATTCAATGACTGTAAAATTATTTGAAACCACAATACTAGCTGTAATTATACTAAAACCATATTGAACATTTTTCTGTGTTAATGCCAAAAGTGTCTCTGTGTTTTGTGTGCATGTGTGTGTGTGTATTGTCTGTCTGTCTGTGTGTGTGTGTGTGTGAGTGAATGAATGAATGAATATATGTATGTATGTATGTATGTATGTATGTATGTATGTATGCATGTATAGAGAGAGAGAGAGAGAGAGACTGTGAAACTGTTCAAGCTGGACAGAAGGTTGGTTAGGACTGGAGAATGTCAAACAAGTGTTGGTAGCTTGCATCCAAAATCTGAATACAATGTGTTTTGCTGGCTTTCCATACATGACAGGGAATAAATTGCCAAAAATGCACTTCTAAGATTGTTACATTTGGCAATAGGGAAGTTATTCTGACTGTCATGAAGACTTTGAAACCACTGTTGTGGTTTCAAAGCAATCCCAAAGTTGCTTTGTCTTTAGAAAAGAAAGCAGAGTTGTTAGTTGAATAAGCTTGTGGTGGTATAATATGTACCTTATGGCATATTTTATTCTTAGTATTAAAAGTAGTGTAAATTTGTTGATTGCTTCAGGGACTTCCTCCTACACCCAGGTAGTGCCCTATGCTGCTTTCTCTTCTAGAAAAAGTCCTTGAAGGACCCATACTTAATATGATTTCCAAAACCTCACAAACAAGCAGAAAAGAAAAGAAAAGAAAAAAAAAAGTAAAGGGTATGGATAAAAATGAACTATCGTCCTCAGCACAAATCTTGACTACAGTGAACAATTGCAGTTAGGAATACTAGATATTTACACAGGCAAAGAATCTGATTGATTTATGGGGTTCTATTTAGTATACAGTAATTCACAATTATAATATATAGTCTATAAATTCTATTTTTAAATAAACATATTTTTAAAAAATCAGAAGCAAGCACTGTTGTTGGCACAGGGGCCAACTCATGCCATTATGGCATTCTGGAATTATACCTTAGTGTTTCTCTAAACCAAAGCACTGAGCAGGCATAAAGATGCTATGGATGCATTATTTATTAAGCTGATTGCTTGCTGATGATAAGGATGATCAGTTCAGATTCTCTGAATGGGAGCTAATGACTGGAAAGGGGAAATAATGACTATCTTCGGAAGGTGAAATGCTTTAATGACCACCTTCAAATGGGGCAGAAACATGTGTTGTTCCAGTCTGAACTGAATGGGAGAAATAGAGATAACAAATTCACTTGGATTTGGGAACACTCTGGGAATCTTGTGATCCATTTTGCCCTTTGGGGGTTCTGATGCAGGCTCATTGCTTGAGAAAGAAGTGATTTTTTAAGACTGGTATCGCAGCTTGAACACAAGAGTTATTATCTTTTTTGTGAGGGGTGGGGAATAAAAACCAAACTGTCAAGTGAGCCAATTGGAGTAGATGGGACCCACAGTATATCTCTTCTGCTGGATCTGATGGGATGGGCAAATGTAATTGGGAAGAAGTGGTCCCTCAAATAACCCAGCCTCATGCCATGAAGGGTTTTAAGGTCAAAACCAGCACCTGAATTCAGGGCCACAACTGGGGGGGGAGGGGCAACTGGGGCATGTGCTGTGGGGGCAAAATGAGTGCTGGGGGGTGCCAAAATGGGTGCGGAATCCATGTTTGCCCCAGGTGACACAGACCCTAGTTGCGTCCCTGCCTGAATTGGACTTGGAAGCAAACTGGCAACCAATGCAGCTTGTGGTGTAATATATGCCATTATAATGGCACACTTCTGACCAGCTGAAGCTTCCAGATACTCTTCAAGGGCAGCCCCATGTAGAGCACATTACAATAGTCCAACTGGCAGGTGACCAGGGCATGAGTGACCATGAACACAGCCTCCCAACTGAGGGACAGATGTAACTGGTGCATGACACAAAGCTGTACAAAGGCCCTCCTAACCATGACTGCCACCTGCTCTTGAAGCAGGAGTCTCAAGTGTAGGAGGACTCCCCCCCAAGTTGCACACCAGGTCTGTCTGTACCAAAGATGGTATAGTCCCTGAACTGGCAGGCCCAAGATCCCATAGCCACTCAGTCTTGCCAGGGTTCAGTTGAAGCCTGTTGTTCCCTATCCAGACCCTCACAGTCTCCAGGCACTGGGTGAAGACATCAAAAACATTGCTTAATTCACCAGGGGCAGAGATATATAATTATAAACCTCACCCCATGGCAATGGATGAGCTCACCCAGTGGCTTCATGTAGAAGTTAAACAGAAGAGGAGAGAACACCAAACCCTGCAGCACCCCACATAGTTGGGGCCGAGGGCAGGATCTCTACCCCCATTACCACTGACTGATATTGACCCCAGAGAAAGGAGGATAATCAGCACAACACAGTGTTGCCCACCCCCAGTCCACAGAGCTGGTCTAGAAGGATCCCATGGTCAATGGAATAGAAGGCCACTGAGAGGTCAAGCAGAGTGAGGATGGATGCACCACCCCCATCCCGTAATCACCACAGATTATCAAAAAGTGTGACTAATGCCATTTCTGTCCCATATCCAGGCCTGAATCCTGACTGAAAGGGGTCCAGATAATTTGTTTTATCCAGGATCTTCTGAAATTGCTGCCCAATCACCTTCTCCACAATTTCCCCTAAAACTGGAAGGTTAGACACTAGACAAAGGTTGTCCAGTATGTGGGGTCTCCAGTGATGGTTTCTTGAGGGAGGGGCACACGAAGTCCTCCTTAAGAGGTGAAGAAGCAACCACCTCATCCACAGAAGAAATCACCATCACTAGAACCCACTCACATGATATCCCCTGGCAGCTTTATTTAGCCAGGAGGGGCAGGTATCGAAAGAGTAGGTGGCTGAGCTCACAGTCATGAGGACCCTGTCCACTTTCTCAGGCCCAACAGGTTCAAACTATTCCCAGATAACAGGACAAGGATCTGCCCTGGCATCTCTTCAGGACCTGTAACAAGGCCAGTGTCCAACTGCGAACAAACTGAAGCAACTTTGTCTGGTAGATACTGAGCAACTTCTTCCTCACAACCCTGCAGGTGGATCTCCAAGGCCCATCTACCCAAGAGGGCACATATGGAGCTGCACCCCTGAATGCCTTAAGAGACTTGCAGATGACAATCACTATACCTCCACCCATGCCTTGGAGTCTCAACATCCAAAACCCCACTGGGCACGTTTATGAAAGAGCCACCACTTCTGAGTGTATGAGTAAGCATATTTCACTGAGCAAGCAAAATGGGAGTTTGGCAACAGAATTCAGTGCAGAAAGTTAAATAGGATGTCCCCTGAGATACTTTCTGTATAAGTTGACAGTGCATAATTAGCTACCAAGGAATAGGACTGCAGAAAAAGAAAAAAAAACAAGTTTTCCAGTAGAACTAGTACATTAATCTTTCCAAAATCTTTTTTTTTTTACTCTAAGATATTTCCCTTATACAGTAATTAATATTTGTTTCCTTCTAGCCACCCCACTTCCAAGGAAGGAATAAAAAGGAAATAAAATAAAATCTTAGGTTTGATTGACATATGTAATAATACATGTACGTGCATTTTACTGGAGAATGGTTTTAATAACTTCCATTGATCGTTTTGTTGTTTATTCGTTTAGTCGCTTCTGACTCTTTGTGACTTCATGGACCAGCCCACGCCAGAGCTTCCTGTCAGTCATCAACACCCCCAGCTCCCCCAGGGACGAGTTTGTCATCTCTAGAATATTGTCCATCCACCTTGCCCTTGGTCGGCCCCTCTTCCTTTTGCCCTCCACTCTCCCTAGCATCAACATCTTCTCTAGGGTGTCCTGTCTTCTCATTATGTGTCCAAAGTACTTCAGTTTTGCCTTGAATATCATTCCCTCAAGTGAGCAGTCTGGCTTTATTTCCTGGAGGATGGACTGGTTTCATCTTCTTGCAGTCCAAGGCACTCAGAATTTTCCTCCAACACCACAGTTCAAAAGCATCGATCTTCCTTCTCTCAGCCTTCCTTATGGTTCAGCTCTCGCAGCCATAGGTTACTACAGGGATCACCATTGCTTTAACTATGCAGACCTTTGTTGTCAGTGTGATGTCTCTGCTCTTAACTATTTTATCGAGATTGGTCATTGCTCTTCTCCCAAGGATTAAGCGTCTTCTGATTTCCTGACTGCAGTCAGCATCTGCAGTAATCTTTGCACCTAGAAATACAAAGTCTTTCACTGCTTCTACATTTTCTCCCTCTATTTGCCAGTTATCAATCAAGCTGGTTGCCATAATCTTGGTTTATTTGAGGTTTAGCTGCAAGCCAGCTTTTGCACTTTCTTCTTTCACCTTCATCATAAGGCTCCTCAGTTCCTCTTCACTTTCAGCCATCAAAGTGGTATCATCTGCATTCCATTGATCGTTACTGTGAATAAATTCATGCCAATGTTCTATCTGTAGCCATTTAACCAATGCACTTGGTACATTTTATGTGTATGAATAAAGGATGCAAAGTTGACTATATGCAGCATGGGTCGTTTTGCATGTACTGAAACTATTATAGAAAGCAGTATACATTTATATGCATATTATGGATATGTGACAAGATAAAGCCTGTCATTTCCAAGTACTGGATTAAAGGTATCATTGTTTTCAGTTCACAGTGTGAATGTGCACTTTGTGTGAAGGTGAGGCCTCTCTGACCTCACCCCTAAACCATTACAAAGGTAGAGTACTTCTCTAACTTGGCTTAAAAAGAAAGGTACAATAAAGTTGGGTATCTATTTTGTATGCCCCAGCTAGGGCATATGAGCAAAATATTCATGTAATTTCAATCAAAAAATCAAGCATGTAAATGAGAATTTGACATATTAAGCTTCCTGTTTGCTGCAGTAACAGGTGTGTCTGCTTTAACTGTGGCAATTCCCGCAGTTTTCTGATCACTTGTTCAGCAAAAGGAAGCATCTTAAAAGCAGTAATCTCCAGGGTGCTAAATATATTTGTGCAAAAGAGAGTAACTTTTTGTTGTTTCTGGGTATCGTATCTTTTGCCCTACAAGAGAATATTGTCTAGAATGATATGAGAAAACAACACATTAAAGTCTGTGCTAATGTATGTTAAATCTTTCATGTGGTAGTTGCCAATTGTATCAAAAATGTGCCCAAAGAAACAATCTATGAATGAGAAACAAATGTTATTTTTCCTGAGCAAACCAGCTCTCCCCATCATCTATGATCCAAAATGCAAATAATGTTTATGGCCTTATAATACTTATATGTTCCAATGTTTTCTTTATATCATATGCATGTAATTATGAAAAAGAAAAAAAAAATCCCTAATATAACCTACCAGTGAAACATGGAACATTTGGGCCCATTGAAAATTCAGTTAATTAAAGGTTAAAAGGAATTTCCTAATTACTATGATAGATAATTATTTTTCTTGGTTACCTGACTATGTTTTATATAGGTTTTGCTCAAATGTGTGTGGCTATGCTGTTGTTAAATGTAATCATTAGTGCTCACAAAAGCTTGCAGTTTTAAAAATACCTGGACATGCAAGTTTAGTAGAAAAAAAGCAGTAATATTCTAAAATACTTGAACTGTGAACACCTTATAAGAAATTAAGGGCACCCCTACATGATAAGCCAAGAAGCAGCAGATAACTGGACCAATAAATCCAGTATATATTCCTGGATGTAGCATAATATGACTGAATACTCTCCTATATCATTTTTTTAATTTTTAATTTTAAAATGTATAGTACAGTGGTCTATAACAAAATGGTTCTTACCATAAGGTAATACACATGGTCCAAAGAGATGCCTCTTTCTATTTACAGCCACTGAATCCAGAGTCTACAACTCTCTGCTCTGAATCCAGGACTAACAATGTCAAGACAAGACAGATATAGACTCCACTAAATAAAGCCTGCATCCAGTATCAATTTCCAGTCACACAATGGGATTTACTTGTTCCTCTTTCTTCTTTGTTTTACTGCTGCCTGTGCCATACTTCAGGAAAAGACTTGGTGTACATGTGGTATGCTATAGAAGTGCTCAGGTACAAAAAGAATCTAACTAGATACAATGGTCATATCATTCTACTGGCACGCAACTTTCACTCCCCTTTTTATAATATAGTCAGAAAATCAGTTAAAGAAGGGAACTAATTATCTGTAAAAAGCAGTATTTGAAAGGAAGAATGCAAGCTTTTTCTTGGAGTGTTTCCATCACAGTATATTTCTTTACCACTCATTTTGTATGGCCAGGTACACTTAAAGTGAGCAATGAGATAAAAAGAATAGTTATTCCGTAGTGATATCAATTACCCACTTACACTTTGTCAAAATAAAATGTAAATAATTATTTTAAATTAGATGGAAGAGTTCTGATGAATAATCAAATCAGTAGCCTCTAAGGTCAACTACTAATGTGACAACTGCCCATCTCACTTCTTCCGTGACTTCAAATTTTGCTAGCTTAACTTTATGAGTCCCAACTCCTAGATTTATCATACTTCATTATGGAAAATAGTTTTCTTTTTCTGGCTCCATTCCTTTCATCTCTTAGACTTGGATCCAATACATAATCTGTAAAGTCACACCAATTTACTCCAGTTTGAAATTCCAGATCTTGGTATTTATGTGCCATGGCTGCAGTAAATTCTTAGTTATGATTCAGAATCAACTGTAGATATCCATATTTCTATAGAAATGATCCTACTTCAGTGAAATCAATTTCTGCTTAGAGACAAAGTATTATGTACTTTTGCTGGTGTGTCATCAATTAATATTCACAGAAGTCTGTATTATTCACCATTCTTAGTTTCCTGTTTATTATTATTTTTCTCAATTATGTAAATGTATGAAGTAACAAAAATAAATTCATGATAAATTAACAGCATGTGCTCAAGCAGTTCTCACTGGAATAGCAATAATGAGGTTTTAAAGCTAAATGCGATAGCAACAACAACAATAACAACAATAAATTCTATTGATTAATCATCTGATCATATCAAAAAGTTATATAAACAACACAGAAAAACAGTAGGACATATTTGCCTCAATATATTAGAATATGTCATGCTCACCGTTTCAATGTGCTTGGTACATCGTAACGTTTCGCATGTCATTAGCCTGATATGTGTTTGATCTCAGAAGGGAGGAAGATTCCTCTTCGGGGAGTTCTTATCTGTTGGCTGCTGGGTTGGAATGTATTTGGGTTATCTCATGTATTCAAGGTTGTTTTCCCAGGATGTGCGGAAAACGGTTACTAGCACCTGGGAGGGGGGTGGTTGCTATGGCTGGTAGGGGGGAGGGATTACATTTGGAGCCGAGGGTTTTTAGTTTGTATTTGGCACGCTTTTAGTCATTCTCAGCTTTCTCTGTAACTGTCATAAATTCCCTAATAAATCAGATTTCATTTAAGCAACCTCTTGTGAGTCTGAGTGTTTGGGATAGGCAACCATTACATAAAGCTGAGAATCTAAAACTTCAACTCCCGCTGGCCCCCATCCAGGAAAAGACAAGTTCATCCAATCCTGTGAGGGAGAGTGCTGGTGATGACCGATCCAGATGTGCTACTCGTGGAGAGTGAGGGGTCGAGTGAGGGAGAGCCCGATTCTACTATGATGCGCCCCGACAGAGCCCCCCTGGGAGAACTCTCAGCGATCCAGGAGGAGGAGAGTTCGGGGTCTGAAGGCAAAGCTGTGGGCTTGAAGACCGCGCCAGAAACCACGGTCACGACCCCGGGCGAACTGGTCACCTGGGACGACAGTCGGGGGGACTTCTCGGAGGCGAGGGGCTCGTCCTGGAGGCAGAGATACCCGCTGTCACCAACGGTGGTACAGGTGCCACCGAGGGGGGACTCCCCCACTCCAGACCGAATCCAGGTGCTAGAGTCGAAGATGGACTCACTGGAGCTCATTCTGCAGAAAATGAGCATGGACCTGAGTTCGCTGAAAGAGGTGCGGGAGGGGTCAAGCCAGCGGCACTCCACCCCGTCCTCCCAGGCACAGTCCCCAGAACAGAGAAGGGGAGCTCACCCGAAAGAGGGGGATCGGGCTCCCAGGGTGGAATTGGCGTCGCCGCCCATCCCTGAGCGGAGGCGGGCGGGACCTGTCAGAGCAGCTGAACCACCAGTGGGGGGACGCGGCCCATCGGGTGGAGGATTGAGGGACTTCTCGGTCAAGTTTGACGGAGACCCTACCAAACTCTCATTCTTCCTGACGAATGCCAAGCCGTACATGGAAGAGTGGGGGTCGCTTTTTCGATCGGAAAAAGCGAAAATTATCACCATTGCCACCAAGCTGAAGGGGCGGGCAGTGGACTGGTATGTACAGATGTGCCAGTCGGAAGCCCCTGAGCTGGAGAAATTCAACGAATTCCTCTGGGATCTGCAGCATCATTTTGAAGATCCCCTAGCGAAGGAGCGGGCGAAGCGTGCCTTGAAAGAACTCAAGCAGGGATCGAAAACTGTGGCTGACTATGCACTGGAGTTTAAAGCGCTAGCGGGGAAGGTGGAGGATTGGTCGCAGGCAACTGTCATAGAGCTGTTTAAAGATGGTTTAAACACCAAAGTGCTGCGCTGGTTGCTGGGGCGAGATGACCCTGACAGTTTGTACGGGTGGATCCAACTCGCTGGAAAGGCTGAGCATGCCCACGAGGTGTTTGCGCAGAGATGAGCAACGAAGTCGGGGCGAGATGGCAAGCCCACCCATCCCTCGGGCTCCTTTGGTCGATCCGGACAACGTGCCTGGGAATAGGAGAAGGAGCGGCATTACGCGAAGGGGCAGTGCCTACGCTGTGGCAAGGAGGGGCACCGCGCGGCGGCATGCCCGAGGGCGAAGGGTGAAGATCGGCAGGTGAAATCGACTGCGAAATTCCCTTCTCTACCGAGGAAAATGAAAGCAGCTGTGGCCGACAGTGAGCTGGAAAGCGTGCCGTTCTCCGGGGACGAGGGTGAACCAGAATTGCTACAGCCGGCGGGAAACGCCAGCCACCTGCTCTAAGGGGCGCCACAGGGCAGGTGGTAGAAGAGGGGCGCGAGCCGGTGTCTGTGAGTGGCAGCTATTGCATTCTCACTGTGAAAGTAAAATTGGGATCCTGTTCGAAGACGATAGAAGTGTGGGCGATGATTGATTCCAGGTGCTCACGGTGCTTAATGCATCCCGACATGGTAGCTGCCTTGGAGTTACCCACCTTTCCATTGCAACGACCCATTGCTTTCACCCAATTGGACGGGTCCATGGCCGGGGGCAAACCGGTCACGCATTTTACCGGTTTGGTAGCCTTGCAGATGGGTAGCCACCGGGAAGGGTTGTCATTTGTAGTGGCTCCAGTGGGGGGTCCTTTGGTGGTCTTGGGTGTCCCATGGTTGGTCCAGCAGAATCCGCAGATAAATTGGGTCTATCGAACTGTAACCTTTAGGGATGGATTTTGCCAAGCCCCAGAGGGAACTGAAGCCCCAGAGGAGGTGGTGGGGGTAGCAGCAGCTGCGACTCCGCAGTATCCAACCCCTCCTCTTGAAGGTCTACCAGAGGAGTACCAGGTCTTTGCTGATGTATTTGGGGAGAAAGAAGCGGATCAACTGCCACCACATCGGAAAACTGATTGTGCCATTGAGCTGGTGCCTAACACCCAATTGCCTAAGCCAAAGATTTACTCAATGACTCAGAAGGAACTAACTTTGTTAAGGGAGTTTGTGGACAAAAACTTGGCAAGAGGGTTCATTGAACCAGCTAGCTCGCCAGTGGGGGCACCGGTCCTTTTCCGCCCGAAGAAAGATGGGACATTAAGACTCTGTACTGATTTCCGTGGGCTCAATGCAGTCTCAATATCAAATAAATATCCCCTGCCTTTGATAAAAGATATGTTATCACATCTGGCAAAGGGGAAAATCTTCTCAAAACTGGATTTAAGGGAAGCCTATTACCGTGTGAGGATCAGGGAGGGGGATGAATGGAAAACGGCATTCAATTGCCCGTTGGAAGCTTTTCAATATAAGGTTTTACCTTTTGGTTTGGCTGGGGCCCCTGGGGTGTTTATGCAATTGATCAATGAAGTGCTACATGAACATCTGTTTAAAGGGGTATTGGTCTACTTAGATGATGTATTGATTTATACTGAAACTCTGGAAGAACATGTACATTTGGTTAAGCAAACTAAGGAAAGCTGAGTTGTATGCCAAGCTGTCAAAATGTGCCTTCCATCAAACACAAATTGATTATCTGGGGTATCGGATCTCAGATAAGGGTATCGAAATGGATCCTGCTAAAATCCAAGCTATCTTAGAATGGGAAAGATCTCGCACTCATAGGCAACTTCAAAGTTTCCTCGGGTTCAGCAACTATTACAGGTTATTCATAAAGGGGTTCACTGAAATAACCTTGCCCCTGACTGATTTACTTCGGACAAAGGGGGTGGGAGAAACCCGCCGGGTAAAAAACCCAGGCACGCTGCTTAGATGGACTCCGGCTTGTCAGGCAGCATTCGACAAGCTGAAGGAGTCTTTTACACAGGAACCTATTTTACAACATCCTGACCCCTCCAAGCCTTTTGTTGTGCAGGTGGATGCCTCTGATTATTCTATTGGAGCCCTGTTGTTGCAAGCCGATGGGGCAGGGTGCTTAAAACCATGTGCCTACCTGTCCCGCAAATTCTCTGAGACAGAGAGATGTTGGCATGTGTGGGAAAAGGAGGCTTTTGCAGTTAAAGCGGCTTTGGACTCTTGGCGGCATTTGTTGGAAGGGGCTAATCACCCATTTGAGGTGTAGACTGACCATAAGAACTTGGAAGCCCTTAGTACCCCTCGCAAGCTGAGCCCTAAACAAGTCCGCTGGGCTCAGTTCTTTAACTGATTCAACTTCAAACTGAAGTTTATCCCAGGGAAAAAGAACTTTTTGGCAGACGCGCTGTCTCGGCAACCCCAGGACTCCAGCGCAGCGCCAGAGGTGGTCAGCACGCTGTGGACACAGCCACAACTAGGCATGGCTGCTGTGACCCACAGCCAAGCCCGTGCGCAGCTGCCAGCTGGCTGTGATTCAGCGCCGCAAGGCACCTTGTCCATTTCCTCTCAATTGCAACAAAAGTTTCTAAAGGAGCAAAAAACAGATACTTGGTTGCTCGCCAATAGAGACAATGTTACTTTTGATCGGGGATTTGCTTGGAAATCCAACCGTCTCTACGTCCCTGACAGCTTGCTAAAGGAGGTGTTACTCCATTCGCACGACGATAAGCTTGCTGGGCATTTTGGTTTTGTAAAAACATTGCACCTCGTCCGTAGACAGTTTTGGTGGCCCACATTGTGCAAAGATGTGAAAGATTATGTGGCGTCTTGTTCTGTGTGTGCTATGTCTAAACGTAAGGTGGGAAAGCCTCAAGGCTTCTTGCAACCAGTGGCCAGTCCCGCTTGCCCCTGGGAGGAGGTGTCTATGGATTTTATAATGGCTTTCCTAGCCAACGAAAGACTGTGATTTGGGTGGTAAAAGACTATTTCTCCAAGCAAGCGCATTTTATCCCATGTGTCTCCATTCCTTCAGCACGACAATTGGCCCGCCTATTCCTTGTACACGTGTACAGGTTACACAGATGTCCATCTCGCTTGATTTCGGACAGGGGCACACAATTCACCTCTCAATTTTGGCGGGCATTCTTAAAGCTTTTGGGTACTAAACAGGCATTGTCCACGGCGTGGCATCCTGAGACTGACGGGGCCACAGAGGCGCTGAATTCAACACTGGAGCAATATTTGTGTGCTTTCGTGAATTATCAACAGGACGACTGGGTTGACCTCCTTCCCTTTGCTGAGGTTGCCTACAACAACGCTGTTCATCAAAGCACCGGGCAAACCTCGTTTCGCACCGTACATGGCAGGGATTTTGTCCCTATCCCTGACTTGCCACAGCCGTCCATCCTGCCTGCCTCGCCGTCTGAATGGGTGACACAGCTGGCAGACTCTTGGCCGGTCATCCAGCAAGCACTCACGGATGCTCAGTCTGCTTACAAACAACATGCTGATAAAAGGCGTGCCCCTCACCCTGTGTTTCAAGTGGGTGACATGGTATATCTATCTACTAAGTTCATCCAGTCCTCTCAACCTTCGAAAAAATTAGCTCCTAAGTTTGTGGGTCCATTTCCTATTGTCACACAAATCAACCCGGTGACTTTTAAACTTGATTTGCCGCATAACTTGAAACGCTTACACCCTGTCTTTCATTGCAGTTTGCTCAAACCCCTTACTCGCTCTGAACGCTGGCATGACCAACCTCCGCTGCCTCCTCCCATCATGATTGATGGGCAACAACACTTTGAAGTAAAAGAAATTCTTGACTCTCGCCGGCTTCGCAACACGCTGCAGTACCTAGTTTGCTGGAAGCACTTTCCCCACCCCGAGTGGGTGGCTGCTCACGATGTAGCTTCCCCTGTCCTTGTTGCTCGATTCCATAATGCTTACCCCTCCAAACCGGGTCCTTAGATTTTTTTGGGGGGGGGGGCAGTATGTCATGTTCACCGTTTCAATGTGCTTGGTACATCGTAACGTTTCGCATGTCATTAGCCTGATATGTGTTTGATCTTAGAAGGGAGGACGATTCTTCATTAGGGAGCTCTTATCTGTTGGCTCCTGGGTTGGAATGTATTTTGGTTATCTCATGTATTCAAGGTTGCTTTCCCAGGATGTGTAGAAAACGGTTACCAGCACCTGGGAGGGGGGTGGTTGCTATGGCCGGTAGGGGGGAGGGATTACGTTTGGAGCCAAGGGTTTTTAGTTTGTATTTGGCGTGCTTTTAGTCATTCTCAGCTTTCTCTGTAACTATCATAAATTCCCTAATAAATCAGATTTCATTTAAGCAACCTCTTGTGAGTCTGAGTGTTTGGAATAGGCAACCATTACAGAATAGCTTTCTCTACAGCATATTTCAAACAACTTGATTCCATGGTAAGATGTGATAGGTGCCATGGAGTTCCATTTGCAGAAAGGCTGTGTATATGTGGTGCACCAGCTCTTGAAGATGTCACACAAATCCTGCTTTATTGAAAACTATATTCGGCAGAAAGGGTCATTTACTTAGATCATTACTTAAAAACTAAGAAATATTGGTATACCCAGGATAAAAAGTCATACTTCTTTCAGGGAACAAACTTGCATATTACTAGAAGACTGCAATTTTCATATGAAAGACCATTCTGAAGAGGACAGATTATCTAGAACAGATGGATGCTGACTGCAGAGGTGATGATTTATTATGAATATGTCCTATTGTTTTTCTGTATTGTTTTTATAGTTTTTTGATATGGTCAGATGACTAATCAGTAAAATGTACTGTTGTTGTTGCTAAGTGCTATTGCTTGACTCATCCTTTCTGGACATAGGTAGCACATTATCCATTGTAATTCTTTTCTTATGAACTGAGAATATTCCAAATGAGACTAAATTTGCTTTGCAGTGTAAACACGGCATTGAAGATAAAAAATGGGTGGTCTATTTTCTGTAAAATAACTGGTGTTTAAATGTCTTATTCTGTTGTATTTATATTTCCTCATGGAGTTACTGTCATTATTCATCCAATATACAGTTTGTAAAAGAATATTCAAGGATCTTCAGTTAAAAAGTCCTTATGTAGGCACACAGAGATATACCACTTACCTTACTAATGCACTGTTCCATATAACATCATACCTCAAAGATATTCTATTTATTACCTGGAAGAAAATAAATAGGATCTGGTTTAGAGCAATCTACTCATATTCCTGGTTCTGTAAAGACAAAGGATTTGAAGCAGCTGAAAAAGATACATCTCTAGGAGGCTGTATAACCTAAAGTACTGAGAAGTGATGGGAACAGGAGGGAAATATTGCATTGCTTCCATGTCAATTTTTGTTGTCTTCATCCTTTTACATGTTAAATAATTTTACCCAAACCTCAGGTTCTTGGTTATATTTTTCTGCAACAGAAAAATATCCTGTGCATTATTCTTTCCAATCACACACATAAAGGCTTTTCAAAGAACAGAGGGTGATTAAATGAAAGAACAAATTATATGGCTGAGGTTCCTACTGGCCAAAAGAATGATGCTCCTCCTGAAATGGACTGATGCTCTTATCTTGATTTAGTCTTCTTTGTAAAAGAAAAAAAAAAGGGGGAAAAGATGGCTGAAGTCCCAAAGGATCAGAATAGCAGTCTTTGCCTCAAACAAATACTCAGTTTGCCTGCACTGGCTAATTCTTTAATGGGTAGCCATTATTCTGACAATCTTAAGACTGTTTGTTACTGAAGGGACAGGGCAGTTATTTTCATGGGACAATAATCTCCAGCCTGGTGTTTTTGCTATTCTTTTCATTGCTTACCGCACTCCACTTTTCCCTAAAATATCCAATCTCCTGAAAAGATGAAAACACATCCTCTTGCAGTGCCTGCTCAAATCACATTGCCACAGTAAGTGGTACTTCACGAGGTTTCACTTGAGCTGTGCCAATGCTGTATTGTTCACCCTTTTCAGTTTCACCTTTGAAGCACAATGAAATTGTTCAGTTTCTTTTTGTTTGGAATGGTGGTAGGGTAGAGGATTGATCAAAGAGTGGGCAATCAAATTCACAGTCAGACAGGCACTGCCTTTGGCTGTAAATTGGCATTCTAATGCCAGCCATTGGGACGTGATGAGAAATTGTTTTTCAGTCTTTGCTGACTGCTTTTGCTGACTGCCATTTTGCCCAGCCTAATAACGTACCAAAATTGAATTCACAAACATGGTCTGGAATTTTGATCTTTCAATACTTGGAGAAGGGGGAGAAGACAGATGAATTTGTGCTGTTTTTGAATCTCATCAGCTTTCTCCTAATACATATTTTTATTATTATAAGATACTTGCAATCACATCAATCACAAACAACTAAGGAACAATAATGTGATATATCCCCCCTCTGAATGGCTTTGCAAATCCATCAGGTATTTTGTATACTAAACCAGTTCAATATTTGTTCATTTTCTTAGCTTGAGTTAATATACTCAAGGATAGAGCAATGAACAGATAAAAGCATAATCAGATGAAGATGTAAGATTATGGCATTATTTAAAATAGAAGTTAATAATCTTGTAAACGGAATGCACATCTGGAATTTTGAGAACTTGGTATGAGGATTCACAATAAGGCTGCCACGGGAGATTTGCCTATTCATAAAATATCTGCAAATAAATGTGAGGGTTGCAGAGTTCAAAGGCACTGAAACAAATAAATGTCATGGCAATTTTCTTTTGGTTTGTTTGCTTGTTTTTAATTGACAGAATATCTTTTGAAAGATAGGTGGGCCAAAAGCAATCTAAGAATACACCCCTGGCTTCAAATTCCATTTTGAACTGTGTGAGCATGGGTGGGAATGTACATGCATTTAACTTTACCATTATTTTTAAGTAATGTATAACATAAAAATATTAGCATTAATATTATATTTTCAACAACAACAACAACAAAAGGAATGCAGTCCTGTATAATAAACAGAACAACTCCAAAATATTTGGCCATATTGCTAGAATATTCTTCCTTGCTCTTTTGTTGGGGGAAAAACTCAACAACTAATCCAAATGTTATAAACAACATACTTCACAATTGATTGTTACAAATCATGTGCACATTTTTCCTTTTAGTGTTGTATAATATTTTTTTTAGTCGGCCCCCATGCCCCCACATTTTATTGTGCAAATAGATTCCAAATACTGCCATATAACCAAGAAGAATATTTACTGTTTTAACATTCAGCATTTGATCCAGAATCATAGTAACAATCTGCTGATGTCAGTCCAAAATGTGGCAATGATAGTATAGTATATGACTCTTGTGTTGGTTATGATAACAATATTCTCGGAGATGTCTAATGCACACAAAAGTCATTTTGTTGCACAAATCTCAAGATCATAGAAAAATATTTAATGTTATATAAAACAACTGCCCAGAGTCCCCTTTTCGGGAGAGATGGGCAGTGATAGAAATTTGATAGATAAATAAATTATCCACTGGTTTATACGATTGTGAAGGTCCTCATCACAGAGGTTGTATAAATAACTATATCAACTTCCTTCAACTTTCTATAGAACAGAATTGATGACTTAAGAACCACAATTAATTGTCCCAAACCACTCTGGTACTTTAGAAGCAGCAATAACATCTGGATTAAAGAGTCCTAATAACAATGCTTGAGTTGAATAAACTGCTAAGAAACATGTCCTTTGAACTTACTGATTGCTCTAGGTTAATTAAATCAGCCTTCTGTGCATTCAATTTGTTGCATTGTTTTAAGTCTCAATTACAAGATGTTGATTTAAAAATAGATATTCCAGTCTTCAAAACAATTTTTTCCAGGAAATACAAAGTTTACCCAACTAAGTAGTAAACCAAGGCTAGAGAAGAAGACAAGTAATTGGATATCTATTTTACAGGTGTGTTTGAGTTGTACACTTTAATATATATATATATAAATTAAAAGAAATACTTCAAGAATTTATAACTTTTCAACTTCAGTGGATACCAGGGCATGCTATTAACAACTTTGAAAAGTACAGCAAAGGGATATTGCACACCAGATAAGACAAAATTTACAACTGGATTAAGTACAGTTAAGATTCATTTTCTTTCTTTGCAGCTTTAATGAAGTCCACATATTTTTTAATGTTCACTATAAGGAAGCTGCTAGCAATGTCTCTTTTAACTAAGTAGCCCCTGGTTAATTAGAATCTTTATAGCTTATAATTACCTCAAAGTTGCCATAAAAAAGTCAGAGAACTGGGAAAACAACTTACATAAGTATTATGATGAGCTTTTAAACTGGGAGAGCAGTACAAATGTAGAATAATGATACTAGCTGTTCCATTGATGGATATTACAACTTTTAAGGGTAATTTTGCTCCCTGACAGAAGCAGTTGTTACTTCACAATCAGTGGTAGATAAAGGCAGTACAGTAAGAACTTATTTATCTCTATGCCAGCAAATAAATAAAAGCACACAATAGTAGAAATGCTTAAAAATGGTATGCAAAGACCACAACATACAGTCTGAGGCCATTTCAAGTCAAGTCAAGCCAAAATCAAAATTGATTGATTCCTCTCAGGCTTGATCAGAAGCACTATTTCTAATTGGGATATTTATTTGCATGTAGATACCTACCTACATACTCCTTAATTTTTACAAGATTTCTGGATTTCCTTTTTTAAGTAAGAGAAAAACCATTGTCCGTACACCATACCAAATACATAATATCACAGTATATAACAAGTGTGGAAGAAAACAATTGACTTCTTTTGACCCCAATTTTTCAATGGATTCTATATGTTTTTGTGAAAAGCAGTGTGAGCAGACAGGTGTAGAAAAATAGGGCCAGGACAAAAATCCAGTGAAAACTGTATGGAGAAATCAATCCAAGAGAGAAACAGAGAGGAGGAGGAGGAGGAGGAGGAGGAGGAGGAGGAGGAGGAGGAGGAGGAGACAGTGTGAGAGGAATATGAGCAAAGAGCAGAGAGGAAATATTGATATACAATGGAAGATCGAGAGATACATAAATAAATTCACTCTGAAAGAGCAATCTGTTACTAAGTATTGAAGGAACTCTAGAGAAGAGTTGATACAAGCATGATTCAGAACACTGCTAATTTTATAAGAACTTTTTACTAGAAAAATTCTAGTAATGTCTATCAGAGCTACCATATCTGGTCTGCAGCATGAAAACAAAGATACAGAAAACTGTAGTAGTTGTCTGGCTTTTTGAAGCCCACATACAGAAACTCTAATGTATGTATTCCTATGTATACTTTCAGAATTCAGTTAATATTTGTGCACGACCACCTCAAGGATTAAAATTAAGAGGAGCAAATATGTATTCTATTAAGGAAAGGCATTAGATTAAATAATGCAAAATGACAGAATACTGTATATTAATAAAATTTCCTGTTTATGAAGTTCCCTTTCATAATCTCTAAACACTTGATAAAAGAAAACAGAGTGAAGCTTATGGGAAGACAAGAGTCAAACCTTTCTCATGAGTTGAAATTAATCTATAGCATCAATACCATTTTGAGGTCAAAGAATCTAGAAGAATCCCCCTCACACAAAATATCAGTTGGGTTCATCAATTAATCATGACACCATTTGTTTACAACCAGAAGAATCCCCCCCCCCCTGAAAAATCAGTTAGGTTGATCAGTTAAGCATGACACAATTTGTTTAAACTATTTTTTTCTCAGTAAGACAGTATAGTGATAATAACAGTGATAAGTACACTAAAATGTAAAGTAGATAGCATGCAACAACAATGTGTGGAATGTAAATGACTCTGTTTTTTAAATATGTATGTATTATATTACATTTAAAATATTTTAAAATCAAAGCTGTCAGGATGGGGTTTTTTTGTGGGGGTGTGTGTAAGACAGGAAGAACTCAACAACATCCCCAATAAGCTTCCTGTTTTAAATGAAATTATTTGGGGACATCTGGATTTCCTTTCAAGTTAATAGAATATTCAAAGAGTCATAACATCATGTTGGAATCCATACCCTCTTACCTGTGACAGCCTTTCAAATATTGAATGACTGCTGTCATGTTTCCCCTGACCCTTTCTATAGGCTAAATATTCCCAGCTCCTTTAATTGTTCTTCATACGATTCAGTGCTTCAGCAAAGGATCGTTACCTTGTCGTGGTGCTGGAGCTTGAGCACCTCAATGATGCCATGAGCTAAACCATGAAGGGCCACCCAAGACAGGAAGGTCATGACAAAGAGGTCAGACTAAATGCCATCCCTGGGGAAGGTAATGGCAACCCACCCCAGTATTCTTGCCGTGAAAACTAAATGGATTGGAAAAAATCAACTTATATCCCCATACCAAAAAAAGGGAAACACTAAAGAATGTTCAAACTATCGAACAGTGGCACTCATTTCACATGCCAGTAAGGTAATGCTCAAGATCCTGCAAGGTAGACTTCAGCAATTCATGGAGCGAGAATTGCCAGATGTACAAGCTGGGTTTAGAAAAGGCAGAGGAACTAGGGACCAAATTGCCAATATCCGCTGGAGAATGGAAAAAGCCAGGGAGTTTCAGAAAAACATCTATTTCTGTTTTATTGACTATTCTAAAGCCTTTGACTGTGTGGACCATAACAAATTGTGACAAGTTCTTAGTGGTATGGGGATACCAAGTCATCTTGTATGCCTCCTGAAGAATCTGTATAACGACCAAGTAGCAACAGTAAGAACAGACCACGGAACAACGGACTGGTTTAACATTGGGAAAGGAGTATGGCAGGGCTGTATACTCTCACCCTACCTATTCAACTTGTACACAGAACACATCATGCGACATGCTGGGCTTGAGGAATCCAAGGCTGGAGTTAAAATCTCTGGAAGAAACATTAACAATCTCAGATATGCAGATGATACCACTTTGATGGCTGAAAGCGAAGAGGAACTGAGGAGTCTTATGATGAAGGTGAAAGAAGAAAGTGCAAAAGCTGGCTTGCAGCTCAACCTCAAGAAAACCAAGATTATGGCAACTGGCTTGATTGATAACTGGCAAATAGAGGGAGAAAATGTAGAAGCAGTGAAAGACTTTGTATTCCTAGGTGCAAAGATTACTGCAGATGCTGACTGCAGTCAGGAAATCAGAAGACACTTAATCCTTGGGAGAAGAGCAATGACAAATCTCGATAAAATAGTTAAGAGCAGAGACATCACACTGACAACAAAGGCCCGCATAGTTAAAGCAATGGTGTTCCCTGTAGTAACATATGGCTGTGAGAGCTGGACCATAAGGAAGGCTGAGCGAAGGAAGATCGATGCTTTTGAACCGTGGTGTTGGAGGAAAATTCTGAGAGTGCCTTGGACTGCAAGAAGATCAAACCAGTCCATCCTCCAAGAAATAAAGCCAGACTGCTCACTTGAGGGAATGATATTAAAGGCAAAACTGAAGTACTTTGGACACATAATGAGAAGACAGGACACCCTGGAGAAGGTGCTGATGCTAGGGAGAGTGGAAGGCAAAAGGAAGAGGGACCGACCAAGGGCAAGGTGGATGGATGATATTCTAGAGGTTATGGACTCGTCCCTGGGGGAGCTGGGGGTGTTGACGACCGACAGGAAGTTCTGGCGTGGGCTGGTCCATGAAGTCACGAAGAGTCAGAAGCGACTAAGCGAATAAACAACAACGATTCAGTTGCCAAGTTCTTCACCATCTTTGTTGCTCTTCTGCACTCTTTCCAGTTTCTCAGAGTCCTTGTTTTGTGGAAAGCAAAAGTAGGTGCAGTATTCCAGGTGCAGTCTGACTAATGCAGCTGAAGGCAATACTATCACTTTCTGTGATCTTCACTCTGATGCAACCCAAGACTTCATTGGCTCTTTTGGCAGCAACAGCGCACTGTTGGCTCATGCTTACTGTATGGTCTAACAGATTCTTCTCACAAGTATGACTGCTGAGCCAGGTATTGCCTATCTCATAGCTTTGCATCTGATTTTTCCAATCGAAGTGCAGAACCCTATATTTCTTGCTATTGAACTGGTTCTGTGATCACATCCTCCAGCTTCTCTAACATCCAGGGATGTAATCCATCTAGCCCTTGGGGCATGAATTCTGGCAATGCAGCTAGGTGTTCTCTTGCCACTTGCTTGCTTATGTTGACTTCCATCTCTTCTTCATCTCATGGTGTATCTTCTTAAAGATTGGAACACATTTTCTTCTTGAAAAAAGACAGATGCAAAATAAGATTTAAACTAAAAATAGGATTTAAACTAAAAATTCTACAGAGTCAAACATTTCTTCCTGGAACCACTTCCTCTACCACACATTGAAATCTAAACATATTTGTCTGTCCATGTTCTTAAAATACTACCTGGCAAGTTTTGGACTTACTTTTTAGCCTTGAAATATACATTTTGTTTCCAGACAACCTAGACAGAGCATGTCAAGCAAACGGATCATTATTCAGTGCCCTTCATAACATGTCCATCACAAACTCATCCCTCTATACTTAAAATGATTTGATCTCCCACTACACAACCTGGTCTTCAAGCTCTTGTGTGGTATATTTATTATTTCACTACAGACAGAAGATGATCTTCTATGGGATTATTTCCTCAACATGAACTTCTTCTTCCTTGAGATTTTCAGTTTCTATAACACCAGATAACTGTTACCATGGAATGTAACTTATTTGACACTACATTCAATGTCTGCGTAGCTTCATTTATCTTTTCCATATCAGCTACTTTACTTCAAGGAATTTTTTTTTTTTTTCCCTGAGAGCTAAGAAAATGTTCTTGTTGACATTTTAAATTTATAGCTCTTTTGATAGAGATAGATGTATATACAGACAGACAGACAGATGGAATTATCTGTTGTGAGGGTGAGTAAAATTTGTTCCCAAACTGACTGGAAGAAAAAGAAATGTACTGAACTTGCATAGATGCTAAATTTGTTTGTCATTATACCTGTGCCTCATTATTTCCTTGCATATAGTTTTTATAAATATAAGTTAATTTCAAAAAGCTAGCTCAAGGGGAAAATGAGGCCTCTCACCAAATCAAGGATTTAGAAGGATTGAAAGAGCTCTGTGTTTTAGACAGTGTGCATACAAACACTTGCCACCATTATGCAAGTATTAACTTTTGCTACTGGACCTGGACAGTGACAAAAAAAAATGAACTTGCAGAACTCTCTTTTGCACTTTTTCTGTCATTTCCTTTTCCCCACTCTGCCAGCAATCTAGATTAAAAAATAATTTAAATGGGAGAGCATCAGGAAGGAAGGAAGGAATTCTGTTCTGTTGGACTTGAAATCTTCTGAACAGCCTCTATCACCATAGAACTAGCCTAAGGAATTGTGGGGGAAAGAAAATGACAGTTTTATGGGTTTGGTCTTCCTGCTGCCACAAATGGCAATAAGAAAAAAAGACAGAAGGAAACTGACATCATGTTATCTAAACATTACCCCCTCTCCCCCCACCCCAAAAGAAAATGGTCTGGCCATTTTACCACTTGTTTAGGAATACACTTTGTGTCACTTCCTCCATAGGTCTGTCAGCCCAGCATCTCTTCTTGAAAACTGCTTACTTACCTATGCTTGTTTTCAACACAAGACTACCAATACATTAAAAGTTAGTAGGAAAATTTATTGTCATGTTACTAGTGTGAAAACAATGGAGAACTGACACTATCTTCCTGATCAGTGAATGTACACACTAATATTCTATGGGTCTGTGGGTTCTTAAAGTTATATTACCCTTCCATCAACACTGGCTATTTATAGCCACTCTTCATTATTACTCTTTTTTTCACTGAAGCCAATAATAAAACATTACAACAAACTATTCTTCCCCCAGCTCAATAATGATTAACAAAATCTCCTTGTTCTAATTTATTCTTTTTTCCCCCCTTACCCTTTTCACCATTCATTGCCCTATAGAGATATTTTACTTCCAGATACTTTTATTCCCTTTTCCCATTGCAGACTCCCTTGATAACATTTGCCTGAATCTGATTTCTAATTGTTAAGAGATTTGTTTATTCACTTTCTTGGTTTGCAGCCCAATCCTTCTGCATCAATTTTATTACCTCCCAAAAGCAGCAGGAAGAAAAGTCAGATGGCATTTTTGCAACCATTTGTTACTCTTCAGTGAAGAATTCACAGTTCTTTGCACAGATTGTCATCTGGTGGGAGAAGTCTTTTTCCCCTTTTTCTTGTCAGCTTTAATTGAGGAAGTCTCTCTGTGGGCAGGGATTTTGCTGTATGTGTGAGAGAATACTAGAAAATTTATATAGCTCATGATTTGCCAGTGCAATATTTTGTTTGCACATTTGATAATTACTTTGATTGCAAACCTGGAATGAGCTCCCCAGAACATCTTTGAAGATAAAAATTAAGAACAAACAGAAGCAAACTGATTTCAGCATTGCTTTCCCATTCTGACAGGATGGACTACACAGAACTGTTTCAGTCATGAAAATGTTCTGCACATATTGCTGGTTGAGTGAGACAAGCTTGCCTGTGTTGAAATTCTCTTTGGTGTGACATATATACAAACATATCACACTCCATAAGGAAATACCATAAAGTTCAGGTTCCAAAGAATATGATGAATATGAAGTCAGATTTTTTATCTTTCAACACAGTACTGTCTATTTTGAAGATTTTTATTTTCCATGGTCTTCAGCAGAGGTCATTCCATTACTATATATGATCCTTTAAAAGGAAGTAAACTTGAAATCTTATCCACTCAGTAGTCCTCGTGATATACATAATCCTTTGTGTGCCATTCAAATGCATCAAGTTATGCTGTATAGAACTTCTAATCTGTCATATGATCACAGCTCTTCAGGTCACATATCCTGACAATATTTTCCATTCTATGATCTCTTAACATAATCTTTTTTTTTTTTTTTACTTTAGACATAGTAATCTAATGTATTTGTAATTTTCATTAATAACAATTTCAAATTTTGTTCTTTCATCTTAACTGCATGGTCAGCAGTTATTTCCAGGATTAAGATTTGTAGATTTCACCTATCTTAACACCATCTATCTTTTGCCAGAATCCCTAATCCTTATCACAATTCTTACTGCAAGGAATACAGTTTGGGAATGTATATGTATAATGATAATCGAAAATGTATTATTTAAGATCACATACTGTGCTAAGGAATGATGTATTTGACTATGATTTGTTGAATGAGTCATCCTTGCTTAAACATAATACAAATCTGTAAGCTATGGTTTAAGTCACACTTTACAAACCAAAATGACAGGGTCCAAACCTCACATTAACTCAAAACTAAACAACAACAACAAAACAATATGGCTTAGTCTAATATGTGAACGTAGCTATTTATTAATTCATGTCCTAAGGCAATACAATATTTTGATTTGTTTGTTCTTTTACCAAATCATAAAGATTTGGGTTAACATGATATGTCAACCACAGCTTAAATTATTCTTCTATTTCTTCTGTAAATGAAATAATCCAAGAAGCAGTGAAGAAAGGAGAAATCCACAATGAATGTTCATCCCAAGGAAAAAAGATATTTGTTCATCACCTTCCTACACAGATATAAAAGCAATTGTTTGTTTTCATCTATATTAAAGATATTGAGGAAGCTATCTGTAGTGACTGCTGGCACTTCTCCATTCCTACTTAGCAGTAACAGGGGCTTTCTCATTTTTGTGAAACTGTCTGGGCCGTGCTGTCTCCATTCAATATTTTAATCTTTACCCAGTGTTGAGAATCTGCATTCTCAATATTGCATTCTTGATTCAAAAAAAGAAAAATGGGAAAATGACCGAGCAATCTTTCCTAGTGAAACCTGTGGTTGATTTACTGTCTCTGTTTCTTACTGCATATAAATTGCTGCAGCATAAGAAATTAATTTAGTTTTTATTTTTAGCAGTTCGGGTTTTTTTTATTGCAAAACATATGAAAACCAAAGTACAGCTTTCTGTAGGTTAGTGGTACAAAAAGTGTGGAAGATTGCTTTGGCTGGGAGGAAAAAAACAAACAAGCAAGAGCTATGATCTTGTTTCAGATAGAAACATTGAATATGGATGTTTAAAATGTTTCTATTTCTGCTTAGGTGGTAGCATGTAATCAATATTGATGAAACTTGAAAAACCAAGCAAGATCAGCTTTAGTTAGCAGAGCTCATCAGGAAATGCCACAGATATTAAAATATATTAGCTACACTAGGAAGCTGAAAAAATATTCCTGAGGAAAGCAGTGGAAAACCACTCCTATATTGTTGCCAATAAAATTATATGACGTCACTGAGAGTTCAGCTTGTATAGAAGGGGATTTTATTCTTTTATTCCTTTCCATTATCACATATGTATGCATACGTATATGGATATGCAGTCCCAATTAGCTTTGACTTGCTTTGGGTTTTGATAGATGATGATGATGATGATGATGATGATGATGATGATGATGATGATGATGATATTTTTACCAATCAAAGCAAATATTTGTAGCTCAGGGTTGAACTGTGGAGTCCTTGGTGCTCTCTGAGCCTTCTTGTTTTCTTGCAGACGTTTCATTGCCAGACTAGGCAACATCTTCGGTGTGAGGAGGGAGTGGGCCTTGCTCTCACTTTATATACAGTGGCTTGCCCTGCTTGTGTTGGTAGGGGTGTTGTTCTCTCCCTGGGAGTTCCTTGATTGGGCTGTTGTTGGCTGCTTGGCTGATTGACTGAGTTAATAGTTCCTTGATTAGGATGTATTGTGCTGTTTGATGGTTCATCTGGTGTTAATCCTAGTGTTGATTTTTGCATATCTGGGTGTTGATTGCTGGAGAGGAGGTGTGCTGGTCTTTTGGCTGTTCTACTATCTCTTTTGAATGGTATGTAAATGTTGCTTACCTCTATGTGTCTGTTGATGGCTGCTTTGTGTGAGTGCCAGGCTTTCAGGAATTCTCTGGTGTTTTTGGATTTGGCTTGGTTTAGGATGCAGTTGAAACTATGGTTGAGTCTGTCCATGTGTTGTGAGATTAAGGAGTTCTCATTGTGTCTTCTGACTGCTAGTTGGTGTTTGTGGATGTGCTCTGCTAGTCTTCTGCCTGTCTGTCCTACATAGTGGCTGTTACAGTCTTTGCACTGTGTGTTGTAAATAACTCCTGTTTTTTCTTCTTGGGCTATTGGGTCTTTTGGGTTGCTTAATATGTTTTGAAGAGTTTTAGTTGGTTTATGTGCTACGGTGATGCCATATGGTTGTAACAGTCTGTTGGTGGTTTCTGAGCTGTTTTTGATGTATGGCAGTGTTGTCCTTTTCATAGTTTCCATTGGTTGGGTTGTAGTGGGTTGGGTGCTGAGGCGCTTTTTGATAAAGTTGAGCGTGTATCCATTTTGTTGGAAGATGCTGTGCAGATGTTCTTTTTCTTTTTTCTGGTGTTCTGGGTTGCTGCAGTGTGTAAGTGCTTGTCTGAATAATGTTCTTACACAGCCTCTCTTGTGGGAGGTTGTGGGAGGATGATATTTTTCTTTCTTCCTTCAGATTATTAGGGATATGCTTAAATTTAGGAAAAAAAAAAACAGAAGCCATATTTCTGCTCAGTCAGGGCTGGTAATATATAAGTCATCATGACACAGTTATTGTACCTTTCCAAATAAAATTGAATAGCATAATTAAAATATGATACAGTAATGATGACAAATACATTAATGTAACATAACCTATATTAAAAGTGCTATTAGGATTGTAGATATTGCTCTTCATTCCAGGAAGTAATTCTTTAAACATGGGTTCTTATGAGTGCAAGACCAAGTCAGTATCTACCATCTAAAAGAACAGCTTTCCTTAAATGTAAATAATTATACCTCTCATTCATTACTGTGTCTATAAATTCTATTAGTCTTTAAACCTTCATATTGTAGAAATATATGTGAGGCTAAATGAGCATGATTACACATTACACATAATCCATGAATGGGATAATAAGAGAAAAGGTACAAATCACAGCAGGTCATAATTAATTGCTGGATTCCTCTATTACAAATGTTAAATTTGCAATAGTTTAAACATTAGCATATGAGATACTTCCCCCACTAAAGTCAATGTATATTGGTAGCAGTATGAGATGCTTACTTAACGTACCTTTTAAATCATAAGAGATAAACGCAAAGAGATTTTATCAATGTTTTTGATAAATGAATACCTTTGCCAAAGTTTACAGCTAAAAAGTTACTTAAGAGAGATTATTCTGTACATGTAAACTTCAGATTTTTAGATAGCTGTGAAATTGGTTCTGCATATTAGAAAATCTTCCAAGACAGCTTTTCTCCTTGCATTGCTGACAAGGACATAGAACACTGCAAAAAGAAATCAAGTGAGCAACATAAATTCTGGAATGGAATTTTCAGGAACCACATGAAACAATTAAAAGAATCTTGTACAAAGAGCAGACAGCAATGTATAGAGAATATAGGATGTTAAACTTTGTGCATGAATTGGTATGCTGCATGACTGAATGCTAAATACAGAACAAGAAAAAGGCTAACAGTTGCTCCACAAACTTAGTTTAGCAGCTATAATGAGGGGGGGAAAAGTACTTCTCCAAAGAAGTTACGGAATTTACTACCACAAGAAGTTGACTTACTTAGCCTGACAGTGCAAGAAAAGGCAACAAAATGATTAGAAGGTTACTATGTGTCCTCTACAAGGAAAGGCTATAGTGATTGGCACTTTCTAGTTTAGAAGAAAAGAAGCTAAAAATAATAGAGGTGCATGGGGTAGAAAATGTAGTCGAGGAGGACATTCTTTCATTCTTGAATAGAGGGAACTCCAGGGACTTGACAGAGTTATGGAAGACTGGGTTATTAATGGCTATTAATCTTCCTGAATCACTGCTAACATACTTAAAATGCCAGTTTCTGGGGAAAAGATACACTTGGTTGGTAGCGTGTCTAACTGTTGGAGCAGATAGACATTTTTTCCTGATCCAGAAGGACAAACATCCTTATGCTCGTAAAACATTACAGCTTTTATGCTCTTAGACAAAATAATTAAGAATAGCTCTACCAATGACTATTTATTTTATGGGTTTGATCTGATTTCAGGGCTGCCCAACTCCAAGTTGACTCTGAAGTCATAATAGCTGAATGAAAGTTTAGGGCATTTATTTATTGCTATTTATTTATTGCTATTTATTTGTTTGTTTGTTTATTTATTTGACTTATATGGATGCCCAACTTAAGAAACACAACTATGGGCGGCTTAAAATGATAATAAAAGCCAAACAAGCAACAAAACCAAAAGCTGGTGCCTCAACCATCCTTCTCTGGTGCATCCAACAATACCATGCCTGAGCGCCAATCTCACCCCATCCCAGCACTTGGGGAAATAGTCAGCTCTTTATGGGCTTGGGGAAGGTTAAAAGCCTTCCGGATCTCAAGGGGAAGGGTGTTCCACAGGCAGGGGCTGCTACAGAAAAGGCATGCTTCCTAGGTCCTGCTAGATGGCAACATTAACCCTAGCCAGAGGAGATGGGTTCCGACAAATGTTAAACACCAGTTACTGGAAATAATAAGAGAAAAGACTTCATATACTACATGTGGCTTCCATATGTAAAATATCTGGCTGGTAACTTGGAAAAAAGATAGGCCTTTCATTTACTTAAAGAGGATTCTTCTTATTTTCTGTGTTAATGCTTCCCTAATATAATTAAAGAGGGACACACACAAAAAAACTGTCACAAATATTTATGAGGCTGGATTAGTAAAATATGAGAAACAAAAATGGTCATGGTATAGGCAGACAGCAACAAACAGTCTGATGATTTATTTCTTTCTCATGTCAAAACTCCATATAAAATTTTTATGTTCAGAAAGACTGTCAAGGGAAATTATATAAAGAATACTAAGGACATTTTTTACTTAAAATGATTTCTTGAGTATTTATGTTACGAATAAGGGCTGTGCTATGTGATCTTGGAGAAAAAATGTATTTAGCTTCAGATGTTCCTAACAGGGCAATGTGTATACCCACACATACTCCAAATCACATTTTGTCCACAGAATCCAGATCTTGTAATGGTTGCCTATTCTAAAACACCATCAGACTCATGAGTATGAATTCAAAGATATCTGATTTATTAAAGAATATTATGCAGGATCACAGAGAAAGCTGAGAATGATGAAAGTGCACTAAATGCAAACTAAAAACCCTCGGTACAAACGAGATCCCTCCCCCCGTAGAATCTTCCCAAGCTCACAATCCCAGGTGCTCCTAACGGCTTCTGATGGTCCGCGGGAAAAGTCCTTGAGCAGAGCACATAACCCAAACACATTCCATTGTACTGATTTCACATACAGAGCTTGGTACAATGTCTCACAGCAGCTCCCTCCCAAACAGAAACGCACGTCAGTGCCATGGCATGTGAAACGTTACGATGTATAAACTACAGTGAATCAGTGAACATGACAGATCTCTGTATAAAAAGAATTACTACAAACATTGTAGGAAGGTGCCTGCAAGGCAGGATGTGCACAGGAATTATTGGAAGGTCATAGGAAATAAACTTAACTTAAAATGACTACTGACATGAAAGGATTGCATTGACATTAATGCAGCCCACACATTATCTATTAGCCTACTTAGGTAGGTGAACCCAAATGAACGTGATAGGAAGTGCCTTCAAGTTCTTCTCTCTTTTGTGATAGGTAAAGCCAAGCTCCATAGGAAAATTCTTTACTAAGGCTGAGCAGTGAAGGGGAAAATGTACAAACAATTCTTCCTTTGGGTCCTGATGAAGCTGAGGAGCTGTGTGGACCATATTTCTTGAGAAATTTTGTTTACATACGTTGCTGAAATTTAACACAAAAGCACTGTGATTGAGAGAGAGTTGTGAATGTAAACATACACATATTTTTAAACAATGTTTTAATTCATTTTAAGAAGACCAGATGGACAAGAATACTGCTCAGTGTGAAAAGTAAAACCTGACTGGATTTATGCTGATCAGCCCAACACCATAAATGGTAGGATTTTTTTTTTTAATGCACACTTTTCTCCAAAAACAACTATCCAAATATAGAAACCTCAATATGAAGAAAAACCTAGCCCTAGAATAGTTTTGCTTGTATACTGATCCATCAGTACATAGCCATCTATTTCAATAAGAAAAAAAATAGAAACCTTCTTATGCTATCTGTCTGTTGGACAGTTTATTCTCTTTATTGACCGTGAACAGTTTTTCACAATTCCAGACATACAGTATATTTTTTCACAGTTTTATTTATAGATTCCATGGATCAAATATGGGTCCATCTGCATACAAAGTCTGGGTAGATTCTACTCCTTGAAATATTACATTACTCCTATTAAAATCAATGAACTTTGGAAGTATTTAAAAACTGTCTCACGGTTTCTTGCTTTTCTGCAGTAAGCTCTCTGATTTTTTTGAACAAGATATTCAAAAAATACTTTGGAAGGATCTTCTCTAATGTAAATGCTGTGCCTACAATTTATTACTTTCAGATGTTCAAAGTTTGATTCAGAAGCTGTTGATGCTCACTAATATTTCTAGCAATACTTACGAACTTGTAATCTGCCATTAAAGTCTGCAGAGCATATTACACAAAGTATCTGTACTATATCAGGTATCAGCTACAAGATACAATTTCCTTCAAGTGGGGGGAAAAGTCTTTTAATAGCATCACTCCACATTCAAACTAATAACTGGGAAAAAAAACATGGAGTGCTATTCAAAAAGTCACTGAAGTGATGAAGATGTCACTTGTGATACTGAAACTACTGGAAGTTTTTTTTTTTTTTTTTTTTCCCCTGAATGTGGGAATGACTAGATCAGGGTTGACTATGATATTCTATTAACTGAAATTATATTTGTCCAAGCTTGTTTAAAAATGCAATCTTTTTACATCATCAAGGTTTCTCTGCTGTACATGTTAAATTGAGGTTAACATGGTTGGTTAATGCAGGATTATAGAGTAATTGCACCACTGTTCCTGAAGTCTCAGATAGCGTACATTTCCCAGTTCTTTAGGTTTGTTTGTTTTTTAGCACAAATGAGAATTTATATGCATTCTCACCTTAAATTAGAGTTACTGTTGTTTGAGGGAAAGTAATAGCACTACCATTAAAGAAACTGACAAGAAAGCCAGCAGTGGGGGACAAAAATAAATGAACAACCATCATGTACTTGCCTTTACAAAAAAATCAGTATCACCATACTTGGATGATATGATCACATATACTTACAGTACATCAGACCTTCAGGTACAAACTTAAAAGTTGCAGAAAATAATTTGCTTGGAGAGGATGTAACATAGACTAAGAAAGTCAAAAAGAACAATTTATGAGGAACAAACTATTACCAAAGGAGGAAATGAGTACATATGTTAATGGTTTACCATAGAAAATAACATCCACCTTTGGAAACTTTGGTTTCTCTTTCATAATGGCAGGCTGTCTCCATGTCTGCAGTTGGCTCAGAATCATTGGAAGACACTTGAGGAAGGAAAGGGGATAATTTGTGTGCATTGGAATGAGTGTGAAAGATAGCAAGCAAAACAACATGCATACGTGTTTGTGCATGCACACATGCACTCGTGCAAGTGAGTGACATATGTATGTGTATGCTCCTGTGAGTATGGAGTGTGCGGCCTTCAATCTCCAGGCTGACAATTGTACAAGCCTTATTGGTCAAAAGATTGTCCTCCTACACACAAAGAGTATACTAACCAGAAGCTTCCAGAAGAGCTAGTGAATGCTAGCAGTAATCCTAAGGACAGATCTGCATGTTCTGCTTGATTCATCATCAATATGGGCCACTTCCCACTTCCTGAGTGGAGGAATGGGTGATGTTACCATCCTCCCACTCCGAGCCTATTGCAAATGCACCCTGCACCCTTGCTTTCCAGCTTTGATTCAAAGCTGCTATCTTTTCCAACCAGAGCTACCTTAAGCTCTTCAGAGCAGATGGTCTCTAGTATTCCATTCTAGTAGCTGCACCAGATCCAGTTGGCTGCAGTTCCTGGTATACGCTGTCCTCTTCAGCAGCTGGTTGCTGCCCCTGGCAGCATTTTGCCCTATGATGACAGGCTGCTATGTTCTCTGCTGGTTGGCAGTTGCTTTTTTTTTTTTTTAAATACTGTATATATTGGGGTTAATCCAACAATGGCCCATTAAGTTAATAAACTATCCTCGCCCTCCTAGAAACTCATCATTCATTGTTATTTATTTTTTGGTCTCCCAGTGGACACTCTTCTGATTTCTGTCCATGCTGGGAAAAACATGCTTCCTTTGCTTTCCTTCCTTCATCTCACAGTACTGCAAAGTTTCCCTTCTCTTTTCTTTTTAAAAGACATCTTTAAATTGCAATGTAGGAGCATTGCTGCTTTGTTTCTGGGAAGCTAAACTATAGTTCTTTCTTCCTACAAAGGTTCCATTGACCTACCTAGGAATGTAGGGGGGGAAAAAAATCTATTTTCTGATTAGGGAAGCATGATGGAAACAGAAAGGAAAAAGAGAGTAGAAAAAGTTCTGTGTTGGCATTAAAGGAGATAATGAGAGAAGGGAGGAGTGAATACATCCTTGTGTGCAAATGATGGCAGGTACAGGAGACTGGTCCAGATAGGCCAGTGAAGCTTGCCCTCCCTGCATGTACGGAAGGGGCAAGAAGCAGGAGAAGAACCAATCAGGTGCTGACATGGTCAGGGTCTAGACTCAATGCCAACCCCCTGCAATCTGGAGGGGAATGACTGAAGTTGGCCATAAGAAATAGCTGGGAGCAATATGGGAGATGGGCAGCCTAGGTTTAATTATGGAATTGCCCAATGTTTAATGTTATATTTGTTTGTATCTATCTGTGTAAGGGAGAAGAAGCTGTAAAATGTGATACTGTTAACAAAGCAGAGACAATGAACAATCATAAATATCGACTATACATAAGTTGTAGCTGTTCTATGTCTTTGCCATCACTGTCTACTTTTCAGGCCTCTTCTCCCTCACAGCACAACCCTGAGAAATTGGTCATCAATTGGAGAATATAATGATGCTGACCCCTCATAGCCAATCAGATTTGTTGTCAAGAGCAAACAAAATCAGTTCAGAGAAGGGCGAAAAGACAGAACTAAAGTGAGTTCCAGTGAGTGGGTGCCAGTGCTTGATTAGGATCCAGTAAAGAAAGGAAGAGAACAGCACAAATTAAACAGACCAGTCACTCTGAATCACATGTTCTTACTCAAATATTTGAAAAAAATATTAGAAAAATACCCTTCATACAACTCAGTGCAATGTCCATCCATCCCGGGTGAGGTAAGTGATGTGGGGTCTGCCCTCTCCAAGTGCCTGGGTCTGTGGGTCTGGATGGGGAACAAAAGCCTTCAACTGAACCCTAGTAAGATGGAGTGGCTGTGGGTTGATAGTTCCTCTGTATCCGGGAAGTTATCATCTTTAGTTCTGGATGGGGTTGCACTGCCCCATTCAGACATGATGTGTAATCTGGGGGTCCTCCTGGACTCATGACTCCTGCTTGATGAGCAGGTGGCAGTCATGGCCAGGAAGGCCTTTGGACAACTTCATGTTGTGCGCTGGTTACGCTCTTTTCTGGATCGAGATGCCCTCTGAACAATCACTCATGCCCTGGTCATCTCCCACATAGACTATTGCAATGTGCTCTACATGGTGATACCCTTGAAGAGTAACTGGAAGGTCCAACTGGTCCAGAATGCAGCTGCGCAAACAGTTATTGGCGCCCCAAGATCGGCACATATGACACTACTGCTGCGCGAGCTGCACTGGGTGCCAGTTTGCTTCTGGGTCCAATTCAAGGTGTTGGTTATCACCTTTAAAGCCCTACATGGCATGGGGCCAGGTTACCTGAGGGACCGTCTCATCCCCATAACATCGACCCACCCCACCTGGTCATGCAGAGAGGGCATGCTACGAACCCCACCGGTAAAGGAATTCCACCTGGCGGGGTCCAGGAGGCAGGCCTTCTCTGTAGTGGCACCTGCCCTCTGGAACATCTTGCCCCTGGAGGTAAGCAGGCCCATTCGCTCCTGGACTTCCGGAAGAACCTAAAAACCTGGTTCTGCCACCTCACTTGGAGTGGGAGGGGCACCAGTTCATCTTGGGGTTGGCTATTATAGATCTCTCCCCACAAACAAGATCCGCACTGCTGGATTTGATATTTTATATTCTATATTTATTTTATTTTTATGAGTTATTTATATTGTAATTTATGTGTTTTAATTTTGATTGTAAACCGCCCAGAGTCCCCTTTTTGGGGGAGATGAGCAGTGATGGAAATTTGAAAAATAAATAAATAAATAAATAAATGTGTGTATAGATGCATGTGTCTGTATATTCACATGCTTTTCTTTTGAAATATATGCACAGGGCTTTATTTGGAAAGTTTGTTGGTTATCTAACACAATGTATTATTAGAGCAAATACACTATTTCAAATATCCTATTTTTTGTGTTCTCACTGTTGTATACCATGATCAACACTCTGATACTAAATGGAGCACTTCAGGTATGTGCCCACAGCTGAATATAGATCAGTCTTTCATATAGAGCAATTCATATGCTATTGTTTCCATTCTCAGATGATTCCTAGCAGTGAGGAAGGAGATCCCCACAGGCAGGCTACAGTTCAGTGTCATTCACTGTGAGAATCTTAGTTGACAGGCAGGCATGCCAAACTTTCACAAACATTAATTTGTTATGAAGCAAAGGGTTTCACTCCCTTTAAATTAGAGATAATTGGAAAACATCATCTACGAATCACATACTATTTACAACCAGTAGCATCACACATTAATGGACATGCTCAACTTTACCCAAACATTTTTGAAATATTATGAACGAAATGCTTAGAGACATACACTAAAATATTACGACTGCTATATAGGATTTTTATTTATTTATTTTGTAGTGCTGAGAAGTTCTTTTTAAGTAAATTAGATTACATAGTTGTAGCTCACAACATTTCCTTCAAGTTTCCACATAAAATTCCTGCCTAATTTCCCATTCAAATTACTGGAAAAGTATTTGAATCCAGTGGAATTTCTGACTTAAAAACAAAGCAAAACATAAAACTTGTAATAATTTAAACTGAAAATAATTTATAACCTGTTTTTTCTTCTTCTTTTTACAACTAATATGCATTGCTCAATAACCATTTAATTTTTAAAGCACATGACTGTCCCATCATAACTTGATAAATTTTGTGATCTAGGATTTAAAATTTCCAACTCTGCAATGGAAATTCTCTTTTTAAATGGAATATTCAAAATTTGCACATAATATTTTAAAAATACACATGATCTTTTTCCAGATGTTATGTTTTTGGTAAATTTATTTTTGGGGGAAAGGAAAATGAATATTAGTGGAATTTTATGTTAGAACTTGTACTGTTCCTAATAGAATTTGTGGAGGAGGTGTAATGGTTGCCTAATCCCAAATACTCAGTCTCACAAGCCCGGGCTTAAAGATAACTGATTTATTAAAGGAATAGTATGCAAATACAGAGAAAGCTGAGAATGAGCAAAAGCGCGCCAAATACAAACTTAAAAGCCTTGCCTCCACCCCAGTCCCGCCCCGAGCACTCGTTAGCAACCACCCCCTCCCAGGTGCTAGCAACCGTTACATCTGCCTGGGAAAGTAACCTTGAACAGAGTTGCAAACCCAAACATACATTCCAAAGTAGCAAAATAAAGAGCACAGCAATAATGGAAAATACCAGCAAACGTTCAAGCATGTGAGACATGGAAGAACGGTTTGACATGTGAAACGTTACGATGTTAACAACACATTGAAATGGTGAACATGACATATCGCCCCCCTAAAAAAATTGCTAAGGAGCCGGCTTGTCCGGATAAGCAGAGTGAAAACGAGCAACCAGGTCAGGTGAGCGAACATCGTGAGCAGAAACCCACTCAGGATGAGGGAAATGTTTCCAACGGATGAGATACTGCAAAGTGGAATGCTGGCGGCGTGAGTCAAGGATTTCCTTGACTTCAAAGTGTTGTTGGTTATCGATCATAATGGGAAGTGGCAGGGTCGGTTGGGGATGCCAGCGGTCCGACGGCAGGTACGGCTTGAGTAGGCTGCAATGAAAAACAGGATGCAAACGTTTAAGATTGTGGGGCAGATCAAGTTTGAAAGTTACAGGGTTAATTTGTGCAATAATAGGGAAAGGACCAACAAATTTAGGACCAAGTTTTTTCGAGGGTTGTGATGATTTGATGAATTTCGTGGAGAGGTAGACCTTATCCCCCACAGTAAACGCAGGTTGGGGGGAACGTTTAGCATCTGCATGCTTTTTGTAGGTGGTTTGGGCATGAGAAAGGGCTCGTTGAATGTTGTGCCATGAGTCTTGTAGGGTTTCAGCCCAGTCAGTGAGAGAGGCTGGCAGTGATTGTGAGTGCGGGAGTTCGGATATTGGGACGAACTCCCAGCCAAAGACAGTTTTAAAAGGAACTTGTCCAGTGCTTTGTTGTACAGCGTTGTTGTAGGCAACTTCAGCAAAAGGAAGCAGGTCCACCCAGTTGTCTTGTTGATAATTGACGAATGCCCGTAAATATTGTTCCAGTGTTGAATTAACAGCTTCAGTAGATCCATCCATCTCTGGATGCCACGCAGTGGAGAGGGCTTGTTTGGTGCCAATCAGTTTTAAAAATGCCCGCCAAAACTGTGACGTAAATTGTGAGCCCCTGTCACTCACCAAATGGGCGGGGATCCCGTGGAGCCAGTACACGTGTACGAGGAAGAGGCGTGCCAGCTGTTGC